>NC_091049.1:12608308-12928108 GCF_963966145.1 Tenebrio molitor
ACATGTCGTGGTGAAAGAACAACCACGGAGTAATGTAAAACAGTATGCAGAGCCTAGAATATTGGAAGATCAAACAGAAGAACATAGTTTTTACAATTATTCATTATTAGAAAGAACAAGCAGAACCATCTAACCGAAACAGAAATGACATTGTATCAGTCAAGTTAAGAAAAAGATGCCGTGGTAGTTTCATATTAATAATGTAGTTTGATACGTTGAATTACATACTTTTTTTAGCTAAGCTTACCACATTTAAAAGAAATGTGCCTCGAAAACACAATATCTTTAACGCGGGAAAATCTTTAATTGTTAAAAAAGGTACTGAAGACGCCGTATTAAAGAATATTAATGATACTTTAAGCCAGTTGGTTGCCTTGAAACGGAGGGAACTATTTATACTTGAGACCAAAATGCAGTTAAATAGTACATACAGGCTGTTTGATGAAAAACGCCTCAACCCATAACTTTTTTATTTATGACCCGATTTCAATGAACAAAAAAATCAAAGATATGGTTTTTCAAGCGCTACAAAACAGGCATAAAATATATTTTTTTTGGCGTTATCTTCAATAGCTAACGATAGTCAACTTTTTTTTTTAAATGGACACATGTAGTTTTTTAGGCTTGGTCTACTAATTACGCTGACCACTTGATACCGTTTATAATGTGTTTTAATTTAGTAATCAACGTAGGTATGTAATTTGGCTAAAAATGTCAAAATGACACATGATGAATTTAATTTTTGATTTCATTATTCAGAACAGGGAAACGTCATTTTGACATTTTTAGTCAAATTACATACCTACGTTGATTACTAAATTAAATCACATTATAAACGGTATCAAGGAGTCAGCGTCATCAGTATTTTTGGTTGCGTACAAAATAAATTCAGAAATAAACCTTATGTGACTTGCCCTGTATTGTTATACGAGTTGCACAAGACAGTCTATTGTCGAACGGGAGGGTTTAGGACACGACGAGCGCAGCGAGGAGTGCTCTAAAGGAACGAGTTCGACAAAATGTCTTGTGAAACTAGTGTAACATGCTAGTTTTTCTATTTCGGCTTTATTAATTTAATTTTAAAAAATATAAAATAATTATCTAGTGACTTATGTTTTAATGAAATTGGGTTGGTGTTGATGAAGCAATGTCATTTCATTGAAAATTAAATTACCCCCTTAATAGTTTGTTTTGATCCCACAACATGGATTCAGGTTTAAATGACGTCACATTTAACACTGATATTTACTATCAATACCAACCCCACATTCAATAATCACTAGAAACGATGCTATAAAATGGATCATTGTGTAACTGTTTTCAGTGTCACAAAGCGCTCATTGTGACACCGAAATAGAAAAATATATTTATTTAACGATGAGCATTTTGGCATCTCTAACCGATTCAACAAAACGAAACAATCTGCTGGATGAACTTGGTTTGTAAGTTTTCTTCGTCGTTACCCAGAACTTTCATTTCGGACCTCTGAGGCAACGTCAGCTGCAAGGTTCAATAAGGAAGCTCTAGCAGAAAAACATAATATTACTGATCCAGTGCAAATCTATAACATGGACGAAACTGGAATCCAGACGGTACCGAGCAAGCTTTCAAAAGTTACAACCCAATGGGGTCTAAAACAAGTTGGAGCGCTCACAACCGCAAAACGCGGACTAACCTCACTGTGGTTCTCTGTATGAGTGCAGCAAGTTACTTTATACCACGCTATAATTTTTCTACGCAAAAGAAGAAATGAGTTGCTGTTTTGTGGTGCTCCAATTGGTACATTGACATTACAAAATGAGTCTGGTTACGTGAAAGCGGACCTTTTCCTTGAATATCTAAAACACTTTCAGAAACATGTCCGCAGTGATCCTGAAAATAAGATGCTTCTAATTCTTGATGAGCATGGAAGCCGTAATAGTGTTGAAGCGATAGAACATGGAATTGTACTCTCATGCCTGCCACGCCACTGAACCCACAAAATGCAGCCACTGGATGTGGCTGTATTTCTCCGCTAATGTCTGCTTATAATGAGGAAGTGCGTTTGTGGATGAAAAACAATCCTGGAAAAATTGTAACCTTATACAATGTACGCTACCTACTTGTTCGGTAAAGCCTATCAGCTCTCTGCAACAATGAACAATGCCCTAAGTGGTTTCGAAAAAACGGGTATCTGGGCATTCAACACAAATATTTTTCCTGAGTGGGCTTTTAACCTGCCGGCACTGATAGACCAATGGAAAATACCGACAACCAAGTAGAAATGGAATCATAACCAGAACCAGGTGTATTACGGAGTTCCATTTTTAATAGAGAGATGGCAGCTATAGACAGCTATAGACAGTTCCAGGTCTTTCCAAACTTTGTTGCAAGATACAAAATCGGCGCTGACGAAAGGACTCAACATCATCCGATGAAACAGAGGACCAATGCCAACCAAGTGGTCGCTCATCAGATGAAGTCAGCATAATCAGCCATGATTCAACCCAGAAGCATGATATTGGTGATACCGAATTATGGAAGTGCAACAACTCCGCACCTTACTTTACACCGTTTGATATCAGTCCACCTCCCATTGCTCCTCCGCAAACCGCTAGACCATCTCAGGGTGCGATGATTCTGACATCAACTCCAAATTACAATTTCACCAAAGACAAAGCTACTCTAAAAAAAGGTGTTGCAAAATCACAAGTAAAGCAAGTAACAAAGTCAATCTTTGACGATGATTCCGAGAAAAATGAGTGGAGTAAACAAATTAAGAAAGATGAAAAGGCAACTGCGGCTTCAGAGGTTGATGAAAAAGGAAAAAAAAAAGAAAAAGGAAAGTCAGATGACGATGTACGATTATTAAATGAAGGGTGGCGGCGAGAAACGATTAATTAAGGTCCACCTTTTCTCAAAAATGAGATAATGACCCCACTTCAAATGTAAATATCCCATTTAACCAATTTTAGTCCAGTCAATAAAGACATAAAAATGGATACGACCTTGCAAAAGGTCATGTAGTTCTGATCTTTTAATATAATTTAATCAGCCAAGAGTAAAGGACCAAATTTGCAACATCGAAAAACTTGTGGGCGCTGAATGGTAGCCAAAAAACAACGCACTATTTTCAGTTTTTGCTCAATATCAATTAAGATATGAGTCTTATAGGAAAGCTGAACTTACCATTTTTAAACTAGATTAAATTCACTATAATTTGAGGCCAAGCGAACTTTGTTCGTCCAGCAGTTTCCGAAATACAGCTTTTCAAAAATTGGGTATTTTTTCCAAGAAGTAAAAAATTTTTCTTTGCGTCTCTTATTTTATTAAATATCGTCAAGAATACTCCCTCTCGAAGATGTAGACAGATTTGATTATTTGAGCTTAAGGAGCTTGAATCAGGATCCTATAGCAAATCTGTTTTCCAGTGTTCGACAATATGGAGCACCAAACACCAACCCAACGCCAACATGTTATCCATTCATTGCAGCCTTGAAAAGTGTTATCGTAAACAAATTCGTTTCTCCAACAGGCATGAATGGTAACTGTGAAGCTGATACGTGGACACCGCTTGATGATCTTGTAAAGTTAATGAAGTGTGCGACTCACGTTGAGTCAAAAGAAGTGGAGAAACCTTTACAACAATTAAAACCATCAATGGATTTTAACACAACAGAACTTGTTAATCTTTCGAAGATACACAGGGACTAGCCTATGTTGCAGGTTGGGTGTTAAAAAATATTTTTGTTCCTAATTGTGGCAATTGTATGAGTATGTTGAACTCCGAGGTGACAAGCCGTCACGTTCTCATTTCTTTTAGAGAACCAGACAATAACCATAGACTACTCGTAACTTATGCAAGCGATCATGTAATGTCATTTGTACAAAATATTCATGATTGTTTATATGAATTCCTTAACAAAAAGACAATTTTAAGAATTTATTTAAACAACATGTAGATTTTGGAGAAGTTCATTGTCTGCAGCACGACTGCAAAAATTTAATTTTAAATAAGTGTGTTCCTTTTTTAATTTATAAATTTTGCAGAGACAAGCGGTACCGGATAGACATAAAGCCAAGATGAAGAAACTGAAGAAGAAATAGATTAAGTTTCTTGCGAAAATATACCTCATTGCGGCCGAAGATAACAAAAGAACGACGCTATTTCTTGGGATATCGTAATGGCAGATGCATTTCCCAAGTGGTTGGCAAAAATACTTTTGGAAGTGTACCGTCAAAAATTGCAAAATATCTAGGTTATGTCGATGCTAAAGCGTTCACAGGCCACTGTCAGCGTAGAACATCGGCAACTCTTCTTGTAGATGCAGGTGGGGATATGTTGACCTGAGAGAGGCATGGACAGTGGAAAAGCGATACGATGGCATTAGGTTACATTGAAGAAAGTATGGCCACGAAGAATAAAATAAGCCGTTTAATTGGTACTGGCAACGGTGAAGCTGGAACCTCCCGTGAAACTGGAACGTCCGACGAAAATAAAATTTTCGGTAAAACTGATGCCTCCAACCTGAATGTTTCTTCATTTAAACATAGTGTAGATTTAGGAAATTGTTCAATTAGTGGATCTTCATTTCCAAATTGTACTTTTAACTTTAAATAAAATTGTAAACAATAAAATGATTACATTTTTTGAATTGTATATATAATGGCGAATGGGAGGGCATAATAAGCGGGCATTATGATTTATACGCCCTAGGGCCTTATAGCCTACTTAATATATCTCGTTGTCAAGGTATTAAAAACAAATAATGATTCAGTGAAATATAAAAAAATTTGAATCCTATCATGGAAAACTGCATAAAAATTGCAAAATTAAAAAAAGTGGATTAATACTAAATGAGAATTTTCCATATTTTGCTGCCACACCAGATGGCATAATGGAGTGTGATGTTTGTGGACGCGCTTGCGTGGAAACTAAGTATCTATTTTGTGCAAAAGACACTTCAGTTGCAGAACTAGTTAAAATTTAAAAAACTTGCCTTTCAGGTGAAAGTTCCATATTTTTAAATAGAGTCCATGCATACTATTTTCAAGTGTAGATGCAAATGGCACTAAGGAAACTAGAGTCTTGCTTTTTTGTTGTATGCAGCTCAAAAGATTCTTTCTTTGAAAAAATTATCTGGACCTCTGTTGTCTGGTACACCAGGAAAGCCAAAAAATGCGTTGTCTGTATCCCTATTACTCCGATTTGAACACCCGAACACTGCACAAAATCTAGGCATTGTTGTAAGTTCTTTTCCGACTAAAACCTTTACAATGATTTCCGTTAAATTGACGTAGATACCATGTACGTAACCTTACACTTACTATTGTGCTCACTATCGAAATTGTAGTCGTAGAATAAATCCAAAAATTCACAGAACTATTAAACAATATTACATATTGTAATATCACAGCAAATAAACTTCTTCACAGTCACGCAATATTAATACAATTACGTTTTATCGGAAGCTTCCATTAGAAAGTTAACATTGCTTGTTCACGATCAGCTGTTGGGGCGGAGCTAGTGACGTCACGTGGAAAAGGCTAATACGTCTATAAATTTAAAAATATGTATCTGGATGTGGAACGTAAAAACTTTATTATTTATTGTATTTATCCAGCTCCTGAAGATTTTCTCAAATTTCAGAATGCCACAAAACAACCCGGCTTTACCTACAGATTTTACTAAGAATAGCAAGATGAAAAGAAACATATGCAATGCAAAGGGTAATAAGTAGTGCTACCTGTTTAACGATATATGTGTATCTTAATCCCTCATTTGCGCGCAAGTGTCCTGTACCTTTTGGGGCCATCACATTTCTACCAAAGGGTAAACTGACCGCGGCGCGCTACTGACCAACATCCATTTAATACATCTACTGCTATTGTAAGGGTCATTGATGGCACACATCTTCCAATCAATGCACCATCAGAACATGAAATGTGATTTTTTAATAGAAATTCATATTTCTCTGTAATCCTACAAAGAGTCTGTAACCATAAGAAAATGTTTATTGATGTATACACAGAACAACCTGGCTCAGTACATGACAACAACATATTTGAAAAGTCTGACCTGAAAGGCGAATTCAAAATCACGAAGTACTTTTCCCAAATAATTCTTATTTGGTGGGTGACCTTGCCTATAAATTATCCCCAACGCTACTAGTGGGCTTTCAGAATAATGGTAATTTAACGCGCAGACAGAAAAATTTTAATTAGATGCTCAGCAGAGTCAGAATGAGAATTGAACATGCATTTGGATTGTTAAAAGGACGCTTTAAGCGTTTGAATTTCTTGGAAACAAAAAGAATTGATTTATATGTATATGATTTAATTCCAGTATTTTGTGTAGCATCATGCATTTTACACAATGTTTGCATTATGCAGTTTGATATAGTGGATAACCTAGATTTGAAGGATGAAGTGCGACAATTAAGGGAAGAGAATATTGACCATGTAGGGGAGAGTACTCTACCTTAGGACGGCATGTATTTTGAGACACCCATTTTGAACTAACATGAAACTTATAACACCTCTACAATGCTTGCTCTATACTTTACGTGTCACCAGTTTCCCACCAAATGACAGTCAACTTTGGTCGTCACTGACGAATTGGTGTTCTGATGAATTTAAACGACGTACCCAAATGTGATAGGTAGTTTGGATGCAACAGAATTTCATGTTCAGACCCCTTCTCTCTTGAGGCAATCTCAGACATTTTCACATTATAAAAATACCAACACTCTAAAGGATTTTTTGGCTGTTGATGATAATGGGATTAGTACATAATACACCAAGGTGGAGCAGTTCATGATTATAGCCAGAGCGCCAAGATTAGATCCCGAGGCTCGTCGATACGTTAAAACCCTTTCTGATAATAATTAAGATTAATTAAATTATTTTGTCTGATGCGACGATCCGAGTTCTTATTTTTCAATGGTTGCTATTATATGAAAATCATCTATGTTAACCAATGAAATCAACGAAAATTTTTCGTTGCTAGGTGACGGCTGTTCATTATTGACCTTGGTTAATAATAAAAAAATATTAACAGTGGGAGAGAAATTTTACTTCTGGGTTCGGTTCGAGAGTCAATAATGACGCCTTCTGAAAAAAATTATTTTCATATCTGCATTGTTTACCGGTTCCATTTCTGACAACATGTTCTTGCAGAATAGTGGATCCACAAAAACTATAGAGTCTAAATTGAAGAGAAGTTTCTTAATGCCAGGTGATACCTTTCTTGCAGGTAAAGGTTTCACGCCAAATCAGTTGCTAAAACCTGTAAATGTAAATATTCCCGTGTTTAAAATAAGTAATGTCCAGTTTTCTGTAGATGAAGTATTAACACAAAATATAGCTCGTGAAAGAGTTCATGTCGAAAGAGCCATAGGTCGGTTAAAAAATTATAAAATTTTAAGCTCTATCATTCCTCTATTATCAAGAGCAGTTAAGTTCTGTATCATCATCAGGAGGAACTGGAAATGACGTTGAACATGACACCATCAATACACAAATACCTTTGGAAACATTTTCGGCCCCAAACCCAGTATTTCCAAAATCCAACAGAAAACGGACGCGTCAAAAGAAAGATGAGATCATTGCTATTCTACAAAAAAAAGAAGAATCACGCCAAAAAACTTTAGAAACTATAGCCAACAGAAATGTTGAGGACCCCGAACTAGCTATGTTTTCGGACTGCGTGAAAAATGTTTTACAGATACTATTATCCAGTTTGAAAGTAAAAGCAAAAAAAGAAATGTTGACGTCCTCGTGGAGTATGAAACGTTGAACGTTTCGGCGTCTACGTCTGCTATTCAATTTAATTCGCCCGAACCATACAGTTCAGCTTCAGCACAACCCTCGACAAGTTCTGCATATGACTAATTGACTAAATTTACACATGTTGTTTTATTTTAGGACTAACATATTATAGTGCGAGAAAAGCTTTAGTTAAGAATCTGCATATGCACCCATATGGAATGCAAGTTACCAAGCAATTATTACCACCAGATTATAAAAAAGAATTCAATATTGTCAATGGTTCAATGAAAACTTGAATAACGATGACGTATTAGACATCACCTTTATGTCAGACGAGGCATGGTTTCATTTGTTTGGATACATTCATAGTCAGAATTATAGAACATGGGCTACGAAAAACCCTCATAATTTTGTTGAATCAAATTTACACCCACAGAAAATAGGAGTTTGGGTAGCAATGTCCCGACGTCGAATAATAGGTCCAATATTTTTTAATGAGACAATAACTGCAGAACGATATCGCAACCAAATATTGGAAGTTTTTATAAATCAACTGCATGAAGATGAACAGCAAAGAGGGTATTTTCAACAGGATGGAGCCCCACCCCATGTTGCTCATCAAAGAATAAATTATCTTCAAGAGTTTTTTGGTGACAGATTAGTAAGTAGAGATCGTTAGCCACCTGGTTCACCCGACTTGACTCCGTTAGATTTTTATCTGTTTGGCAGTATAAAAACGAAGGTTTTTCGAAATAGAATTCACACATTAGAAGAGTTACAAGCAGCCATTGTGGAAGAAATAAACAACATTGACCAGCATACCCTTCAACGAGTATTTAATAATATGAAAAAAAGAGTTTATTCACCTTCAAGTAACGTTATTTGAACGGTAATTACCATGGATCTACCAATAGCAGATTCTAAATCATAGCAACTACTGGCCAGATAAATTTACTTGAAGGTGAATAAACCAGGCCTCAATCTTTTAAAAGCAAACAGCTATTCATATTACTATTCTGGACATGGAATATTGGCCACAACTGACATTTAACCGACAAATATGTGTGAACTGGCCTTTATTGAATATAACTCAACTTTTGACTCGATAATGCCATTTCCCTGCTTTTTTGATGTCACAAGAAAAACTTCAAGGTGATTTTTAATAATTGTCATTTATTAATGACACTAATGATTGGTTTACATCATTTTTTTAAGAAATGTCAAAAAATGTTGTCCAAGATTCCGTTTCCGGAATAGTACATACATTTTATAAAATAAATTTATTAACTTAATGATATTTGATTTTAGGGGGTCTCACCAATTTTCAATTCCCACTAGATACGCCCATGGTCATGTCAGACGTGATTTTTGCTGTCACTACTTGTTACCAACATGATAAATTATTCACTAGGCGCCAAATTCAACTTGTCCTCGTTCTTTTCCAATCACACTGTATTTGGCTTAACAATATCTGAAATTATATTATCACTTAAATTTAAGTGTTTATTCACAATGGACATGAGACATAAGAAATACATAAGAGATACCTAAGAATAATTTGTAAATTTGGTTTACTGAGGTCACTTCTCATAAGTTACGTAAAAATTAATAGTATTTTTTTATATATACACTGCATGGATCATGAATTTCTTATGCCTCAAGCTTATGTCTAGGGTTAGGCGGAAAATAGGTGGCGCTCCCCACCAGTCCGCTACAGCGTCGCACCGCTATCTTTTCGTTGCGAGCGTGAACCGTGGATCGTTTATAATACGAGCGCGCTGCACTGGATCGTGATGGTGGGAGGTATTCTTGACGCGCTCACTATTTTTCGCCTAAGTCTACTTATGTCCATTGTGAACAAGCACTAAAGGTGTGTAACCTTTATCAGCTGTAACCAAAGCATTCAAAAAGGTGTTATCACGAACTCTATTCAGGAAATAATTTTTTTAGTGAAGCAATTTGATTGTGTTGCAGTATTTCTAGATTTGAAAAACCCCTACCACCGTTTTCGCGTGGTAAATTAAATCTTTCAATAGTTTTTAATTATTCTTATAATGTTTTAATTAACATTGATTTATAAGAGAGTAATTAGAATTGTGCACAAGTTTTGAATGGTCTAGAATTAATTTTAATTAAATATTTCAGTTAAATCGTTGACAACACAGATTATTGAAATTTTTAATAGTGATGCGATAATTTTGCGATTGTACTTATTACATATTTTATAAGATTTATTTTGTACATAATGTTCGGTTACTTTGAAATATTTTATAATAAATGTTTTTTGTTCAACACTGTCAGAATTTGAAAAGTTTCTCCTGTGTGAACGGATTTTGATAAATGTCACAACTTGTCAAAATGAAATGTTAAGCTAATTTTAAAGATTTTAAGGTATTTGGTTAGTTGCGCACACGGTCAAAATACTTCCTAGAATTGAGAGGATTTTAATCAGGTAGAGAAGACGGAGGGATTATTTTACCGCAAGGGATTAAACACCAAGCCACCCGAGGTGGTCAGTAGCAACTTCAAAGAAGGGCTGAACTAGGTAATTGTCATCAGTCGAAAAATTTAAGGAGAGGGAGGTAACTCCGAATGTAACATCTTTCTAAATGTTATTAGTTCGTGGTTTCCCAAGATGGAAGTGCAACATATGACTAGTGAAAAAGGGAAAATGTTGTTAGTAGTGGAAGGTGCCAAGTTTTGTAAAGGTCGGAGATTGCAATCTGGGGAAACACACTGGCGATGTGTAAATAAATTTTGCAGAGGAAAATTATATGTGAATAGTGACAATAAAATTACCAAATCGGACTTAGAACACAGTCACGACGTCAACGTTGAGACACTAAACCGGCAGAAAATTAATAATAGTGTAAAAAGAAAGGCAGAAGATGACATTTCTACACGGCCGTCGAAATTGATTCATCAAGAACTGAAAGGTATAAACATTAGTTGTAAAATTATAAACTTGTTTATTATAAAATTTAATTATTTGCTGAAAATGTTGAGATTTTGGAGGATTTTACTCTGAAAGACATGCAGTATGTTCGGAAAAACATTTACAACGCAAAAAGAGCAAAATTGCCTCCTCTACCAAAGAACATGGCCGACACTCATGAAGCTTTAGACAGCATTTCTGTTAAAACAACAAAACAGGATCAGTTTTTACTGGTAAACGATAAGGAAAATAATATTGTCATTTTTTCTTGTTTTGTAAATTTGCATTTTCTTTGTAATGCGGACGGGACGTTCCAATATGCTTGCCAGCATTTTTATCAGTTTTTTACATTGCACGGTTTCAAAAACGGTCTTTATGTGCCAGTCGTGTTTGCCTTACTGCCGAATAAAACCGTCCATACCTATAGCAAGTTGTTTGAACACATTAATATAGAATTTTCAAAATTTGGATAAACTTTAAACCCAATTAAAATTGTTGTCGACTTTGAAAATGGAATCCACCTTGCCATTCAGCACTCGTTTCCGCAAGCTCAAATAAAAGGATGTTTCTTTCATTTGAAACAAGCTTGGTACAAAAAAAATTTGAAGTTGGGCTTATTAAGCAAATACAAAAATCCGAGTTCTGAAGGACAGTGGCTTAAAAAAATATTTGATTTGCCTTTTTCTCCAAGCAATGAAATTGGTGATATTTTTTGCTTTGAACTTATGGCGTCTAAACCAGATAATGACATTCTTACCAAATTTTGTGACTATTTGGTAACAAATTATGTCGAAGAGTCATCTAGGTTTCCACCATATTTATCGAGCCAAGTTAAGAGCGAACAAACACGTACGACAAACGTTTGCGAGTCATTTCATTCGCATTTTAATAAAAGTTTTTATTTTGCGCACCCAAATATTTATGTGTTTGTAGATACTTTGCTAACATTTCAGACAAGCGCCTACATAAAAATGACTACAGCAAAAAAAAATGTTTCAAAACATGTTTCAGTCTAGTTTTGTATTTTATTTACATGTATGTAGTTGTAGATTTTATGATATGTATGTAAATACGGCGTGATCAACAATGACTGAGTCTGTTGGCAATGAAACAGTTGAAAAGTGCTGCTGTTTTTTGTCTCGTAATTTGTGCTGACTCAATTTTTTAACTTGAGACGGTATTAAAAACATTTTTGGTTATGCCGGTTATGTTTATGGTATTACAAAAATGAACCTTTGATGGTAAATTTCAAATTTGCCAAATTTCATGGTTACCAACAGACTCAGTCATTCTTGATCACACCGTACTTACTAAATAATAAAATAAAAATATAAACCTAGTTCTAATTTGCTATTTACTTCTATTTATTTGGATATTAAATTAGAGGCACAGGTCAAGACAATTTTTAATCTCCACCCCCTACAGCGATAATAACTTGATGTCCGTGCGCAACTTACCTCTCGATAATCCCCGACCGCCTGCTGGTTTGGGACAAACTTTGCCGCTGTGCGTAACTTACCTGTGGTCGATTTTAAGCGATTTGGAGCCTTTACGGGGCTCGTCGAACAAAAAAATGTTGTATTCAACTCGTTCTTGTGTAAATTGGACTTTTTTGGCTCTCGTGGGCCGTTAAAACGCTAGTTTCACTCGCGTTTTAAACTAGTCCATTCATGCCAAAAAAAGCCCAATTTGTATACTGTATTTGTGTACCGTACTGTTGTATTCAAAAAAATCGCATACATCTATTATTAGCTTGCGTAATTTTGTTGTTCTGGCGTTTATTAACGTCATACTGTGACACATACAGTTATTCAAAAATCCAATACCGAAAGTTTCTGAACAAGAAAAGTGGGAATTTAGAGCAGTCTATGCCACGTACACTAAATTCGGTTATAAATGCAAACGGCGTCACGACCAAATATTAATGTAATATTCAAATAAAATTATCTAAAAAGCAAGACATAACCTATCTTATAACTTTTGTCAAAATGACAGAAAAAGTCCGTTTTTAAAAGATACTAAAACCTATAAAAATTGGTTAGTTGATTTAAATGGTGTACGCGATTTTTTTAAATACAAGAGTACATTCATCGTTTATTTATAGTGCTTTTAACTGAAATTATGCCGCCAATTCAAACTTAAGGACTTTTCACTTCTTAACTTTAAGTGTTTTGTGGTGTTAGTACTGTTGGCAACTGGAAGAAAAATAGAGAAACAATTGAAATGTGGTGCAGCGTGTTGACATCTCCTGCCCCTCAGCGAAAAACCATAAAATATAAGAGGACCAAAAACTCGATGATGCCCTTTATCTATGGTTTACTCAACAAAGAAGCAAAGGGTTACCCCTGTCAGGACCAATCCGGCAACAAAAAGCCATAAACATAAGAGAAGAGGTTTCAGTAACTGAGGCACCTGACACCTTTACTTCTGGCGAAGGTTGGTTAGCAAAGTGGTAAAAGAAGACACGGCATCCGCCAACTGAAAATCTGCGGTAAAAACTGTCTCCAGATGAATCATCGGTAGAAAATTTCAAATTTTTTTTTTGAAAAATCATGCATCAAGAAAATTACACCGCCGATCAAATACATACGAGTATATGTATAATTGTAATGAAACGGGATTAAACTACAAAATGTTACCAACAAAGATATTAGCTAAAAAAGGGCACCACCAGGACATAAAAGGAGTAAGGAACGTATAACAATTCTTGCACGCAGGAATTATTATTATCAAATTAAAGAACAGAGGCATGAGCTTGTTTTGTTCCCAGAAATTAACGTAGCAAGCCCTAGTGTTGTAAGATTTCCAACAGCTGTGTTTCACTGTTTGCTCCGTTCGAGCCGCCTACAGCACTAATTGTGGTCACGAATTTCTGAGAAATGCAATTCTTACTAGTCCAATAGTCGGTGCATTTTTTTATAACCATGGAAATGACTAAAATGAACCCAGATGTGACCGCTGTCCTTTCAGAAGAACACTTTACAGATCACTGCTCTTAACTGAGTAGTTCGGAAACAGTTCTGCCAGAAGTCACTGAACATTGTCTGATTTCAAGACAAACAACAGTTAAAACAGTTAAACAATTTATTGCAAATTAGGTGTTTCATCAAAGTTTGGACAGTTTGTTGGAATTTTGAAAGTGACCACGGCTGTTCACTGTGACTTTAAGCAGGAAAGGTAAGTTTATTTTCCAATTTTGAAGATAATTAGACAAACCACTCATGTTGACGGCTCTACTAATGTTAAAACTAAACCTCAAAAAGGATATGTTGACTATCGACAGGAATTGCGATTGCCACGTGCGTCTAATCGTAGGTGTCCTTTTAAAAGGTCAGTGGGCAAATACACTAATTTTTTTCAGGGGAGTAACGCTTGCTGAGCTACTATCTTTAATAGAAGAAGATGACGGTGAGGTCGACACGAGCCCTGCCAATATGGCAATTTTGCTGCCTGTCAATGCATGTGACGTCTTGACAGATGAAGATTCGGGCGAAGAAGATAATATCAACGTAAACCACACCAACGATTAAGAACAAGAATTCTTAGTGCCATCAAATAATGATGAAGAATGGGAAGCTGAACATCTGATACCATAAATGGAAAAAAAAGTGAATAAGGGCCAGTTTCATAATAAACTTAGAGTCGACTTTATCTTAACGTGACTTTAATGGATTGTTGCAACAATATGTTTTTATGGTAAATGGTGAACTTTAATGTTAAAGTAACTTTAGGCTGATTATGAAATTGGGGGTTAGACAATTCGCGTCTAAATTTTAAGTGGACAAATTTTTGTTTGCCACCTGATAACTTATCGCCTCTAGAATTATTTGGACAGTTTATACATTCGGATGTTATTGAAATGTTTGTCAATTGCACAAATATTTATGCAGTTAGTAAAAACAGGAGGTCGGATGCAAAAAGAAATACCGGGTGTATTATGAAAAACCTTTGGTGCTATAACTTCCTTATTTTTTATCCGATTTTAACAAATGATACGTCATAGTACATAGTGGGCCAGTTTACAGAAGCGAAATTAAGTTAATCGTAATCAAATGCGAGATTAACTGAACACATGATCAGATTGAACCAATCGCAGTTTCGGATTCATGGGTTAATCGCACATTAAAATTTAATTCGAATTAAATATTTAATTCTCTTTCTATAAACTGGCCGAGTATGTATGAAATGAACCTTATCAAGGAGCCAAGTCTAAAATCAAAGATTGCCGTCTGTTGTTTTAGACTACGCTGATATCTTACTGTCGCGATATGAGTTACCATATGATATTTATTTCGACATTTTTTTTACAACCCTACCGTTGATAGAAGCCCTCAGAGAGAAAGGAATCAAAGCTACAGCCACCATTCGTAAAAATCGCATGGGTAATTGTCCTTTAGCTTCTAATGCGGATTTGAAAAAACAAAGAGGATCTTGCGATTTTCGAACTACAGATGATAGATCTATAGTAATTGCAAAGTGGGTTCGATTCCGACCCAGGGCGGAAAAAAAAGGCTATATTCTATCTCGTGATTCGGAAGTCACGTTAAGCCATTGGTCCCGGTCTATTGAGTTGGTCATCATGGCCCTCATAGATTTGTAAACCAGTCCTAGACTGTGTAACAACATTTTTTTTAGTCAACATGGCTTCAAATTTTCATGACGTGTTGCCTTTTTCATGACGCGTTGCCTTTACATCAAGTTCATTAGAAGAAAATACATCGCAAAACGCAATTGGATAAATTTAAAATTAACCGAACATGTATCCCATAGCACAAGACATGGCAAGTTTACCACCGCATAGATTAAAATCACGCAAACCACTTTGGAAAGAAGAATTTCTCATGCAACCATTTTCAACATCTGATTATTATTGGAAAGCAGCCTGGCAAGACGTAGATATTTTCAATAAAAATTTAATTGAGGATCCTACAAAACAAGTGCTGGGAACAGAAGAAAAATCTAGTTTCATACTCTACTTATGTACGCGGCAAAACTATAATTGTTACTTTTGAGATGTCTTTGACAATGATTGACGGAAAAGTGTGTAATTCGTTATCAAAACTATCTAATACTTCTACTCAGCGGTGCTATCTTTGTAAAGCAACTTCAAAAGAATTCAATAATCTAGATAACATCGTAGAACGCGAACTCTTAGGGTGGATTCGACATACTCGAGTCCACCCGTTCTAAGAGTAGCACACCAATAAACTTGCGTTGATGACAAATTTCAGTCCAACCGAGTCCACTTTTAAATGTAAGGGGTGTTCTACCTTTGCAGTGGCGCCCGTGTCTAGTTTCGGCGATTCCAGATTCATTTCGAATTTACGTAGCGTGTTGGTGCTTTCGTGTGTTGTTTCCGGGTCTTTTTAGTCGTTTGTATAAAATCAGTTCTGTTCAAGGCTACACAGTTTTACAGTGTTCTTTACTAGGGTAAAATACCAACATATAAAATTTGTCAGTTAATTTGTTTTATTTTATTTATTCGCAGAAAGCACTTGTAATGGATGGTTTCATCCCCAATGCTTTGCTAATGTTTCGCTCACGTAAATTGCAATAAAAATAAACAAAGTGGTTGGTCTTTCTTTGAAATTACAGGTACTAAGTCGGGAGATTATCACGACGAAATGCATCTCACTAATTTTATGACGTGGGTTAGAACCAAGATGTTGCCAAATCTACCTCAACAAGCTGTTTTAGTGAAAGACTATGCATCCTATCATAACGTAAAAATGAACAAAGGCGCAACAAGCGCTACCAAGAAAAATGACATGATTTCTTGGTTGATACCGACGGAATATCACCCACGACCCACGCAAAACGAAGCCTGAATTATACGAATTAATCAAGCAAAATAAACCGAGACATTGCGAATATGCGAACTGGAAAACCATGGACATCGTGTTCTTCAGCTACCTCCCATCATCCGGAGCTAAATCCTATTGAAAAAATATGGGCTTTAGTAAAAAATTGGGTGGCAGCTCGAAATGTAATTTTTAAGACAAAGGAAGTCGAAAAATTTACAAATGAAAGGTTCGAAGCTGTTACTGCTGAAGATTGGTCACAAATTTGCGAACATGTTGACAACATTGTTGCGGAATACTTGCAAAAAGAACATAATGTTTGATCAAGCATCCGACGAATTAATTTTCACCGTAAATACTGATGACTGACTCTGACGAATTCAGCGAAAGTGAAGTAATGATTCCACATTTTCAAAAACCTGGCAGCGGCATCTAAACTAGGCAAAAATGAATAGGAAATTTTTCCTTTTTTGAATTTTTTATAAATACCGTTGCAAATTTATAATGAAATGTTTTACAAATATATTAATACATATACACATTAAATGTAATGTTTCAAGTACTTGTAATTGTAACATTTTAAATTTATCTTGTGTTTAAGAATACGTGGGAGGATTGGGGCAATTATTTTGCTCTCCAAGAAAAATTGTGGAATTCCCTATTCATTTTTGCCTAGTTTATTAGCTGCTAGCATACGAATCAAGTATACGCACAATTAGTGCGCGTCATCGACGCCATGTTTGTTGAGGGTGGTAATGGTCTGGATGCAAACAAATCACAGCATCCATTGAAAAAGCATTGGGGAAATTTTGCATATTTTATTACAGTTGAAATATAGAAATATAAGACTTCTGATTTGTTGAGACATAAACTTTGGTTTGATTAGTGTGCGATCCAAGTGATTTTATGTGAACAAGACTGCGTCAAGGTAAGATATGAGCATTTAAATTTTTTAACTAACCTCAAAGTGCATAAATGTAGAGTGCCAACTCTTTAAGAGAACACAGGAACACACCAATAAAGTTGCGCGGTAGACGCAACTACGTTGGTCGAGTCCATTTTTCGATTTCTAAGTCTAGGGTGGGAAGGTAGAACCGCTTAACCTTTAACCGGCCATACGGCGTCATTCGTGATTTGCTTTCCCAGTGTTCGTTTCGTTGTTTCGTGATTTCAGGGTTGTCTTCCATTGCATTAAAATCAGTTCTTTGCAGAACTTCATTTTATTCTTTATTTGAGCGAGGTTAGTATTGATAGTTGACATAAAATACTAGGACAAACACCACAATAGTATAAAGTCGAAAATCACAAACAGACATCGGGCAAATTTGGCTTTTTTGTCAGAAACATCAAGTTAAAGTTTTCTAAGTGCAACCTAAAAAAACCTACTATTTTCTAGTTCTACCACAATGAGAAACTACCTACCAACATTTCTTGTGATATGATTACTCAAGATGTTACATGTTGGGTTTCTTTTTTTAGTATGAAAAATCTAATTAAAATCATGCCTATCACATGTTGGGCACCAAATTGTAACCACAATAATGTAAGGGAGACATGCAATTTTTTTCGATTTCCAGTCGATAAGAAGCAGTTCATGCGATGGATAAAAATAATCAGGTTAATTTTTTTTTAACAAAGCTACATAACAAAATATACAATAAACTATGAATTTCAGGCGTGATGCTACACCAGGACCAGGTGCAAGACTCTGCAGTTGCCATTTTTGTGATGGTAAAAAAGAAAATGGGCCAGAATTATTTGCACAAAATATTGAACAGGCATTTGAACCGCACCATCTAACTGCCGAGAAAAAAAAAGGAGAACATCTTCAAAATTAAAAAGGTAGGTACGTTCCACTGAACAAGCTCTAGTTGTTGCTGATATACAGACTGTTTGATAAAAAATGCCTCAACCCATAACTTTTTTATTTGTTATTCGATTTCAATGAACAAAAAAACCAGAGATATGGTTTTTCATGCGCTACGAAGCAGCCATAATTTTTTTTTTTTTGCGTTATTTTCAATAGCTAACGATAGTCAACTTTTTTTTTAATGGACACGTACTTTTTTAGGCTCAGTCTGGTAGAGTTTTTTTTTCTCAGTCTAATGATGTATTAAAAGTTATCATGTGGTCCTTGTTCCTTTTAACTTTACACTGGGGGCCCACACTCGGGCACTGTGAGCCTCAATTTGAGTGCCTTCATTCCTTCGTGCCGCGAACTAGTCGGTGGGCGAAACTAGTTCAATTTCAATGCCCATTGTCGTCTCCGTGTGACTCAGCGAGCAAAGGTTTGCTGATTTCTCAATTTTCCATTAACAATTTCATTTAACTAAACCTCACTTCTTTGTTTATTTTGGTTTGTCAACTGTCCTCTCTCATTAAAAATCCAGCACCCCACTTTTCCTGCGACTGCAGCATACGGCAGTACACCATTGGCCCATTGGCCCACGACAAGACATCTCGCTGCACTAATTTCTCGAGAAAGGCCAGAGTAAAAACTCAGGCCTTTTTTTTTATCACGTCAGTCTCGCTCTTTATCTTCTTTCTACCGTCAAATACCGTCTTCGTATCTCGGACTCCCAAGAGGCAAGTCCGCGATCCTACAGGAGTTACCGCCGGATCCTTGAGGCGAGCTACCTCCAACGCTCCGCGCAGGCGCAGTCCTCACCGCCAAAGCTCACCCTCACCGGAGTCCCGGAGTCCAGCTTCCGGCAGCGACCAGCACCGCAGCAACTACAGTCAGACCTTTTTGATCCTTAGCAGTAATTTGTCACCAGGAACGGACGATTTGATCCGTAAATCTGCGCAATTCAATCTACCGAGTTGATGCGCAAGTTCGCTGAATTTTTATTAAATAAGCTTATAATTACCTTGTGAAGGGCTAGCTACATGACGCTCGAATCAGTCAAATATTTTGAACAAATTTTACACCCTGTACATCACGTGGCCACGCGCTCTTATATAGGAGTAATCCCCGGGTCAAAAACCGAATCACAATTTATTTTAAATTTCAAATGGTAGCGGCTTCCTAGAAAACTCATATTTAATTTTCATAAATTCATTTATCATACCAAATACCCTTTTTATGTTCATTTTTTACAATTTTACATCAATACACGTTCATTTCTACCTCTTGTATCATTGAATTGCCGGAATTTTTCTTCTGAGGTTTTCGGATTTGGACCCAGAGTAAAATTTTTAAACTTTTCTTTGCAACCAAATCCGTGGCGCCCTATTTTTTTCGACAAGGAACCCCCCAATGCACAAATTGCTCTCCAGCTCCAGCACAGTGGACCACCCTCTCAGGTAGGTTACACAATTTTTGGCGCCCAACGTGGGGCCAGTGTTGTTTGTCAAATTTTCAAATTTGTGGCAGCCACAATTTTGGCGCAATAACGTGTTGGGGCTCAACTTTGACGAGAAAAAATTCTAGTTTTTCGCAGATTTCGTTATCTCAATTTTTGCCAGACACTACCAAAAAATTGTTTCTCCTTTTTCAACAGTATTAACTTCACAAAAAAGTGACGTCTTCACAGCAATACTCTATCGAGCCGGCATATCTCTCAGATGAACAGTTAGACTATCAGTTACGGATTAGAAAATTAAAACCTCGTGACGATCGGGACAGTAAAGTCAAAGTATTGACGCGTGAGTTATCGGGACGTGAAATGAAACTAATTGTAGACCCAAAATTCAAACCTGACACCGAAGAGGCCATTATAGAGAAAACTTTCGAAGATATAACTACCGCAATTGTTGCTTTAGTAGACCCGGAAAATACACACGAAATACGTAAGATAAAAAGTCAATTGGCCTATATTATCGATAGAATCCTACGCTTCCCGGAATCTACTGCTACTTCTAAGCCAGTGGACGAAATAAAAAGTACATCATTTGCCACATGCTTAGAGCATGCACAGATCTTAAACTCTACAATGATCAACGTGGTAAGTCAATCGTTTCTTTCGAGTAGAACTTCTAAACCAGTTCCTGTTTACAAATGGGGCTTATCTTTTAATGGTAAAACGAATTTACCGGCATTTTTGGAAAAGGAAAATGACCTAATGGTAGCTAGAGGACTAACGGAAGAAGAATTATTTCGCTCCGCGTACGACTTATTTGAAGAGCCCGCTCTCGCGTGGTACCGTTCTGTCAGAGATCGTATAGGAGACTGGCAATCTCCCGTTAAACTCTTAAAGAAAAATTTCCTCCCACCGGACTATGACGAAAGACTTTTAGACGAAATTAAGTCGCGTTATCAAACTCGTGATGAATCACCAGCCATTTATGTCGCACTCATGAACAATGTGTTCACCCGCTTGTCAAAAACACCGCCCGAAATCGACAGATTAAAAATCATTAGACGGAATTTATGTCCTCACTACATCTCAGCGTTAGCACTTGAAAACATTACCTCAATAGACAGATTAATCGAGTTGTGCCAGAAAATTGATGACGCCTACGAGGCTAAGAAACGCATACCTCCCGCAGTCAAAAACATAAATCCGCAGCTGCACGTTTCCGAAATTACCGCGACTTCAGGGAGAAGGTAATAAATAAAAAAGTTATGGGTTGAGGCGTTTTTTATCAAACAGCCTGTATAATTGTTGTAGTCAACATCAGGATGAGGCTAGCATAAGTGCAGAAAGTCTAAATCTGCAAGCTGGTATTGAAATGCAGGACGAAAATGTTCCCAGTGAACCTATTCCTTCAACATCTGCAGCTACCATGCCAATATTAGAAGTTCCTTCAACATCTGCTAAACCATTTGTCTCTTGCTGCTTTAGAAGCTGAGATATATCTCTTAAAGTTGGAACAGGAGAGAAAAGATGCAGTGATAAAAACATTAAAATTACACTTTTCATATGCTAATATTTGTGACCGGGATGATTTGGTGTTACTGTACACCTACTGCACCTATATTCGAGAACCTTTGCCAACTTCTGGAAAATATTGAGCTGAACTATTATTTAAAATGGAATGTTCAGAAATTGAGTAAAGTAGATCAGCTACTACTTACCTTGATGAAATTGCGGCAGAACTTTCCACATCTTGATTTGGCACAACGGTTTCAAGTATCACAGGCCACAGTTACAAACGTTATAATTACACATGTGGATATGATAAAAAAACACACTTTGTGACCAACCTATGAAGAATGTACCCTCCAGATTAAAAAATAAGTCCTATTTGCCCACCTGTTGCAGTACATTCACAAACTGCAGAATAATTCCAGACTGTACTGAAATATTTACAGCTATACCAAGAAAGTCTATGAAACAGCAAAGGTATAAAGTGGCTTTTTTGTTACAAATATGCATTATATAATGTTTATATATTTTATAGATTAACATATACAGTTCTTATAAACATCGTAACACTTGGAAAGGTTTGGTTGGTTGTGCGCCCAATGGGGTGATAACATTTGTAAGTGGTTTATATGTGGGATCCTCCTCAGATAAAGCTGTCGTTAAATCCTGTGGACTTTTGGAACAACTAGAGGCTGGTGATTTAATTTTAGCTGATAAAGGATTTCTGATCAGTGATGTGTTGCCAGCAGGTGTCAGTCTGAATATTCCACCATTCCTTGACACCCCACAATTTTCCCCTGAGCAAATTAGACGCACTCAGTGCATTGCTAGGGCAAGAATTCATATAGAGGGCAATAAGACGAATGAAATGTTATAAAATATTAAGTTTCATACCATCTGTGTAGTTATGCATCTGCAATATTTAAAGCAGTTGCAGCTCTCACAAATTTGCAGTATCCTCTTATAAGAGAAGTACAACAATTTTATGATGAGGAAATAAATTAATCTTAATTTTTAATGAGTGTGACAAATTTATTATTACCTTGCACTAACTTCAAATTGTGATTGGTGGGAGATTTACAGGAATTTGTAGATATTGGGTCATCTGAATAAAATTAAAGCATTTGCACGAAGTAGAAGATGGAAGTAAAAGAATCTGCTTTGGATTGTATGAGTAACCTTTTACTTTTAAGCAAATACCGCACTTGTATGAGCAAATGCTCAAGAAAATTAAATCAAGTGCGTCTCAATCAAATCAGTTAAAAACTACTGTCAATCCTATTTGCCAGTAGTATCAGTGGGTCGTATGAATAAAATTAAAGCAATTGCTCAAACTACAGGGTTATTACTTATTATAAATGATTGACCCATCGCAGTTGGCATTGCTGGCGTAATTTAATGTACAGCAAGCCTCATAACATGAGTCGGACTAACATCGCCGATAGGTCGCGATACTGGCAGTAGCTTTTACCGCCGGAAGTCTGTCTACTAGTCTCTGTCTCATGTTGCGAGACTGGCGGCACATCCAAAATTTGTGTGGTTTTCAACAGCAACTGAGATGGAACAATCATTTATAAGAACCCAGAATGTGTGTTTAGCGTCTAAAAATGAATTACGAAGCTGAAGACTGTTCTTCAGCGATGAAGAAAACAGGAGAGACGAATTTGAAGATGGGAAGCAGGCAGATAATAACGCATTACTATTTTTATTACAAAAAGTGTAGAATCACTAGGCAAACTTGTTTATTTAACATTTTTACAGAACTATAATAATAATAAATTAGGCTTCCAAATGCAAGTCTAAAATTGCTGGTACCTCTGTCGGCATAATAAGATACCTACAAGAAAACAAATCAATTCTACAGTTAGTTCTTGTAATAAAATAACATTGCTGTATTTTTTCAGGAAAATAGTGTCATCATTATGCCAGCTATCACTCAGTTCAAAAATTTAAAATCCCAAATACAGGCAGTGTAAAAAATAGAAATAATGAAATTTTTGGAAAAAAAAAGATTTGTACGTCGAAGAAAATTATACAAAAAAAAGACCC
Organism: Tenebrio molitor; assembly: GCF_963966145.1. Taxonomy (NCBI): domain Eukaryota; kingdom Metazoa; phylum Arthropoda; class Insecta; order Coleoptera; family Tenebrionidae; genus Tenebrio; species Tenebrio molitor. Next base: position 12,631,654 of record NC_091049.1, read on the forward strand.
GATTTAGATGCGACTGATTGGGGTCATGAGGTACTTCGTCTTCCACCGCACCATTGCGTTTTTAACCCGATTGATATGGACACAACTAAAAGGCAATTTCAAAAGGAACAATAGAAATCCAGACAATACATTTAATAAAAGAAGAAATGTCAAACATCGACAGCACAAAATGGGCTAATTGTGAACGGCATGTGATAGAAGTTGCGTGCAAAACAAGTTAAAGAACTAATAATTAATTTAGGTGACGATAGTGACAGCAGTGATGATGATCTGTGCGACGGTGATTACGAACATGATTAATTTAGTCATGTCTAATTGTTAAATTTATAAAAACAATTATTGTATAAAAATAAAAGAACTTAGGAGTGGATTTGTTTCAGTCTTGATTGTTTCATTTTAAAAGCGAATACGGACCTGGAATTCAAAGACAGGCACCCGTTGCAAGATTTACGACAGGGTAGGTAAATAATCTGTTGTGATGGATTTGTCGTGAACAACCCTAAAAGTTAATGTGACAATTCACTTATCTTTAGACGAACTTTACCTGTAAGTGAATTGTAAACTGCTTCTTTGTTGGTGTGATTCATGTTTTTAGTCAATATTTCTATTAGGAGTAAAAATACTATACTCCGGCCCACTTTCTTTTGTTAGACCCTTATTGCGGTACCACTCTGAAGGGGCACACTCGAACTGCGGTCCAAGTACGGACAAGTAAAAGGGGTCATAATCCGTCTTACCACTGCCGTCTCTATTTACAAGCCATGAACACGTAAAACTGGCAACAGTGCGAAGTAGTCCGACTGGTGAGTTGGCTAGTGCTGGTAGGGTAGGGTGGGGTGGTTTCGGACATGGGGCACATTTGGACTTTTCAAATTTACCGGGTAAATAACTCGCAAAAAGTTGGCGCCTTTGTTAGTATGCTTCACTTATCGTAAGAAAGAGTTGCCTGGAAGAAAGCGCGCGTAGCTTTTTATTTAATAAATTTAAGTAGTTGTGAGTGAATTCGATGACCGAAAGTAAGTTTTTGCATGTGTATTTGTAAGCTTCTGGAAGCTATTAGCATAATAATTCAATAGCTGTTGATATTGGGTTCAAAAGTACGTTCAATTTAGTGCAGTTAACCTAATTTGACGAATATATAGCTTTGTATGTGTCTTTGTTTCAACCAGAAGGAATCGACTGTAGATAGGGCAGTTTTGGATATTGTTGATGGGGCAGTTCTGGACAAGTCCAAAAGTACCCCATCACTATTTGCAAAGTTTATAGCATTTATTTTTTACAGAATGGTACGAAATTACATACGCAAAACAGATAGACACATGATAGATCCCAAAGATATAAAGAAAGCTGTACGCCTCGTTCTCGCGAAAAAAATTAAGATTAGAGCCGCGGCGGACAGATACACTCAACGAAATAGTAAAGGTTGATTCAACCAAAATAAATGTTTAACTAACAATGTCGTTAATTTTGTTAAATTAAACTACATTAATGTTGTATTCTACTAATTTGAAACAAAACGTGATGATTATTACAACCAACAAAAAAATGTCACACAACAAAAGCAGCAATAACTTAAAAAATTGGTGCATTATACTATTATTTTAGTCATCTGACTATTAATTTATAGAATTTTGTCAAATCAACCTAGAAAATAGTACATATTATTTCTCAGTACTATCAAATATTAATTCTAACCCTGTATCTGTTTGAAGTACTATTATAATGGTAGACAAACCAAAATCATTGTTGAATTAACCCTCAGTTTTGTTTACAAAAACATAAAATTGTTTCGCAGTCCACTATAATAGTCGACTATGAACGTTTGCGTTTGCGCACTTATATTGCGTCTTGAAACCCACGGGATTCACGGTGTTATTGTATTGTGTTATTGTGTTATTGTTATTGTTATTGTTATTGTATCATGGGATTCACGGGAATGTGAAGTGAATATTATATTGTGCACCACGTGCTTATCTTGATTGTAAAGTAGGTACTTTCTACAAGTACTTATAATGGATGATACTGAAGATATTAATAACTTTGAATATACAGACCTATTGGTAAACACGTTTACAAACCAATCGTCAGACTCAAACGGTTTGACGCCAGCGGAAACAGTTTTAAACGAGGCAGATTTGGATTTGAGGAGTTTACTAAATAGCTGGGGATTTGGGCACTTGTTCCAGGTACTAAAATGTAAGTGCTACTCACATTGTATCTCTGACTAATATCATAGCTCACAAAGGTAGCATAAATAGGTATTTCTGCTACCACAGGTGTGTTGGGACTGTTGGGTTAAATTGAAACAGACCAGGTGCTTAATTAACCCAAAGAATAGACAAAGTACTTAATTTTTATTTGTTTCTTTTCTGGACTTCATTGTGACACTTGGCCTGTTTGAATCTAAGCTAATACTAATAGGTAGGTACTAATCGACAGAATTTATTCTATAATTCTGTTGAATACCTACATAATCATCATAATAATAATAATAATTATAAACGCTTTGAATATAATGTAAGTACATAATTATAGCCGAAGAAGTCACTCGAGAAAGATTGTTGTATATGACTGAAGAAGATCTTAAGGAATTACTGAGGGCTTTTAAATTGGGCGTTAGAATTGAATTTCGGCGAAGATTAACGGAGTGGAAAATACAAAACGTTGAGTAGACCTATTGGGTAAAATGTTATAATGTAAAAATAAATTATTTCAGAATGTGACCACATGGTCGACGTGTGATACAATTATAAAAAATAGCGACATCTCAGCAGCCGCTGAAACACTTCCATCTTCGTCTTCATCCACTTTATTAAATAATTATAATCCTTTGCCATACTCAAATTCTTTTGTAAGTTACTCACGTTTTGCATTTTTTTTTTTTTTTTTCATTTTTGGGCACACATCATTTTCTTTCAGAACCTTCTAGAGGCTGTAAGAAACTTTCCCAATGGGGACTACGTTTTTAGAATTTTTGACAAGAACAAGAAGTTAGATGATGCATCAAGAAAAATTATTATAGATTCCATAATACAATGGCACATGCAGCATTCTATAAGAATTACACGGTTTATGTTTGAGTCTTTGGCACCTGACATTGAAGTACATTTTAAGGATAACAAAGTATGTATATCTAAAATACTTAGTCAAAAAGATATGTTTTTGAATTTTTGATCCATATTATTAAATTTCCAATTATGGTATGTGGATGTACCATTTTGATTGATATCTCATATTATGTATAAAGTATGTTAAAATTTCAATTATTCTTAGACCATCTACTATAAAAACACTGGAAATATTCCATCTGGAAGACTCTATGATAAATATCAAAACCATACTAAAAGACTTAGAAGATTAGGAATACTCTCATTTCCTGTGAGCAGATCAGCAGCATCCTCCCCCATTTCAAATAACATCAATGAGGAAAATTTTGATTATGATGAAAATAATGATGAGGTAAAATAAAGCATACATATTTATGTACTTAGCTGACTTTTGAAATATTGGTAAACTTATTTCGTCCAGAGCAATGACAATAAGTTGTGGTTAAAATTGAATAACAGTCCCTGGAGTTATGTGCAAAAAAAATGGGAGAGTATATTTACGTTACGAAGAAAAGAAATTTTGGATAAAACTAATAATACCGCAGATATTGTTAAATCTTGGCCTTTATATAGACACTCCGACGGATTTAGTTTGGTAACGAAGTGTTTTTTTTTTTTAATGAAAAATATTAAAAGATGGTATTATTTTGTAGATTGAACTGGACTTCTCTCAGTTACATAAAGAAAAAGGCTATAACTTGCTACGAAATTGGGACAAATTCAAAACTATAATTCTACCTATTTTGAATGAGAAGGTTAAAGATAAACAAAACGTGAATCTTCTTAAATCGATACACCGCAAATCCTGGAGGTGGGTATAATATATCATGAAATATGAAAATTTTGGATTATTTCATACTCAACTTTTCACTATTACAGATGTCACATGTAATGTAATTGTTGATGCATTCACTGTTACCACCTACTGTTAAACATACCATAAAGAACAACAATAAGAAGTTAATCGTAAAATCAACTATTAAGGATTCACAAGATTCCTTTTTTCTCCATGTCACTGTGAACAACGACTTTGAGAGGAAAATTGATGTCTACAGGAACACACTGATAAGTAGAAATGAAACTCTCCAACCAATTATAATCGGAGTAGGAAGTAACTTGCTCACACTTACCAAATTTATAGTATTTTATGACAACATTAAATATAAATTTAGTAATTTTATTGCAGCATTTGACTGTTGTTTTAAAATTTTTCATGTATTAGATCTTCAGTATCCAAAAGACAGCTACAGCTTTTGGATATTTATACAAAAATTTTTCTTTGATATAAAGTCAGCTGATGATAACGTAACACCCAATGTTCTTTGTCTAATCCAAGATTTAAGTTAAATGAGTATACCTTCTTGAGTACTTATATTAATGATTATTTTGAAAACAAATTTCTTCAAAATGCCCAAATGCCATGACTGTATACGACATAATATTGATACCAACTTTAACGTGGAGCAATTAATTGCACATTTCAAATTTTTTCATCAATTACGACCCTGTGATAATTTTCTTTGTTTAGAATGCTCACATGTGTTTCAATCTTTAAAAGCTTTTAAAAAACATTTTAAGAATAAAGAAACTTGTCTTATCACCGACAACAATAACACAGATTTTTTAAAAGAACTTGCCGATCTGAATAATTCATCATCAGGTATATTATTCGATAATGAACAATCTACTAGTTCTTCTAACTTACAGTCGGTTTTAGAGCGTATTGAAACATCGGCTTTATTTTTTTTAAGTAATCTTCACAGTAAATCAAATTTCTCAAGATCAGATGTTGAAGACATCATATCTGAAATAACAACCAAATTATTAGATAAAATAATTTCTGAATGTTTATGTAATTATGTTATACTTAATATAATTATTTCTGAATTAGAAAATTTCTTTGCCGCAAATTTACAAAATGAACCGCTACAATGTGAACAATACAGTAGTATCCTTAAGTTTTGTAAAAACCCTTTTCAAAATTTTCAAACATTTTACAAATATATTAAAACAGTGGAAGGCAAAAATTGCTATAGCGAACCAAAAATAGTTGCTATAAATAATGAAATTGGACCAGTCGTCACAAGAAATGACGTCCGTATGACTGAAAACATAAGCAAAGGTATGGTCATGCCGTTAAAGTTTCAATTTCAGAAATTTTTTGAACTAGGTGATAATTTAGATATAACACTTAAAACTATGAAAAAACTTCTAACCGAAAATCAAGCGACAAGTATAATAACAAATATAATTCATGGTGAAGTGTGGAAATCCAAAGTAGTCAGTTTCAGTGACAAAATTGTTATTCCTTATATTCTTTATTATGATGATCTTGAAATAAATAATGCCCTAGGTTCCCATGCTACAGAACAGTCTTTAGCAGCATTTTATTACAGTTTTCCTACACTTTCTCAACATTATTTATCTTCATTAGAAAACATATTTGTAGCCCTTGTATATAAATCCAAAGATGCTCGGCATGGAAATGACGCCTGCTTAAATATTTTAGTCCAAGAAATTAAATTTCTAGAAAAGCACGGTTTATTGCTCCAAACTAAAGAAGGGCAATTTAAAGTGCATTTTCTTTTAAGTGCTGTTGTTGGTGATAATTTAGGGTTGAACTCTCTTTTAGGGTTCACAAAAAGCTTTAAAAGTTCTTATCCCTGCCGAATCTGTAAATCAGAAATTGTATCAACTTGTAAGGAAATATCCTCAAAACTTAGAAATCGAATAAATTATAATGAAGATCTTGATGTTGAAGCTGATGTAGCTAAACGAATAAAACTCAGTGGTTTAAGAGAATGCTCAATTTTTAATTCAATTGATAGTTTCATATTACAACTAATTTTACAGCGGACATTATGCATGATGTGTTCGAAGGTGTTTGCATGTACGATGTTACTCAAGTCCTACTTCATTTAATTAGTAGCGAAAAGCTGTTTTCTTTAGAAATCTTAAATAGCCGTAAGCAATCATTAAACCTTGGACAAACCGAAGTTAGTAATGCTTCACCGCCAATAAAAATGACTCATTTACAATCTTCAAAACTACATATGTCGGCTGCTGAAATATGGACATTTTGTCACACTTTGCCACTTCTTGTTGGAGACTTGGTTCCTGTAAACAACGAATACTGGAAACTTATTTGCCTTTTAATAGAAATAATGGATATACTGTTGAGGGTCGAATTTGATGCAAAACTTTTAAAACTGCTTACACAAAAAATTGAGCAACACCATACTCATTATATTTATTTGTTTGGAGACACTCTGAAACCAAAATTCCACTTTCTCACTCACTACCCACCAATTATTAAGAAAATTGGACCATTAAGGTACATTTGGTGTTTTAGATTCGAAGCGAAACACAGAGAAATAAAAATGTACACTAATAATACAAATTCTCGTAAAAATATTCCTTATACAGTTGGTATCAAGTGTTGTCTTAAATTTTGCAATAAAGTATTAAATAAAACTGGACTGAACGATAAACTAGAATTTAACATTAAACATCTCAGGGTTAAATCAACAATCAGAGAGCAACCTTATTATGAGAATATTCAAAACTTAAATATATTCAATGCTGACAACTTAAGTAATACGCGTCTGACTTTCATTAAAGAAATAAAATTTAAGAATACGTTATATAAAGAGGGTTTTTTTTTACTTTCAAAGTCTATGAAATTATATGAAATTGTGCATGTAGCCATTGAGAATGAAAATGTAAAAGATTGCTATTTAATATGTGTTGAACATAAAATGGGCCCAAAAAATAATAATTTTCAATCGTTTAAGGTATTAAACAAGACTAACATTTTTTTTATATTTTCTACGCAGCTTCATGAATTTCATTACAGTCCCATTCATGTGTATAAATCACCTAATGGTAATATATATGTACGACCAATGTATTATTAATAATTAATTAGCTTGTAATACAAATTTATTTTTTCATTTTAGTTTTTGTAGGAATTAGGTTAAGTTGTATTGTGTTTTAAAATATGTATGTACTTACTATATTTTACAATCAAATTAAATACTAAATTGTATTATATAAATGAATATTTTATTTTTAACTACCTATGAAAAACAAAAGATGGTTAGGAAACAAAACAAAAAAGTCAACTTACTAAGGTAAGAGTACGTATTATCAGCACCGATCCCATCATCGGCACTTTTGCCACATTTTCGTGAATAATAAGAATACTATGCATTATAGTCTCTTTGTAAACATACCATAAGGTTCTTTCTCCATTCCTTTATGTGAAATCATAAAAATGTTTATGATTAAGGAGGGGGTAATTATATTTGCCGCCTTATTTTGTTGACAGTTTCAAATTCAGAAGTGGCGGATGGTGTTCTCTTGTTGTGTAGCTTAAGAAAGAGGTGAGTTGCAGAATTGGTTTTTTCGCAATAAATTGTTTACCAACCCTTGGCAATGACTTTATTTCATCAATAGGGACAAAATTTCTGTTAATTCACAAAGAAATATTAATGTTTTAACTAGATTTTTGTTGAAAACTGGTGCCGAGAATAGGCACACTTATATTCGTAATAGACCCTATCTTCGGCAGGGGTGCCGATGATAAGTGAAATGTAAGGTTGGTTATGTGGGTCGCTTTTAAGTTTCACACTAGATATAATGTAATGAATACAGTCCGAGTCAATTAAGAAATGTTAGAATATTGTGTGGACCTATTTCCGGCACAGCATTTCATCCACCGGGTCAAGACTAATTTCTACCTTGTGAGAGTGACGATAATAGGAGCATGTATGTGCCGTTAATAGGAGTCTATTGATTAATTTAATTCATTCTTGCAGCAATTACTTAAGTAAGGAAGTACTTACTTACTTAAAATGGAACCAAAACGACGAAGGCTTCAGTACACAGTTGAAAGCTTGAAAAACGCTGTAGAAGAAATCAAAGCGGGAATGCCATTTAAAACTGCGAGTAAAAAATATGGCATTCCAGGAGGAACCCTTCAAGACAAGGTGAAAGGCAGAACTCCTGTGGAAAAGAAAAGTGGACCTGAAACGGTTCTAACAAAAGACGAAGAAAATCATCTTGAAAATTGGCTTATTCATATAGCTAAATGTGGCTTTCCTGGAACAAAGGACCAGTTATTGGATAGCGTTGAAATATTAGTGAAGAACTTGAAAAGACCTAATACTTTTACGGATGGGAGACCGGGTCGACGATGGTATGAAGGGTTTATGGCTCGACATCCACAGTTATCAAAAAGAATACCGCAAAATTTGACTAGTTCGCGTGCAAATTTGTCAGAAAATCGAATTAGACAATGGTTTACTGAAGTGGAGACCTACTTGACAAGCACAAATAATTTTGAAATAACTTCGGACGCCAGTTGTGTGTTTAACTGTGATGAGACCGCATTTTTTCTTAGCCCTAAAGGGGATAAAGTTTTGGTAAAAAGAGGTGACAAAACAGTTTACTCGTTTATAAGTAATGACGAAAAAGAGTGCCTAACAACACTTGTCACTTGCAATGCTTCTGGTCAAATCCCACCTCCTATGATAGTTATAAAAGAATTCCCAAAGCGGTCGTTGATAAAGTACCACAAAACTGGGGTATTGGCCGCAGCGAAAATGGCTGGATGACGGGTGAAACATTCTTTGAATATATCGTCAATATATTTTACCCTTGGCTGCTTGCACAAAAGATTCAATTTCCAGTCATTTTGTTTTTAGATGGGCATAAGTCTCATCTTACCCTAACACTAAGTGAATTTTGCTCAAAGAACAATATCATTCTAATAGCTTTGTGTCCAAACGCTACTCATATACTGCAGCCTTTAGACGTTGCAGTCTTTAGGCCCTCAAAAAATGGAATGGAAGAAGAGTGTGCATTGCTGGCGTATGGACCATAACGGGCAAAAATTGAATAGAGAGCAATTTGCCCCAATACTGGAAACAACTTTGAATAAAATGCGAAGATTTCCCGACGTCGTTAAGAACGGGTTTAGAACATGTGGCCTTGTGCCTTTTAATGTCGAAAACATTAGATTTTTAAAATATTTTAAGATCTCGCAGCAGAATACCTACTCATACAAAAGATATTCAAGATATTCAACACCAACCAGAGTATGATGTTCCAGAAGCAGTTCTTAGATTATTAGAATCTGAAATTGACGAGGGTACTTTATTGATGTTTGAATCTTCAGATGAGAGTTGGAAAGGTCCAGTTGAAGATCAGAATCTCTTTCTTGTTTGGAAAAGAATCAAATCTCGAGTTGAAAAAAAAATAATTTCAATGACTTCCGCTCAGAATAACGATAACCAACTTACTGATACAGAATCTAGAGAATCAATATCCAATGATGAGAATCTTGAACCTAATGACGAAGCCAAATTTACAGGAAATCTCGACTTGGACAGTTTTTCGTTTCCTATAATTATAGATGTTCAGGATGAGATTGTAAATATATCAGATGTAAACGACTGTGATAATAGAATAGAACAAGAAAACCCTGTTATAGAAGAATCCTGTACTCATGAGACTGATAGGCAATTAGAAGAAGCAAAACTTGTGATTGACAGTACAAATACGCTTAACTCAGATTTACATATAAAACAAACAGACTCTGCGCTCAGTAACAATAAAACACGTCCTCATGAGATTACTTCTGTTGTCACTAATGTAATTTTACACGAGCCTGTTGGTCCAATTTCTCCTTTATCAGAGACGATAAACGAAAATCTTTCAGATGAAGACCACCGAGTATCAAATGTTATAATATCAACAACTCCTTCGCCCATGAAAAAGATTTTAACCACAGATATTAAAGTTCCTACACCATTTAAGAAAACTTTGTTTTGGCCAGAACCTAAAAAAGTTACTTTGAAAAAAAAGCCGAAAGAAAAGATACCCTCAGTTGCAACATCGTCTCAGTGGCAGCAATATTTTAAATCAAAGGAAGAGAAGAAACGAAAAGAAGAAGAAAAGAAAGTACAAAGACAAGAAGAGAGGAAAAGAAAGAAAATGGAAGTAGAAAAGAGGAAGAAGAATAAGAAAAGCGACGATATATATCCGGAGCAAGCAATTGATAGCGATGATGATCGATCAACTAATAACGATCAACTAGATAGCAATGAGAACTACAGAATAGATGATTTTGTAGTAGCAATATACAATAATCAGTATTACCCAGGCAAAATAATTTCTATAAAGGATGCTGATCAATACGAAGTCACTCACATGGAGAGGAAAGGGATTAATTGGTTGTGGCCAGACAAGACGGATATTCTTATTTACGAAAAATCGGAAATTTTGAAAAAAATTACTGCACCTATATCAAGAAACAAAAGAGGTTTATTTGTGATAGAGGAAATTTCCGAATTTCAAAATTGACTATATCTAATATGTATTAAATAAATATGTTTTTCTATTTTCTTATAAGTATGCCGATAATAGGGGATTTCATCTGCCGATAATTGGTACTTGCTTCATTTTGACGTGCCGATAACCGGGGCATCTAGTATTTCTTCTGATTTTATTTTTTCTGTTTTTCAAAAATTTATTCCAATAAAAATACAAATTGAACTTGCAAGGTGAATGATTATTCTGCCTAATGCAAAAATTTTATAAGTCTAGATCCTATTTACATATTTTTTACAGAATGTTAAATTTCAAAAGAGCCCTTAACGTGCTGATAATACGTACTCTTACCTTATTTCATTGTAAAGCAAACAAAAAAAAATGGTTAGAAGACAGAAAAATGGTTAAAAAAATACTATTTAGTTTGTTGTTCTACAAGCTATAATAATTACTCAACTAATAATTGTTTATGTAAACAAATAAAGTTGTTGCCAGACCAAAGAATAGTTACTTAACTAAGATTCTTGGTCAAAGTAACGATAAAAGTTGTATAGTAACAAAATTGGTTCAACTACTCTTTTTGGGTTGATTTAACTATGAAACTAGATAGGCGCGATTTCATATGCTCTTTATGGTTGAATTTACCTATCATTTTCGTTGAGTGTATAATTTGAAAAAATCTAGGTTGTTTTTTCACGTAAAAAAAGCCAAAGATAAAGGGAACAGAGCTGAAGATGAATCCGGTATTGAAGACTCCTCTGATACCGAGGCCGCTGAAACCAAATCAAAACATACATCGCGTCAAATATTCAGTTCACAAAAAGAAGGAAGTCTTGCACGATACTTGTGTCAAGCATCTGCGATGAATTTTGGCTTAACTTATAACAACGCAAGATCGTTCGCTTTTCAGTATGCACAATTTTTAAAGAAAGACATTCATTAACTGGCATGATAACAAAACGGCGGGAGTAGAATGGATGCGTTCATTTGTAAAGAGACACCCTAAACTTTCATATAGAAAACCTGAAAACGTTAGCATTGGTCGAATTGCAGGATTCACAAAAAACAACGTTAACATTTTTTTCAACAATTTGGCCACTGTCTTAGAAAAATATAAGTTCGCCCCTGACCGCATTGTGAACACCGACGAAACAGGAATCCCCACAGTTATACAAGCTCCAAAAGTTAATTGCGAGAAAGGAAAGAAACAAGTTAGTCAATGTGTTTCTGCTGAGCGAGGAACACTTGTCACATTTTGTGGTATTGTAACTGCCACTGGTTCCGCAATTCCACCTGTCTACATTTTTCCACGGGTTAGAATGAAAGATCATTTTCTGCTTGGGTCGGTTACTGGTGCGAAAGGTTACGCTTCAAAAAATGGCTGCATAACAGCGGAAATATTTGTGAATGTTTTGAGACACATTCGGCAGCATACAAACTGTTCTCCAGATAACAAAATTCTCTTAACGCTGTATGACACGATGCTAAATTTTGTAGAAAATTTGTTAGAAAATGAGAGAGGACCAATGAACGATCAGGATCTGACAAAGACAGACTATGATCCTGATCGTTCATTGGTCCTGATCGAGGGTCTCTCTCATTTTCTAACAAATTTTCTACAAAATTTAGCATCGTGTCAAACAAGCTTTACTTGTGGATAACCACGAAACACATGTTTCGTTAGATGCGATCAACTTTTGCAGAGAGCATAGGATGATTATGTTGTCATTTCCCCCACATTCCACACATAAAATGCAGCCCCTAGACGTCGGAATTTATGGTCCGTTCAAAGCTAAATTGAAGACTGCCTTCAACGACTTCATATTAGGTAACCCCGGAAAACCGATCACAATTTATGATGTAGCCAAATTAAGTTGTGAACCATATCTTCTTTCATTCACCCCTTCTAATATTATCAAAGCTTTCCAAAAACCAGGAATTTGGCCTATAAATCGTTTAGCTTTTGATGATACAGATTTTACTGGAGTGTTGCAGTAAGAAAATAAAGATCAAACAGTAACAGATAAACCAGAAGACAGGTCTCCTACTCCAGGACCTTCTAGCTCAAATTTAGTTCGGCGAATTAAAATAATTTCAAATGAAATTATTAAACGAGCGGATATGACCGATGCTCCTACATCTATTGAAATTGTAGCTCAGTTAATTGATTATGTTCTTTCAAGAGTTTTTATCGAAATAGAAATAAACTTACAAAGAATACAAGAACTACAATTTGATGTTCCAAATCTGCAAGTTCAGAAGCTGTCGGCGAAAAAAGAACAAAAAGCAGAAGTGCTGAGTCCCGAAGTTGTGAAACCATTCCCAAAACTCAAGACAAGAACTGAAAACAGTAGGGGTCGCAAACGTGGAAGCTCACGTATTTACACTAACACGCCAGAAAAGAATGAGATCGAAATAAAAACCCAAAACAAGAAAAAGAAAGAGTCTGCAAAATTCAGGGGTGTGGTAAGAAATGTAATGAGTGGAAAAGCTGTTGCAAAAGTTGGAGCAAAGTCAAGCAAGACAATTTTCTTCTGATTCGGAGGAAAGTGCTGAGGAACAGTGTAAACATAAGTATAAAAAAGGTGTAAAGAAAGACGGGAAGAAAGGTGCTTTTTCGGATTCAGAAGAAAGTGATGAAGAACAGTTTATTCGAAAAATATGCGTTGATTCGGACCTGGATATGGATTTTGATGAAGACAACTTGCCAGATGAACTTCTAGATGACGAAACTGTTTCAGTTGGAGACTTTGTTCTGGTCAGATTTTCTACCAAAAAGAAAGTCCTCTATTTTGTTGGCCATGTTCAAGAATTACTGGACTGTGACGAATATCTGGTTAAGTTTTTGAGAAGACGCAAAAATTATGGTTTTTGCTATCCTGCTGTAGATGATATTAGCTCAATACCAAGAGAAGAAATAATTGCCAAGCTTCCTAAGCCACAGGAGATTAAAGGGACTGCTAGACAAGCATCATACATTAAATTTTCTGTTTCATTTTCAAATTATGATGTTCAATAAACATTTTTATACTTAATAAGATTGATTTTATGAACCCTTTCAGTCATAGCGTCCCTCACCAGGGACATAATTTTCCTATGTGTTTAATGGTATACATTTTAAACCAAAGTGCGATTGTCATGATGTCCCTGCTAAGAGACATTCCTTTGGAAGCCACTGAAAACAGCACCATCTAACTACTGGTAGCGGAACCTGTTACAGAAATTTTTAAAGACCATCGACTTTGGCAAGTTGTGTGACAGGTGTTGTGGAAACAAGTGTGGAGGCATTTTAAAAGCATTTCAAGTTTCTTAAAAAGTTACAGAATACTGTTACAGGTAAGTTCAAACATTATTTTTTTGCACGGCATAATGGCTAACACAAATAATTATAATAATAATTTATTTATCTGTCATCAATTTCTATGTTCTTACAGAGGGGCAAAAGTACTTTGACGGTAACGGTATTTCGAACACAGTGACATTTCACTGACATAATATGAGTAAAAGTCCGTGTGTAATAATTAATCTCAGTCTCCGAAAATCCATACTACTCACCGTACTACAAGGTTATTCACGAGAAGGGTACTTCTGAATTTTTATTTTGGCGCAACCAACAATACCAATGGCAGTAACTACTAAATCAAATGTGTTATTTCTTTTAAATTATAAATCAAAGTAAGTTGGATAGATTTGTGAGAAATGTCAGATTTGCAGATAACCTGTATTTAATCAAAATTCAACAAATAAATTAACAAATTAAGTTAATGTAAAAGGTGTTCGAAGTGTCTACCATCGGGTTCTAAACATCCGCAGCGGCGACAGAATTCTTTCCACACTCTCCATAAATGAGGCGCATGTCAGTCTTTCCGTTGTTATTGTAAAAACACATTTTCCCAATTGACAAAAACGTTTTGCTTTAACGTCAAAGAGACAGAACTAAGAGCCATCGTGGATTCAGTTATAATTATTTTCAAAATTTGAAATCAAGATATTGTTGCAATGTGTATAATGGGTTGCGGTAAAAAGAAATTTAGAAATACCCCTCTCGTAAATAACCCTGTATGTTATGATTTTTCAAAAATATTTGAAGTTAATTTTTACATCCGTTTTAATTTTATTATTCTAAATTTTCAGTCATGTCAAAAGGACTAACTGACCAAGAACTTCTCGATCTTCTAATGCGAGATGACGATTCCGTAATCGGTGGTTTGTCAGACGATGAAGATGTCGGATGGGACAACGAATATGTTGCTTCAACTGAAAGTAGATCCCAAGAAACCATCAAGGAGCCCGAGGAAAATATGGAAAGCAACGAAAGTATTTTACAGCAAGAAGCAGAATCAAATGTAGACAACAACACAGCTTCCACTTCTGTTCAAAATCCAGAAGCCATGAAACAACAACTCACATTGTTTTATCAAACAAATAATCTGACTGAAAAACAAAATATTTTCTGGAGAAAGGATGTTCATTATGAAGCAAGACCTGTAGAGTGGCACGTACCGGAAATAGAAGAATTTTCAGATCTCCCTAAACCAATTCAATTCTTTGAAAATTACATTCCTGAAAATATTTTCCAACAAATAACGAATATGACAAATTTGTATGCAACTCAAAAAAATCTTGCACGATTTCCACCTGCAACCATTGAAGAAATAAAGAAAGTATTTGCTATCAACATTCTAATGGAAAATTTGAAGTTTCCACGCAGTAGGCTGTATTGGAATTCTACGCTTGGCATTTCCATAATAAAAGATAATATGTCTTTCAATCGATTTTCTAAACTAAGAAATGCTCTTCATTTGGTCGATATTACTCAGAGACCAGATAATAACAACGATCGATTGTGGAAGGTTCGCGATTTATATAATTCGATACTTGGACGTTGTCGTGAGCTGCCACTTGAAACGGATCTTTGCGTTGACGAGCAAATGGTCCCTTTTAAAGGACAAATTAATATAAAACAATATATAAAAAATAAACCGAAAAAGTGGGTAATAAAGATATTCATTCTTGCTGGAAAATCAGGTCTTGTATATGATTTTCTAATATACCAAGGCGCAAGTACGGAAATAAAAAAAATATATCAAGCTTTTGGAAGTGGAGCAGCTACAGTCATGCAGTTGGTTGAAAGGCTCAAAGCAAACCAAACAGGACGTTACGCCTTGTATTTTGATAACTATTTCAGTACATACAATTTGTTTCAATATTTAGAATCCAAAGGTATAATGGCTATCGGTACTCTTAGAATCAATAGATTCCAAAATCCTCCACTCAAAAGCGATAAACAAATGAAGAGCGAAGGAAGAGGATCATGTGACTCAACAGTGAGCAATGATGGAATTGTCATCACAAAGTGGTATGACAACAAAGCGGTTTTAGTGGGCTCAAATTTTGTTGGAATTGGCAATGTGGACAACTGCAATCGTTGGGATAAGGTTGGTAAAACTTACATAGATGTACCACGTCCAGAGGTAATTTATCTATACAACAAGAACATGGGAGGTGTTGATAAGTTGGATTTCCTCCTTAGTCTTTACCGTTCCTATCACAGGAGTAAAAAATGGACGGTCAGAATGATAACTCATGCCACTGATTTGGGATTGGCAAATTCCTGGTTGGAATACGTGAAACGTGCACGAGAATTAAGTGTTCCAAAAAAAATATTTTAGACTTATTCGAATTCAGGCGAAGTGTTGCAGAATCGCTTATATGACCAAAACATACAAAGAGAGATAGACCAAGAACTGAAGATTCACCCTCATCAACAAAGAAAGCTAAAACTGAATCTAGACCTAATACCGACATGCGGTATGATGGGTTAGATCATTGGCCAGAATTTGATGAAAACAAGAACACTTCTAGATGCAAAATGGAGGGCTGTAAAAACAAATGTGGAATTTTTTGTTCCAAATGTAAAGTGCACTTATGCATTATTAAAAACCGAAATTGTTTTGTAAAATTTAATAAAAAATAAATGAATTAATCATATTTTAGCCCATTTTGTATATTCCAAAATTTAACCTCAAAGTCACCTTGTCCCTTGTGAGGGACATGTCCTACTTTCCAAAATTGATTATTTTTTTTTAATTTTCTTATGCTTAAAAAATTATAAAAAAATTAAATAATACATTCATACCAAAAACTTTTTTTTTTTTATATTTTCCTAAGAGTGTGACTGAAAGGGTTAAGGGGAGAGTGTAATATTATGCTTGTCCATATCTACCCTACCCTAGTCCAAATCTACCCCACCTTGGGGTAGTTTCGGACAAATGCAGCCCTACAATTTTTCCATTATTTCACCCTTTTGGGATGGTTTTAGAGGTTGGAAAAAATTAAGTAGCTTCCTAACACTTTACGCTCTCCCCCAACAGAAAATGGTTTTTGAGTATTAAGTAATTTTGGAGCTACGGTATTTTGAAAAAAAGTGTCCGAATCTACCCCACCTTACCCTACTGTTGGTAGAGTTCTTATGTTATACTTCCAAGGCCGATGTTGTGAAGTGGTTGTTGGTTGTAATTTTTGTGCGATTTGTTCGTCAAATAATATTGTTTTTGTACTAGTTACTCTTAATGTTAACGCTCCTGCACCCATCGAAAAAACTCAACATAGTAGGTATGTACGAATAACTTATGATAATTATTTCATTTTCTGTTTTTGAAACACAACATAACTCATGCGTTAATTTGATTCAATATTAAATGCATTATTGTGCTCTGTTTCCGAATCTAATTTATAATTGATTGACTAGGTTGGATTTACGCAAATAGACGAAGATGCTAGAAAGTGTGTTGTGCCCGGTGGCAAAGCAAATTATGACAGTACGCTGAAGAATACACCAACGGTGACCACTTTTCGGTTCCCACAGGATGATTTGTTACGTAAAAAATGGTTACAAGCTATCCCAAGGAAACAGTGGACTCCTGCAAAAACATCTGCAGTATGCATAAATCACTTCCATCAATGTGACATTATTTTGAAGCAGATATGGAAAGATGCAGCTGGGAATGTTAAGGAATTGTTGCTGCAACATCCACGCCTGAAGCCAGGAGCCATTCCAAAAGTTTTCCAAAACTTACCTTCTTATTTGTCTGTAAAGGAAGTACCTCAAAGAATGTCACCAGATGTTCGCAGAGAAAGGTCCGTACAAAGAGCCTCCAAGGTATTAGAAGAGTTTTTAAACAAGGATTTCATTAGAGACTTTACCCATTTGAAGAGTGACTTTAAAGTGAATATTGAAGGTTTACAAAATTGGAATTTTAAATTGACTGACGCTTACATTTACTTCTACAAACTTAATATTGACTGTGATTCGAGCTGTGAGTTAAGTGTTCTACGTGATGTAAAAATAGTGTGCAGCATTGCAGTTTCATGTGACATGGTGATTAGTGTAAAACAAAACAATAAAGAGGTTTCTGTTAATGACTTAAAATGGATTAAACCTTGTGACTTGAAGTTAACAAGATGGTCCCAACTGGAAGATCTACTTGTAAGATACAAAACTGTTGAAGCCAATGCTGTAGGTGCTAAATCTGCAGAATATTATTTAAATAAGATAAATAGCCTCATTCAAGAATGCCTGCAAATTTGCAAGAATGATGAAACATTTATGTTTGCAAATCATTTGGAGTTAATTGACAACCAAATCAAATTAATGAGCAGTAAAAATAGGTCTTATACTCCATTTACAATTGTTTTTTGTTTTCTAATTTATGGACATTCACCAGCTACTTATAGTTTTCTAAGAGATTATTTGGTTCTCCCAAATAAGAGTTATTTGCAAAAAATGACATCCTCGTTTCATATAAATGCAAATGATAGAGAAACAAACAATTACTTACAGCAGGTTTCAAGTGGGTTATCAGAGAGAGAGAAGTATGTTTTATTACTGGCAGATGAGATCTACATTAAAAAGAATTTAACTTTCAAGGCACAAAATATTGTAGGCTGTGCAAGTAATAATACTGATATAGCAAAAACTGTACAAACATTCATGATTAGTTCCTGTTTTGGTCACTTTAAGGCAGTTGTAAGTCTAATACCAGTATACATATTTTTAAAAACATTAGAAATAACTGGATTAATCAAAAAAATTACTTAATAACTTTTATTTTTCCTGATTTTGTTGAGTCGTCCATTAATAGAAAAGCATCTTTTGGTCATTTGAGACAACTTTATAATAGCGAAAAACAATGTTTAATCAAGAAAGGTTATAAATTGATTCACAAGTCACTATATCCGAACAACCTTGAAAGACAAAAGGTTGGTTTAGTTAACAACATATTCCATCACTCTACAATTGCTGCAGTTCAAGATTGCAGAGAATATGAAGAAACTGCGATGTTTCTTGAAATTATTAAGAAGTGGTGGGATATAGTTAATGCTAAATCAACTTTTCTAGGCGTAATGAAAAGAAATGACTGGTCTGGTCCTATATCTGATATTAATGATGAAAAAGTCATATTTTTGAAAACGTTTGTTTCATGGATCCAAAATTGGAATTTACAATGTCAACAAAATATATGTACCGGTTTATATAAAGATACTTTCGAGGCACTCGAGCGATCGATAAAAGTTTTGATTGATTTGATTCACTATTCTTTGGAAACTTAATCTCAGAATTACGTACTTTGTGGCAAATTTCAGATCGATAATTTAGAGAGATGGTTTGGAAAATATGTTAAAATAATTGTTTTGCGCGTGTTACAGGGAGACAATTTAGTAGTCTAGATTCTAATACTGAGTAGCCATAGAGAGAATGTAGTTTTGTTTAGTTGTTTACATAAAGAAATGTGACGGTTAACGTTTTTGAGAATCTGTGCATTATTTTCCCTGCTCTCAAAGTTTTCCTCAAAGAATTCTGCAATAAAAGGTTATGGGCCCAGATATCGTTAACTGAGCTGAAAACACTTAGAGGAAAAACTTTGTGAGCGTCTCAAAAACGAGTCGCGCACGCTGTAGCCATACGGCTAGTGAGTTAATCGTTCTCGACAAAAGTTAAGTGCTCGCGAGTAATCCGAAAATGTCTGACGAGATCTCGGCGCGAAACGTTTCGAAATTCAACGGGACGAATTTTCAAAGTTGGAAATTCCAAGTGAATGCGTTATTTGTCGCGCACGGTATTCGAGACATTGTCGACGGATCGCGAGTGAAACCGGAAGGTGTCGGTCAGGATATCGCGAGGTGGATCAAGGACAATGCAAAAGCTATGTTCCTGATTTCAACGACGATTGAGAGCGAGCAGCTTGAACCGCTTTTGGTCTGTGTAACGGCCAAAGAAATGTGGGAAAAACTGACGAGCGTGCACGAGCAGAAGTCCGCTTCGAACAAACTGCTGCTCACGACGAGGCTGTACGAGTACAGAATGTCTCCGGGAGACAGTATCATACAGCACGTTGCGAAAGTACAAAACATGGCTGCTCAATTACTGGACGTGGGAGAACCAGTGTCGGACTTGACGATAATGGCCAAAATACTCGCAAGTTTATCGTCGAAATATGCAGCTTTTCAGACGGCATGGGACAGTGTATCACCAGAGCAGCAAACGCTGAATAATCTTCAAGAGCGTCTCATCCGTGAAGAAGCTCGTCTAACTGCTGAGGACGAGAGACCTGGCGCGTTTTCTGCGTACAAGAAAAACGCAGCCAAGAAGAACGACGCGAAGAACGCAACAGGGAAATCACAGAGGTCGGACTGGCGTAAGGACGTCGAGTGCTACAAATGCAAGAAGAGAGGCCATTTTGCTCGCGAGTGCAGAAGCAAGAAAAGCGAAAATCAAAATGGTAGCGCAGGTAAAGATACAAGAGATTGCGCGTTCGTAGCAGAGAAACACCGACAACAGTCGAAGATGTGTGACAAGAGCAACACTAAGTTGCTAGACAGTGCCATCAACGAAGTTCGCAATGCCCGTAACGAAGACGTCTGGATTACCGACAGTGGAGCTTCAAGACACATCACACGAAGACGCGATTGGTTTTCCGAGTACAGAGTGCTCACTAATGGTGGTACTATCTCTTTAGGTGACAACAAGGAGTGCAAAATTGTGGGCGAAGGCACAGTGCTCATTGAAAAGTGCGTCAACGATGAGTGGCGAAACGCGCGAATAGAAAATGTTCTCTACGTACCCGAGATGAAAAAGAATCTTTTTTCGGTAGGTATGTGTACCACGCGCGGTCTCGAGGTTCTGTTCAAAGGTGACTATGTAAACATACACGGTGACAACGAGTTGCTAGCATTCGGTGTAAAACAAGAAAACGAAATTTATCGCATGGTTTTTAGAGTTAAAAATGCGCGTAGTAATATTCAAGCAAACGCGTCGACAAGTGACCTACGTGTCTGGCACGAAAGACTGGGACATTTAAATTTTCGTACGTTGCGCGAAATGGTAAACAAAAACCTCGTCAATGGCGTGCAGCTATCAGAAAAGCACGACGTATTTTGCGAACCATGTCAAATAGGAAAATCGCAGCGTAAAGTCTTCAACAAAGTGCGCGAACGGGCTGCGACGAAACCTGGCGAAGTTTTTCACACGGATGTGTGCGGACCGATGTCCGTAGAATCTCTTGGTGGAGCACGTTATTATGTTTTGTTTAAGGACGATGCCACAAGTTTTCGCTTTGTCTACTTCCTTCGACATAAGAGCGACGTAGTCGAGAAACTGAAGATGCTGGACAAAATGGTTGAAAACAAGTGCGGACGAAGAATTCGAGTGCTGAGGTCCGACAATGGTAGAGAATACCAGAACAAATCTCTGGATCACTACTTGAAATCTCGAGGAATTCAGAGAGAAAATACTGCCCCGTATACGCCGGAGCAAAATGGCAGAGCAGAACGCGACAACAAGACCATCGTCCAGAAAGCACGAACGATGTTACACGCGAAAAGCCTACCACGCCGCTTATGGGCAGAAGCTGTAAACACGGCAGTGTATCTAATGAATAGAAGTGGATCATCGAGTACTCCAGAAGAAAAGACACCGTATGAACTTTGGATCGGACAAAAGCCAAACTTAAAACACTTGCGTGTGTTTGGCTCCACAGCTTTTGTTCACATCCCGAAGCAGATGACCACGAAGCTAGAGCCACGTTCAAAGAAGATGCTATTTGTAGGTTACGATGGAGAATCGTCAAATTACCGAGTCTTTGACCCTGTGTCGAAGAAAGTATCTGTTTCGCGTGATGTTGTCTTCAATGAAACTGTTGGCAGCACAAAAAGTGTCGTAAGAAATGAAGATGACGAGGAAATAATATTTCCAAATGTCGAAGAAGTCGATGAGCGAACAGAAGACGCAGATGAACGAGAAGAAGAGGATGAATTTCAAGAAGCTACCGAAGAAGTTGCAGATATGGAGGTACAGGAGCTTCAACAAGAAACATCACAACGAACCCTGCGAGATCGAGCGAATCTGCGAGCTCCAACGCGGTATGAGTCTAACGTTGCAGAGTATAACGTGCCCCTGACGTATTCAGAAGCTACACAAGGTGCAGATGCACCTCAGTGGATCGAGGCGATCAACAGTGAGCTCAAAGCTCACCAGGAAAATGGTACCTGGTCCCTGGTCGAACGAAATCCCGGAGTCAAAACTATCGACTCTAAATGGGTTTTCAAACTGATGAGGAATCCCGAGGGCGATGTGTACAGGTACAAAGCACGACTGTGTGCTCGTGGTTTCTTGCAGCAGAGAGGTGTTGACTACAATGAAACGTTTGCTCCAGTTGTACGCTACGACTCAATAAGAGTGCTTCTTGCACTCGTGGCAGCAGAGGATCTTGAGTTGGCGCAATTCGACATACAGACAGCATTCCTTCATGGGCAGCTCGAGGAGGAGATCTACATGGAAGTGCCTGAAGGTCTAAGTGGTGAAAAGCAGAGCAAAAGTGCGCGAAAAAGTGCCGTGTGTAAGCTGAACAAGTCCCTATATGGATTGAAGCAAGCACCAAGGTGCTGGAATAAAAAGTTTAGTGCATTCTTGCACGAATTTTGTTTTAAAGAAACTGAAGCAGACCAATGTATTTTTGTAGGAAATGTCGGAAATGAGTCCGTGTATTTAGCATTGTTTGTTGATGATGGTTTGATTGCAGCAAAATCTCTTGATACGCTTGATATCATGCTCGGGCGTTTGAATGAGACTTTCAAAATCACAATCGGTGATACTAGCATGTTTGTAGGTATGCAGATCAAGCGCGATCGAGCGAAACAAAAATTGTTCATTCACCAAAGTGCATATGCAAAAAGAATTGTCTCAAAATTCAAAATGAGTGAAGCAAAGAAAGCTAGTGTTCCGATTGATCCTAATGTTGTTCTTTATCCTGTGCTCGAGAACGACAAAAAGGTTGAAAATGTGCCTTATCGTGAAGCAGTCGGATCCTTAATGTTTTTGGCCGTAGTTTCGCGTCCAGACATAGCTTTCGCAGTAAAAACAGTAAGCAAGTTTTTGAACAATCACAATGACGAGCATTGGCGCGCAGTAAAACGCATTATCTCATATGTGTCAGGAACGATCGAGTATGGCATCGAATACTTCTGTAGCGAAAAAGCATGTGAGTTAATTGGTTATTCCGACGCGGATTATGCGAATGATATCGAAACAAGAAGGTCAACAACCGGGTATTTGTTCGAGCTCGCAAATGGTCCTGTCACATGGTGCTCTCAAAGGCAAAAGCTTGTAACACTGAGCACAACAGAGTCAGAATATGTTGCAGCGTCGGTTGCGTCTCGGGAAGCAATATGGTTACGAAAGTTGCTGAAAGATATCAGACCTCAATGTGAAAAAGCAACTGTGATATTCGTTGATAATCAAAGTGCCATAAAACTAGTCAAAAATCCTGAATTTCACAAGCGTACAAAACACATTGATGTTCGTTATCACTATATTCGTGAAAAAGTCAACGCTAAAGAAATCAAAGTCGAGTACGTTCCTTCAGAACTACAAAAGGCTGACATTTTTACGAAAGCCTTGACAAAAGAAAAATTCAAGCGTTTATGTTCTAGTATGAATGTAATCGAATACCCTACTTAACACGCTGAAACGGTGAGAGTGTTAAAATAATTGTTTTGCGCGTGTTACAGGGAGACAATTTAGTAGTCTAGATTCTAATACTGAGTAGCCATAGAGAGAATGTAGTTTTGTTTAGTTGTTTACATAAAGAAATGTGACGGTTAACGTTTTTGAGAATCTGTGCATTATTTTCCTTGCTCTCAAAGTTTTCCTCAAAGAATTCTGCAATAAAAAAATACCGTCGACTCTCGGGTTGTAACTATAATGTTGCCTTTCAAGAGATTTTAGAATCTGAGAAAAAACTTCGTGTAAGACAAGTTCTTGAACTTGCTAGAAACGACGAACTTTCTATTAAGAGTTTAAGCTCACATAGCTTTGATGAAGGCATCTCTGGAATTGATAATTCCATTCTCAGTGAATTTTTCTGTGTATTTGTTTCTGATTATTTAGAAATTTGTAAAATCGGTGAAGGAGTTACTCTTTATGTATGCGGTTATACATACAAGCTTCTCTGCATGCAAAGTATCAAATTGTGCTAATTGCCACAGTATCGTGAAGGACTCTGAAGTTGACAATTCTGGAGATACTTACTTCGCTAGTTTGCAAAGAGGTGGTTTATGTTTACCGTCAGATTTTGTTATATTCATCTTTTTTCATATGTACGCCATTTTTCAATATATTATTAGTAACAGCGACCTACAAAAAATAAAAACGCTACTTTGTTGATTGAACAAAATAGTAAATGTAAAAAGAGAAAAATTGAAACTTATTTTTATTCTATCATAATTTATTTTCTGCTCCACATGCGTGATTTTCTATATGACGTAAGTAATTTTCAATGTAAGGCAAAGTAAGCGATGTCAAGAAAAAGTGGTGAACACAGCCATGCAACAAATGAAGGACAGATCAATAGACAGAAAATGAGTAACTCCATAAAATGTAAAGCTCTAGATGAACTTTGTGAAAAACTTTCCAACCTAATACACATACGGCGATTCACCACCACATTACCACTTTAAAAACAATTACGACAAAGAATGTTCAATACATTCGCAATAACGTATGTTACGCCCGATTAAAACATTTCCCCAAACTCAAGAGACTCAAGAACTACTGAATTCCATCGAAGTCAAGACCTCGAGAGGTATTAGTCAACAACACAGAATCTCACATAATAATATTTTCTCCCTACCGGTTAGAAATGTAGGCTGTGGATACCTCATTTGAGGTGAGAAAATTCAACTTTCTCGCTAAGGTAAGAAAGTTAATCATGAAATGTTTATGGTAAAACTGTACCAAAATACAAATGTCAAAAGTGTCAAAAGTGAAATAAGTTATTGATAAATGAAAGCCAATTCAATGAAGTAAGTTGGTAGGTCAATCATATAATCTGGAAAATAAACAGATAAGCTAGGTAGGTAGATTACTTTACCCTGTTTATATCAAATTTTCGAACAAACCTCAAATCTTCAAATGCGATGACAAGTTAATTAAACAAATAACACAGCCTACTATTCAATTCTCAAAATTTTCGTTTTAATCGCGAATATAACCATCTTTTTTGACTTTTTTCAACAAAGTTGTGCCGGTAGGGAAAAAAATTGTATTCAAACCTTGTTAAGAAAGTGTCCTTGCAGACCTTAGGCACTTACAAACCTCGTCTACGACTCGGTTTATAATCTTTGCCTGCGGTCTGCAAGAAACCACTTTCTTACCTTGGTTTGAAATATACTATTTCATGTGAAAGTAACATGCAATTTATGTGTAATCAACTAATATTCTTTGTTGATGGAACATTTGACTATTGCGCCCAATACAATACAAACGTACATAAAATTGTTGCAACTATCGAAACGAAAATGTGAAGATATGGAATATACAGTGTGGAAACTATTTATGGAATAAATTCAGTAATTTCAAAACTAAGTACACATATCGAAAACGCTGAAACAAGTCAATTTTTATTTCTCATAATGCTTATTTTAAGTTGTTTAGCTTGTTCATGACGTCATCCATTTTTGAGCTATGACGTCACACTCATTTTTTTAGATGACAACCCCCACTTTTTTCTTCTCCTTCTGATAGACCCTCCTACTACCTAAACGATTAATGAAAAAAATTGGTACTTTACACTCAACAATTTTTTTGACAAAATGACAAATTTTATTTCAAAAATTTAATCATGAACATGGGAAGCAACTTAAAATAAACATTATGAGGAAAAAAATTGACCTGTTTCAGTGTTCTCGACAAATGTCATTAGCTTTGAAATTACTGAATTTATTCCATAAGTAGTATATTAAATACGAAGACCATGGTGATGGACTTTGAAAAGACAATTCATACTAGTGTTAGAACAGTGTTTAAAGAAATTGGAGTCGTTGGTCGTAGATTTCATTTAGCTCAATCATGGTAAGTTCGTGACTTACATTTCTTTTTTTATGATTATCACGACCATGTCTTATAAGTGGAGAAAAATCCAAAATGTAGGACTTGCAGTGGAATATAAGCAAAACACATCTCTTGGTAAATGGTTTCGCCATCTTTTTGGTTTAACATTTTTATCTCCTGGCCAAGTCAGCGATTGTTTTGTAGAAGATCTAATGCCAGACAAACCAGAAGACGTGAGAATCAATCAATTTGCTGATTATTTGTAAGTGATCACAACACAAACAGTGAACAATCTCGGTCTGAGTATGATGATGATGGCGATGAAGCTGCATCTACTCAGAAGAGTCCTGTCAGTGTAAGAGACAATGGAAACATGCCATCACCTTCCCTTTTACCGAACCCATCACCGAGGGCATCTGTTTCAACTAGTGAAAGCGATGATGATGCTGTTTGTATTCCGCGCTCATCACCGAGGGTATCTGTTACATCTAGTGAAAACGATGACGATGCTGTTCGAGTTCCGACGCCGGTGCCGGCTAAACAGTTTTTTTATGGCAAAAATCGGAAGAAATGGTCAGCAACAGAGCCTGTTCGGAAAGTTCGGACACCGCAACACAACATAGTACTCAAATTACCAGGTCTGAAAGGACTAGCACGTAATTTTGGGAATACCGAAAAATATATGGGACCTTTTGTTTACCAGAGTAATGACAGATATTGTAGTGCAAAACACGAATGTGAAGCTTGCAACAGTACGAACACATTACAAAGATCCGAACAAAACACAACTGAAAAACACTGATGATGTTGAGATGCGAGCATTTTTTTACACAGCGATATTCAAGTCCAATAGTGAAGATATTGGTTCTATGTTTACTGTTGATAGAACAGGAAGGGAAATCTTCAGAACTGTTATGAGCGGGAAAAGAT
The DNA here is from genome assembly GCF_963966145.1 of Tenebrio molitor. Taxonomy (NCBI): domain Eukaryota; kingdom Metazoa; phylum Arthropoda; class Insecta; order Coleoptera; family Tenebrionidae; genus Tenebrio; species Tenebrio molitor. The sequence goes on from NC_091049.1 coordinate 12,658,414, forward strand.
TTAGTGTCCTATTAAATTGTCTAAGATTTGACAATAAAATGACTAGAAAAGAAAGATTGAAGGACAGCCCTTTGGCTCATATCGAAGAAATTTTCAACTTTTTTTTTGAGAACTGTCAGAGAGTATTCACCATTGGAACATGTGCATGCATAGATGAAATGTAAGTCGGATTTCGAGGTAGGTGAAAGTTTGGGATGCACATACCAAATAAGCCTCGAAAATACGGCATCAAAGTGATGTTACTAGCAGATGCCAGGAATCAATTTGCTTACAATGGATATATTTACGCAGGAAAAGACACCGACGGAGTAGGTCTTCCCGTTAGTGTAAAAAAAAATAGTAAACCATCGCAGTCGGTAATTCGACTGGCAAAACCCATTTACGGCACAAACAGGAATATAACCACGGATAATTGGTTTTCTTCCGTCGAACTCGTCATATTACTGAAACCGAATGGTTTGACTTACGTTGGCACAATGAGAAAATCAAAGAGAGATATACCACCAAAGTTTTTAGCAAATCGGGAGAGAGAGGTTCGTTCAACAGTATACGGCTTTACCAAAGATATGACATTAGAGAGATATTGCATTCAAATTGTATTTACGTAATAGGTTAACAGTGTTAATAGTGATTTAAAGTGATTGCAATTTATCACGTTATTAATAACGTTATTAAAAGACATTGCAAAGTTGACAAGTTGTGTCAAAAATGAACGAAATGTTAGAAGCTGCAATTTTAGGTGATGCAAATAACGATGATATTGAAGAAGCAATTCTTCAAATTTTGAACTCTCTACGAAATAACTATGTAGACGCAGAACGTCAACAATTTGAACTGAATGAAATATCATTTGATCAAGCTAAAATAAATTTTCGATTTGAAAAAAACGATATACCAATTTTGGCAGAATTGTTGGGATTACCAAAGCAAATTAGAACTGGTACAAGAATGTAGATCGTACAACTGCTTTATGTATATTACTTAGCGAGGCTAGCCTGAAAGATTTTGGATTGTCACCTTAATCGTTGTTACAGTTATTAATACTACAAGGGAAATCTTATAGAAAACTTGCAAGCTAATCAGTGGTTAGATAGGAACAGGTTGCAGTATAATGCTCAAGCGGTTCGTAATAGTGGAGGTGCGGTAGGCACATTTGTAGGGCATCGGTTCAACAAGAGAACTATTATTCTGACCACAAAAGATTTCACTGTTTGAAATATCAGTCCATTCTTTGTCCAGATGGTATTATAGTTAATCTAAAAGGGGCATATCAGGGTAGAAGACACGATGCTGGTATCTTCAGAGAATCTCAACTTTATAATGAACTGGAAAGAGCGGTAGTATTTCCTGATAATGAACGTTATCTTCTATATGGAGATCGCTTGATCCACCTATGCTTATACGGTGTCATGGAGCTCTTGTTGTGTCCCTACCCTGGAAGACCTCAAGATTTACCTGCTTATCAAGTAGAATTCAACCGTGCCATGAAAATTCTTAGAGTTGCTGTAGAATGTAAAACAATTTCCAAAAAATTGTTTCACAATTTGCTTTCTTAATCTTATTTGACACGATGCTAAATTTTGTAGAAAATTTGTTAGAAAATGAACGATCAGGATCATAGTCTGTCTTTGTCAGATCCTGATCGTTCATTGGTCCTCTCTCATTTTCTAACAAATTTTCTACAAAATTTAGCATCGTGTCATACAGCCTTTAGATTTAAAAAAAAATCTTGAATTATTATTACTGCAAGAAGTCGAGTCCTTATACACGGTGTAACAGAAATAAGTGCATTAATTTTAACTGGTAATAGAACTCATCAAAAGGAACAACTTTTCTCTTTGCCATTTTGGCGAAAAACGTTGCTTAATGGCTTAAAAAAGTAGGAAAGATTCTCCTAAAACCGTTCATATCTCCAAAACTAAGCTACCTAAAAACGTGAAACAACCAGATTCTTACGAAGTAGATTTTTTGCTATACGGGTAGATTTGTTTGCATTTCGATTTCGGCGCTAAAACACGTTTTCTGGATGAAAATGGACGTTTTTTTTTCATATTAGCGCTGATCTCAATATTAGCCATTGCAGTATTTAGGGTTTCATAATAAACTTAAAGTCGACTTTTATCTTAAAGTGACTTTAATGGATTGTTGCAACAATATATTTCTATGGTAAATGGTAAACTTTAATGTTAAAGTAACTTTAGGCTGATCATGAAATTGAGGGTTAGTGGCTATTTTAGTGAAGAATTTCTCCAATTTTCTTTTTTTTGGAATTAAACATCGTTTTTCGGCAAAATGGTAGAAAAGTTGTTCCTTTTGATGAGTTCTATTACCAGTTAAAATTAATGCACCTATTTCTGTTACACCCTGTATAAAGTAGAAGTACTTCTAAGTAACTGTCACATATGTTTGTATGCAGGGAAGATTGCGTGAATACACTCATCCACAAAATTAACGCGCACAAATTGTATTTTACCAAAAATTATTTCACTGCGTAAATTATTTTAAATTATAATACAGGTGAATAGTAAACTATGAAATTGGAATAGGATAAATGTTTTTATTTTTTGTTTTTACCTTGTTTCCATCGAATACAAAAGAAATCCCAAGATAACGTATAATCTCCTTAAACATGCAGTTGCTGATTTTATTCATAATAGTATACTCCATTCTTTATCTTGGTGAGTGGTCTTTGGGAAATTTTCAGCCGTCAAGTTGAATTTAGGGTTTTTTGAAAGTTCCAAAGGAAAAGTGCGTTGGTAGTTGTTGAAAAATATTCAAATATTACGATAATGTACTTACAGAGACGCCGCAAAGTCTTTCTATTTATTATTTTCCTGGTTAAATTGCTCATGATTCATATGGACCGAGACCACCGACACATAATCTCAAACGTGTCATCTTCATATCGCATCGTTTTTAAAAATTTTAATAACTTGCTTGGGAATTTCAAAATGTTCTAGACCGGCCACACACTTTCTGGTCAAATTTGATCCGGTTTATGGTTTAAGAATCCGGTTAATTTCTCACACCCAAACTTCTTTGCAACATTGCCCAGCACGGGACGGGAATAATGTTCGGTCGACGCTCGACGGTCGGATTGACCGACGACGGACGCCGATAATTTTCATATCGGGAACGGTTAAATTTAAGAATCGATGTGTACGGCTTATATATTTACATTTCGCGACATAAGATTGTGAGATTTGGAGATGAATGCTTGACGAAGATTCTGAATTCGAATGACAGCGATGACAGTTAATATTTGATTTACACGACACACAAATTTGGTGGAAAAAGTAAAACTTACAAAGCTACCCATGGCTTGCTTGATCGCATCGACCACTCACCAAGATAAAGAATGGAGTATATACCGGGACATTTTTTTAACATTGAACATAGCCCACACTTATTCCCTATGTTCAGTTTTAAAAAACACAGGTCAATGCATGTATGTAATCACGTAACCAAGGTAACGAAAACAAGTACTTGACAGTTTAACAAAATGGTCAAGTTATTTGAAGAAGAAATACACATAATGCAGCTATTCTATGCCAATCAGAGCATTAGAAATCAATCGGAACAATTTTTAACATTATTTCAAAATCTCTGGTTTTCTGTAGAGTTGGTTGCATAGCAACTCACAATGCATTGATCTGTGTTTTTTAAAATTGAACATAGGAAATAAGTATGGACTACTCTCCTGTCAAAAATGGATTACTCCCTAGAATTCGAACTTTAGGGAAATAACGTTTTTCATGTTGTGTGTAACTAGAATTTTCAAAAGTTATTTTGAATGCCTAAGGTTGGTTACTTTGAATTGAGAGATTAAATCCAAATAAATATGCCGCCAGTAACCAAAATTAATCGTGAAACGAAAAATCATCTATCACTTAGCGAGAAACTAGTAATTTGCAACTGTTAGAATTAATTTGCTGTCTTACATTTCTGGGATATTTTTTGTTTGTCACCAGAAACCACATAGCCTCCAACCTAACCAAATTTATGGCAACCTAGTAACGAATATCCCTAAATCCTAGGGAGTAATCCATTTTTGACACGAGAGTATGTTCAGAGTTAAAAAAAATGTCCCGGTATGTCCGCTACGCGTCGTGCTCTTAAACTCGTCGGGCGTGCTTTAAATGTTTCCTTATAAACTTGTATCATACGCTATTTTTTATTATACCTGCACTACAACCTGAAAATTATAACAAAAAAAGGAAACTTAAATACCTTTTCCGAAGTAATCTGTGCCATTAATCGTTGATATAGAAATGGTCAATTGTTGTTGTTTGGTTGCTATCATAAATTGGGTATCAATGTCTATTTATCATTGTTCAAAATTTAGGTGAATTTGTTGTTACCTAAGCAACCCTTAAAGCTTTAGTGTTTTAAAGGCCCTTTTTTGTTCGACACTGTCAGAATTTGAGAATTTTCTCCTATGTGAACGGATTTTGATAAATGTCACCACTTGTCAAAACGAAACGTCAAGCTAATTTTAAAAATGTTAGGCGATTTGGAGCCTTTAAGGGCTCGTGAATAAAAAAACGTTGTATTCAACTCGTTCGTGTGTCAATTGGGCTTTTTTTGGCACTCGTGGGCCCACTCGTGCCAAAAAACCCCAATTTACACAAGAACTCGTCAAATAAACCACTATTTTCGCACGCATTTCAGTGTCAAAAACAGGGATTATGATTTAGGTATAATACAAAAGTCTTTTTGGAGTGGTTATTTGTTAAATTGTGACACTCTGATATTCTTACTTCATAATGGAACGCATCTCACACAACTTAACCCATTTAACCCTACCGTCCTTTTAAAAGGACAGTAGAAATCTGCTCACCTAGATTTAGTACAATTATTTGAATACAGGTAACGCCACTTACATTTCAAACCCATAGACAACACAGTAAACCTATAGAACGCAAACTCCCATAGTTTTTTGTGTCCCGACGCCATCTACTGGCTTGTGGTAGGTGCAAAATAAGACACAGCCAGCTGGATATCCTGGCTTATTTATTTATTTTAATTCTCAAAATAATTTATTTATGAAATTAAAAGACTACATTTATTTTGAAGTTTTTATTTTCAATTTTTTTCGATACATTTCCATTACATTTTTATAAATTTTGATTTGGTGTTTCTTTTCCTCAATTGCGACAAACAGAGATTTATGGCTTCCTCACCTTCAAAATTTTGCTCTTTATTTTGACATTGAATTTTGCATGTAACGTTTTCGGTACATTGCAGCCCGTAGTTGCAGCCCGAATTTCGGATTAACATTCTGGTTTTATAATTTTGATTATCCTCAGCTTTTCTTATTTTCTTTTTGAAAGTTTCACAAGAATTTATATCTTCATTACTACATAAAACAGGATTTACACAATTTACTTATAGCGTCTTCAGTAGAAATATCGTAGATCAGTAGATCGGATGAAAATTCTATAAAAATTAGTGTTCAGTTAAAATGTAATTATCAATATTTTTGTACTATTACTGGAAGTAAGTCTGGACTGGAAAAGGAGGGAAGTTGTATTGAGTCGAGGGTACGGCCACATTCAGCAATCTATTGTTCGTGCCGACGAGGACGGTAGGTTTATCCACTACTATTGACTCAAAAATATTGTATATATTTCAGGTATTGGAAACGGCCGCTAACTCTTGCTCAGTTGCTGGAAGAGTTGGAAAAAGATGATGTAGTTGATTTTCCAGAACAAATATTAATTTTTCCATCTGAAAATGCTAATGACGACTGCGACACTGACGAAGATTCAGGTGATGAGGACCTTGTAGTTCCAGACAATTTGCCTGGAGCGCAACTCAGTGCTGAAGTAGAAGTCCAATCTTCAGAAAATAACTCACAGGACTGGGATAGTGACGATAATAAACCTCTATCAACATTTGTGGAAAGAAGACCAACAGTTCTGAAAAATTTTGAGTATGAAAGTAGTGATTTGGAAATAACGACCTTTTCCGACTGGAAAGATGTATCATCTGTGCAGAACAATCTTTCACCAGCTGCTACGTTCAAGTTGTTTTTTGATCAAGAAGTAATAAATCTGGTTCTCTACTTTTCAAATATATTTGCCCAGCAAAAAAATCGTGCTGGAGACATTGCTGCAGACGAGCTACTTTGTTTCATAGGAGTGCTTCTTTTGAGTGGTTATGTACCTCTCCCACGAAAAAAAATGTTTTGGCAAAATAGGGATGATACTAATAATAAGCTGGTATGCGAGGCTATATCGCGTGATAGATTTCAATACATTATGAGTAATTTACATTGCAACGATAACACTAAGCTAAACAAAGCAGATAAATATTCGAAATTAAGACCGTTGTTTGATATTCTAAACAAAAAGTTTTTCGAGTACGCTCCCGCTGAAGAAAACCACAGCATAGACGAGTCCATGATTCCTTATTTTGGGCGCCACAGTGGGAAACAATTTATCAGAGGGAAACCAATCCGCTGGGGTTACAAATTTTGGATTGGTGCTTTACGTCTAGGTTATATTGTTTATTTTGACCCCTACCAAGGATCTTCGACAACTCTGCCTGAGAAGTACAAACATATGGGACTCGGAGCATCTGTGGTTCTACAATATGCAGACATTTTAGATACAATGCATTATGATTTCTTTCATTTGTATTTTGACAATTTTTTCACATCAATTTCCCTTCTCAAAGAATTAAAACTAAGAAACATAAAAGCCACAGGTACACTAAGAGAAAATCGCCTGCCACATTCCCCCTTATCCAAAGCAGCTACACTAAAGAAAAAAGAACGAGGTGTTTTTGAGTATGTTTTGGCCGATAAAGAGGTCGTTGTAGCTAAATGGAACGACAACAGCGTTGTCAGTGTAGCTTCAAATGCTCTCCAAATTTTTCCGGTAAATAAGGTAAAAAGGTTTTCACAATCAGAAAAAAAGCACATCTACATAGATCAACCCCGGCTAATAAAATCTTATAACGAAAATATGGGGGGTGTAGACCGTGGTGATCAAAACCTAAGCGAATATCGCGTTTCGATCAGGGGGAAAAAATGGTATTTTCCCCTGTTTGCACATTGCGTAGACATGGCTATGCAAAACGCTTGGCGTTTACACAAAAGCAACCGCGGGAAGCTAGACCTATTAGAATTTCGAAGGTCCGTAGCTACAGAGCTATTGGAAAGCCACAAAAGAACTACAAAGAGAGGTCCTTCAAAATCGTCTAAGAATTTGCATGAGTTTTCTCGATACGACAGATTAGATCACCTGGTTACGTATCAACAAAATCAGCGAAGATGCGCGGTCTGCCACAAAAAAGCTAATTTTGTTTGCCACAAATGTGATGTCGGTTTACATCCCAAAGATTGTTTTGTAAATTATCACACAATTTAGTCACTTATTTATATTGTTCTATAATAAAATAAAATATTTTTCAACAATCTCAGTTTAGCTTCTTTTTTATTTGATAGTAATATATGGCCCTACCGTCCTTTTAAAAGGACACCATATTTCAACCAACCAGGTCATTTCAAAAAAATTTTAAGTATTTTTTCATTAATCAACTATGTCCATTAAACAGCAATCACACGAAAAAAAATAAAATTTAAGAAAATAATTGTTTTAGGGTTAAATGGGTTAAGCCGTGATGAATGTGTGCAAGCTCGTACGTTGGCAAATGAAGATTGGAACTACAGAACTATCGGTCAGACTTCGGGTTTCCCATACAACGATTTCCCGTGTTCTCCAACGGTTCCGGGAAGTAAGTGAATACACAAGACGCCCAGGACAAGGAAAACCACGTGTAACTAGGGCTGCACAGATCGTTTTTTAAGAATACGACCTTTGGGAGAACGGTTTGCAACATCAAGAAGCCTACAAAGACAACTTGCAATAACTCATAACCTTCGAGTAAGTGTGGAAACTGTAAGAAGAGGCCTAGCCGAGCATGATCTACACCCCAGTCAACCAGCTATGGGTCCGTTGTTGACCCCAGCTCATCGCCAAGCTAGAGTGGAATTTGCTACAAATCACCTGCATTGGAATAATGACGACTGGGGTCGTATCTTATTTACAGATGAGTCCAGATTTTTTCTGGACAACAATGAGAGACGTGTGAGGGTGTTCAGAGATCGCAATGAGCGTTACGCTCAATGTAACATCAGGCAATGATTCCGTTTGGTGGTGGGTGTGTGATGGTTTGGGGTGGAATTTCTTTGACGGCCACCACAGGCTTTTACGTTGTAAATCGTCGGTCCCTGAATAGTGGTAAACATATTACAGACATTTTGGAACCTCATGTGTCCCATTTGCCCCTCATTTTGGTAATGATTTCAGTCTGATGCAAGATAACGCAAAACCTCGTACTACCCGAATAGTGAGTGAGTATCTTTAGGACGTTGGTATTCAGGTTATGAACTGGCCAGCAAGAACTCCAGACCTGAATCCAATGGAACATCTGTTGGATAATATGGGAAGACGTTTGCAAGAGCAAACGCTTGCTCCAGCTAACCTTAAGGAAATAAGACAGCGAGTGGTGGAAATATGGGAAAATATCTATCAGGAAGCAATAAGGGCTCTGACTGAGAGTATGCATCGTCGTTGCCAAGCTGTCATTCGCAGTAGAGGAGAAAACACCAGTTATTAAGTTTTTTTTCGCAGTTCTGAATTTTATCATTTTTGTTAAAGATTGGGAAATCGTTAAACCTCAATGATAATTCGGTGCGACCCAAACTGCGTTTGATAAAGAAAAAACACTACCCCAACTACATTACCGCGTTAGCCCTGCAGAAAGTTGACAGGGTCGAACAGTTGTTGAGTTTTAGTCGGCAAATAGATGAAGCCAACGAAGCAAAAACAAAATCCCAGGTAAAACCCGGACAGTCCCCTCGCCGAATTCGAGTAAGAGCACTCCTTTCAAAAATTACCGAGCCCCAACGAGAAAAATCCCGCGAACTGTTGGAACTGCAACAAGGCTGACCACATGTACAGTCAGTGCCCCAATAAACGTCAGAACCTGTTCTGTTACCGATACGAACAAAAAAAATACCACCATGAAAGATTGTCCCCAGTGTTCAAAAAACCTCAATTTGGGCGAGTTTCGAACTTCCTTACCGAAGCCCAAAAGTCTAACGAACCACGACCCGCTCACCCAAACAAACCAGCTCCGGTGCATTGCGCAACCGTAACTTTGCGGTTACAAAGTGTTTTATGAAATAAAACACTAGAGAAGAACAGCTGCATGTTTTTTTTCAACTTGTGAAATTTTTTTTCATATTCAGGGTGTCCCAGAACTCGCGGATCAAATTTAAACTGTATATTCCTTGATCGTAATGAAGGTAAAAAACGTTTAGAAAAATAGTCAGGGTGCAACAGCTTTTTAGTTATGAATTAATCAAACTGACCAATAGAGCTCGATCTAATTTTCCCTTTATGAGAAAATTGAGTACCTCCCCTCAATTGCCAAGCAACGTATAATTCGATGAATCATAAAATTATATTCAATATTTATCTGGTCGACTTGTCGGAACAGACGTCAAAAGTGACAGGTACTTCTGAAATAACCAAAAATGGGATAATTTCGCCAAAAGGAGGTGAACAAATGTATAGAATCTAAATCAGGCAACACAAGATGTGTCTTTTTCCACCAATGAATGAAATATGGTTTGTTATGAGTGAAAATTTCCAGAGCAATTGTAACCTTGAGGGGTATGGGAAATTGACGGGAGGGATATGATCAACCATCAACCTTTGTTGATGGAAGGTAAAATGGCGACGTAGCGTCAAGTGAGTAATATTACTACCTTAAAAATCTTAGTAAAAAGTGAAATATGCAGGGCCTGTGAAGTGAATCGGAATCACAAGAAATTTATCCTGACTCCTGTGCATACACTTTGCATCTGCAACGTATTAGCGCAGCTACACGAGCGGGACTTTTCATCGTCCAAATAAAAGAAAAGAATTTTAGGAACATTCTTGACATTGCAAAAAAAGGAGTTACACGTAGGTTTTGAACAACAGATCAAGCATAGTGGCAGTTCTGAAAGAAAGAAGACAAAACTGGATTGAACTAACCTATTTATTTTAGCATCATTATTAGTAAAAATTTAAGATCAAATTTTATAACTAAACGATGTAGAATGCAACAAATGAAATAAGAAACATGCAAAATAAAGTGTGTTCAAAATGACCACCTTTCATCTGAAGGAATAGGCGAGCTCGTTTTATTAAATTTTCCTTTGCCAGTCTAAACATATTAGGAATAACAGTAGCCAGTGTTTCGTGAATTTGGTCATTTAGTTCTTCTAAAATATTGATAGGTTGGCGGTAAATATAGTTCTTCAAATATGCTTCTTCTACCGTCGTCATCAAAGGACTGAAGAACAGCATCTTCAGTCTCTGGCGTTCTAACTTCTCGCGGGGGACCACCAATTTCTTGTCAGGTACGCACCAAGGACCCAGTGTCTCGAGCACGGTACACCAACCATAGAAATACGTTATAATTTGGATGTGGCAAACGTCGTGGAAAACGTATTGCATATTCCCTTGCATCCTCACGTGCATTGCGCCGGCCCTCTCCACAAATTATGAGCATTTCGGCATACTCTCCAGCTGTATACATGATTTCAATACGAAGTTTGACAATTTCGAATCAAATTATAACTTGACGTTGTCAAAATCTTCACAGTTGCCCAAACATTTACTTGAATTTCCATACCATTCTTACTAGAATTATGTTGCTAGGCAATTCAAACCGTTGGTTAAATTTACGTGAAATTCAAATTAACAGCGTCCTTCTGATTGGTCAACTTTAATTATTCATTACAAAAAAACGATTATACCCTGCCCTTTTTTTTAAACGCTATTGGTTTCAGTTATCACCAAGGAAAACGCACTGTAAGTTTGATCCGCGAGTTCTGGGACACCTTTCTTATCCAGAATAAAAATCAAAGGAGATCCGAAAACAGAGGAAGAACTAGAAGTTTATAGTATTACCGAAGATGAAGTACTAAGCTCAATCGAAGAAGCCAAACCCCTCGACGGAGCAAGAATGAGAGATACAACAATTGAGGAATTAAAAAAGGCTACAAGAGAAGACGTCGTGATGACAAACTTATATAATGTTATAAAAGACGGATGGCCAGAACACACAAGCAAAGTCCCAGATACTCTCAAAACATATTGGAAATATCGAGATGAATTAACTACACACCAAGGTCTTATATTGAAAGTTAGCAGAGTAGTAGTTCCTCTAGAGCTGAGAAAGGAAATGTTAAAGCGACTACACAGAAGTCACCAAGGCATAGAAAATACTACAAAACTGGCAAGAGATACAGTTTTTTGGCCAAATATGAACACACAAATAAAAGAGACGGTTCAAAGCTGCGAAATCTGTACGAAATATTCAAGGAGTCAGCAGAATCCACCTATGCTAACACATGAAATTCCAACATTCCCATTTCAGCGAGTGAATATGGATGTGTTCGAGTTAAGAACATTCGAGGTCGATAGAAATAATGTAACTAAAAGATACCTAGTCACAGTCGACCAATATTCAGATTTCTTCGAAATAGACGAACTTAAGCATGCCAATACGGAGTATACCATCCAACTATGCAAACGGAACTTCAGTAGATACGGAATTCCAACCACAGTAATCACAGATAACGGATCGAATTTCACAAGCGAGAAATTCAAGAGATTCACAAAGGAATGGAATTTCCAACATATAACATCGAGTCCGAATCACCAACAAGGAAACGGAAAAGCAGAAGCCGCCGTGAAAATCGCGAAGGGCTTAATAAAGAAGAGCATAGAAACCAGAAGTGACGTATATAAAATGCTGTTACACTGGAGAAATACCCCCAACAAGATGAATTCGAGTCCAGCACAACGAATGTTTTCCAGAAGATTGAGAAGCGACATTCCAATGATACCCCGCAAACTGAAACCAGAGGTAATAGCAGACGTTCCACAAGCGATACAGGAACAAAGAAATAATTCAAAACGTTACTACGACAGGAGTTCACAGAATTTACTAGCACAACGAATGTTTTCCAGAAGATTGAGAAGCGATATTCCAATGATACCCAGCAAACTGAAACCAGAGGTAATAGCAGACGTTCCACAAGCGATACAGGAACAAAGAAATAATTCAAAACGTTACTACGACAGGAGTTCACAGAATTTACTGAGTCCAAGGAAGGACAGCAACGTCCATTACCAAAAGAATCCGCAAAGCAGTACTACGTGGACACCAGGAAAGATCAAAAAACAAATAAACTCTCGAACTTTCGAAGTAGAAAACGAAGGTACCACATACAGAAGAAGCTTAGTGCACATAAAGACTCCGGATAAAGCAGCGAGTAGTCCCGAAATGCGAAATACTCAGGAGGAGGTGAAACAAGAAGAACAAACAAGAACGAAGGCAACAGATCCCGAGCAACCGTTAAGAAGATCCACACGCCAAAGAAGAATCCCCGACAAATACAGTGACGTTGTCGTAAAAGCGAAGGGATGTTATACGGATACAAGCCATCGTACGCCCCTGGACAATCCGCACATGCGCGCAGCACCCACGGACGACGCAGCCAGCCAACGCCCAAGACACGACAAGATGGCAGACACGGCGAGCGCGTCGTCATAGACTTGTACTTACACTAAATCAGTTATCTATTATCAAATAAACTTATTTATATCCACAAAGCGTGTTTGTGTATATAACACATGGTAAGTGTAATTTTTCCCAAAGTATGTAGTAGTTACATCTGTTTGTAGAAGAAAGTCGATGCTGCAAAAAAGACTGGAACTGGCGGAGGCCCGAATGCAAAACTAAACGAAATTGATAACAATGGGTAGTATGCATAAGGATAAGCATTTGCTTATACTATATGTTTGTCTTTTTCTATCTAATAGAGTCCATGTATTTCTATCTCTCACTAATACAAGTAAAAGCATTTGCTAATGGTTTATGCATATGACCCATTGTTTTGGATATTATTGGAAAGGATTCGCCAGTAATTAAAAGCTTAAATACAGGCGAAACATGGGCTGTGACGCCAGCATCTACAATTAATATAACTGATGAAACTCCTGTCATAATGGAACTAGAAAATGATTATGAAGATGGTCAAATTATTATTATTATTATGATGGCACTGAATTACAAACACAAAGTAATGAAAATGTTACTGTCATCCCATTAAATTTAATGGAAACCAGAGTGACAACAAAGAAATCAAAAGTCGACCAAACCACAACAGAGGTTTACTTAAAAAAAAAGAAAATTGGAAGTTCAAATAAAGAATATAGAGTTGCATAACTACAAACTGCAGCTTGAAATCTTCCAGCTTGAGAAATCTTTGAATATACCTCATTCTTCTCACACTCAACATTTAAATAATAAATAAAAATAAATTTGAAAATTGTATTATTTTAAAGAAACTAATTAAAAAGGGCAATAAGCTGTTGTAATCGTTGTTCACCACGAGGATCAATGTTTTCTTCTCTATTGTTATTATCTTCATTTTCGGCATCGACCTGATACACTTCATTTTCCATTTCCTCATTTTGTCGTGCAGACTTTAAATATGTTAGAAGCAAATCTTGGATTAACTCTCATATAGTTTAAAACGGGAAATTTTTCTTTAAGGATTCCAATTGAATTTTCGACGATTCTTCTAGTTGCTTTATGAGCCCTATTAAACCTTAAAACTGGTTCATCTTTGACATTGATGTGAGAAGGAGGAATTAGCCAGTTAAGCAGTGGATACGCCGAGTCTGCTAATATAATTGAACCCGGAATAGGTCGCCAACCAGCTGACATTCTTCTAAATAAGTTGCTATTCCTCAGAACCCTTGAGTTATGAACGCTTCCCGGCCATTCTGATTTTACGTAATAAAACATCATATTTGGCCCACATACCACCATGCAGTTTAGGGAGTGGTTGCCATGTCTGTCAATGAAAGCTTCTTCATGTTCAGTTGGTGCATCAATATTAATAAGAGTTCCATCTACAATGCCAATTATTTGAGGAATACCTCTAATTTGAAAAAAATCCCATTGCTGTTTCTTGTAAGTTATTAGGGAAATCAACAATCTGTGGAAACTTAACATTTACAACAGTTTATACTACACTGTGGATACTTCGACACACAGCAGCTTTTGACACACCATGAGCGTCACTAATTACATGATAGGCGCTTCCACTTCCTAGCCAGTGTAAAGCTATACACAACTGCTGCTTGGCTGATAGCGCCCCACTTTTGTTTGTTGGATGGTTCAAATGCGGCCCTAAGTCGGCAAGAAGTGCTTCCAACTTCTTTGTATTCGAATTGAGAATCAAATTCCCAATTAATTCTCGGACGATACATTTTTCTTCTTCGCCGAGGTATTTCATTGTCATTATCTTCTTCGGATGATGATGAAAAGTCATACATTATGTAAAAACTTTTTGCAAAACACCTATTTAACCAAAATCTATTGCTGTAATGACAGTTATGAAAATGTTCTAATTTTATTTGCTAATCATTATTATCTCATAGATTTTGTGAAACCTAAGTTAATGACTTGATTAAAATTTTACTCTAAATATTAGTTCTTATAATTATTTACATAAACTAATTTAATTGTGGAACACAAAGTAATAATATTAACAAATAATATTTGTATAAGCGCTGATATTTATTAGACTAATACAATTGTGGAATAGGCTACTGGTTGCCCTCGAACATAAACATCTTCATAATGCCTCTCGCTGGACGAAGTTTACCTATTTTATGTACCTAAGAAGATTTTAAACCTTTATCAGAAAGATCAAAAGTATGTGTTTTGCATTTTGATCGAGAAGATTATTATTTTTACGATGCAGATTAAAAAAAAACGCAGTTCCCAAAATTAGGAAACCTGTTACTTTGGGTTCTGATCAAATACACCTTCCAATAAATGACCAAATCCTTCCGAGTCCTACTCCTGCCCCACACAAAGAAAAAGTAGTAAGTTGTGGTACATCTTTTCCCTAATTTCCTTTAATTTTTTTATAGCATCATAAAATGCCAGACCAATGTCCTCTAAATGTGAAGTTGTCTTTTCATCTATTCAATTTCGCGATTTTTGCACAGCAGCGAACGTATCACTACCGCAATTGAAATATTGCCTAGTGGTTGCGATTTGGGCTAGGGAAGCTAGTATAGCTATCGAACAAGGCTATATTTCCGACCCAAACATTCCTGATTTGTCCCGACTACTCAAGGCCATGACAGGGCTACAACAACCCTCCGTCCTAGCAAAATATGTCAAGACTTTTGGAGTGTTCAAGCTCGCCGCAAGGTGTGAAGTAGCGCCATGGTTTGCAGATCGAGAGACCATGTCGAACCGCGCTTTCTTCCAAATAAAAAAAAAGCAAAAAAATACACTAGAGAACAGAATTTGTTGTTAACTTATTACCTCTTCTACATACACAATCAGCACCATTATCTGTAATTCACCATGTTTTACTAGATCCTGTTTCACAGAGCGATTGTTTCACTTGCGCAGAACATCGATTAGTTTTAGCTGATACTATTATTGAAAAATTAGGTAAACCATGCAATAATGGGTTAATTAAAATTAAGAATAAAAATAACTTGTCCGTTCCCTCTAACGATATAATAAAGATTTGTTTTGTAGCTGAAAAAATATTTCGTTGTTACTGCAACGAAATTTGTTCCAAGAACATAAAAGAGGTTTTACTTCTGAGCATATATCAAGATGTTTGCGACGGCTTCAGTACTGCTGAAATGGATTACCATGTTAGCAGTCAAAATCAGTTTGACAACCACAAGTCACTATTAATTATAGCTATTAACATACCTAGAGATGTTATGACTATCGTACTACCGCAGATGTCGGTTTGAAATACGAGCTTGTAGAGCGAGGATTTTAAGACATCTAAGGTTGTTATGATTCATAACATCCGTGGTTTGTTCAATAGTTTACGTTTAAAGAGGAGTTACTGTTTTCTCAAGAACTGGAAACGACGTCGCAAGGTAGAGACGTTATGGATGTAATAAGTCAATATTTGGAGAATACTGGGCTTATGTGGCAAAAGCTTGCTGGGTTTTGTACGGACGGTGTTCCTGCTACGCTCGGTTCCCGCTCTGGTCTTGCAGCTTTGATTAAAAAAAATAATCCATCTGCAATAACGACGCACTGCGTTATTCATCGTCAAGCATTGGATACGCTCACGGAATGCTCTGCTGTTACTGTGAAAACAGCTACAAAAGTAGTCAACTTTATTAAAATCAGTGCACTTCATACTCATCTCTTCAAAAAATTATGCTCTGATATGAACTCTGAACACGAAACGCTGCTTTTTCACGCGGAAGTGCGTTGCATATTTAGTGGATTTTTTCGCACAACTAAATAAATTGAACCTGTAGCTGCAAGGGTCAGGAAATATAAAGTTGGAAGACATGAGCAATATATTTGCTTTTGAAGATAAAATCAGTGCATTTATTGCTAAAATCGACCTATGGATCAGCAAAGTCGAAAGAGAGAACTTTTCTGCGTTTGATACACTGAATCCAATTATTGACGGACAATGTGCTGAGATTAAAGGATAAATACAAAACAACATTACACTCCATTTGCAAAACATGAAAAATGAATTCAATCGCTATTTTCCTGACTGCGAGGACAAAGGTATTCGGAAACTGATCCGCAATCCTTTCATTGTCAACATTTCTGAGATGCCTGATGAAATTCAAGAAGAGTTAATTGAAATGCAACACGATATTAACTGCAAGGATACATTCGACACAGGAATTAAACTTGAAGATTTTTGGAGTCAAAAAGCAATTTCTTTCCTTAAAATTCGAGAAATTGCTTTGCGTTACCTAACTTTATTTTCAACCACATACTTATGCGAGCAGGAATTTTCGGCGCTTTTGATAATTAAAAATAAACATCGAAATCGTTTGGATGCCAGTCCCGATATGCGTTTGGCTTTGAGTAGCACTGAACCAAGAATTCAGCAGATGGTAAACAGTATCCAGTCACAAAAATCGCACTAAAATAATGTAAAATTTTCGCAAATAATATACTCGTAATATTCTTGGTTTCGAATAATTTTATACGAGTTTTATAACAACCTTATTATAATTTATATTACCGCCAAACAGTTTGTGGTGTATGGCAAGACAAAAATTTAGTCAAATGGTCCCTCATCACTAAAAGGTTAAGAATCGCTGTCTTAAATGAACAAGCTTTAAATAGCTTAATACCGGAAAAATCAAAAGGCAGGTAGTTATCTGAAATTATAGTGACATTCAAACAATGGCAGGATGTAAATAACGTAAAAACTGTAAATGAAAGTGATGTTGGCGTATTTTCATGACCTGGTAAGTCCTCATAGTGTTAGTTTCGTAGCGTATTTATCTTTTTGGTTATACAGTAGAAGAAATATAAATATGGACGTACTACTCGATGTTACGAAGTACAGTTTCTTTTTACTATGACATGGTTCCGTCTATTTGAGTAATTATTATTATTATTAGTTCAATCTGTATGAATTAATAATGAATAAAGTTAAAAATTGTCTTCATTTGTTGATCGTTGTTGACATGTCACTATTGTCACAATGGCAATATTACCCTACAGCATAACCGTACTAAAGACAGAATCACGAAGCAATGCGTGTACGTCATCGATGAAGGTTTTGCAGTACCAACTTAAAACTGTAAAACTGCGAATTATATCGTTCAATTGTTGGTAATTTTTATCCCTGAGGATTGCCATGTCGAGGAACCAGTTTTTAGTCATCTTGTTGATCGATAACGATTAAAGCAAATTGTGAGGTTAGAAAAAGTCGTCGCTGTTGTTTAGTGTTTACGTTCCTTTTGAGATCCTCGTTTCACTGCTTTCCTGCGTGTACCTAATAAAACAATTCTTTTCAGAGCTAACTTTTGCCTGTGTTTTTTACGATCCCTGCAAGTTTCAAAGCACTCGAAGATACTGAATATTCGCGTTGACTAATGCCGGGAACCCACTTCAATAAGAGGATGTTTTTTTTTTCACTTATCTCAAAATAGAGGAAACATTTAGCCCATTTAGGATTGGTGCACGAATATGACTACAATCCTGAGATTTCTCTTAAAGAAAAAATGGTAAGATATATGTTATACTTATACATATGTATAAAGTAACCTACATTTTCCCTCTGTTATTATGTTACAGATAATTGCGTTAGCTTTTGTGCCGATTCCAAATCTGGACGAAGTCCTCGATGCCTTAGCGGAACATCTACCCGACACAATTATACCTCTGCTAGACTGGTTCGAAGATAATTATGTTGGAAGACCGAACCGTCGAAGGAATGGGAGACGGGATCCATTGTTTCCACCCAATATATGGAATGTCTACAAACGCACCCTAATTGCAGAAGACCGCACAAATAATCGTGCGCAAGCCGCGCATCGTCGTCTTCAAACGAAATTGGGCGTAGATCATCCATCTATTTGAAAATTCATAGATGGATTAAGAAAAGTTCAGAAGAGTCGCGACGTCTATATGGAGCAATTAATGGCCGGTCAACTTCCTCCAATAAAATTGAAAAAATTTCGTGACGCCGACGAGAATTGTTAAAATCGTGCGTAATTTTGGTATTAGAAGTAATATAGAGTACTTACGTTCAATAGCACACAATTATCAATTTTACCAATATAAACTTGTCTAAGATTGAAATGTGTTTTTTTCGGCGGCGAACTGGTCTATAAACCGGGTGATCAAGAAGGACTGTTTAAGTTGGCAGTACAATTAAGATTTTTTTTTAATTCGGTTATTTATAACACTGCAACTGGATATGTTTTGTTGGTTTATTTTACAAATATCTGATATAGGTATAGCATTAACAACGACAAGCCACCAACAACCGGAAGTTACTCCTCTTATACGATTTAAAATACGATCCAGTGTTACCAACTTAAACAGTCCTTCTTGATCACCCCGTAGTTAGAATACTGCTCGTCAAATCTTAGATGGCCGCTAAGGATGCGCAGAAGAGGGAGTGCGATGCAAGATGTGGAACCGAGATGCGACAAGGTGAAGCGGTAAAGTGGGGTATAATTCTGAAAAGTACACTCAGATACAGAAATCGACTTGTTCTAACTCCGCGTTGTCGACGAGATTTTAATCCTGTAGCTTTAATCTACTGACGTATTGCGAGTCTTCAACGTATTTGTGATCTGCAATTTTTATTACCTAAATAATAATAAATAGGTACCTTTCCCAGTAAATTTCCGACGGCATTGAAATTTTTACATTTCTCCGTTTTAGAAAATGACACCCATAAAGTTGCTCTTATTGTTAACACACGTTGTACATTTTGACAATTACGTCTCCTTAAATTTTATTGAAGTACCTGTTCTTGCTATTTTGTCGGTGGACGAGTCGATTGGACCGTCTGCTTAAATTACAATTACAAACAGAAGTTCGTTATTCGCAGCGCTTCAGCCACTTTTACATAATGCCGTAAACAATTTCCCAGAATTCGAATACGGTCAGATGAGGCACAAAGAATTATTCATTATTTTAATAAACTGTTATGTATTACGAAATCAAAGACATTATTCCATATACCTAATTCATAATGTCATATTAATCGTTTAAATTAAAAATATTAATAACATAATTACATAACATTTTTTAATACAAAAATTTCCGATAATATTGCGGAATCTGGAAAAGTGCCCCGAATGCTTGCAGCGTTTCCACGTTGAATGGCGAGGGAAATCCTCTCGAAAAGGAATTATTATTAAATAGGTTTCACTGTGCGTTTAAAAGCCATAGTCCCATGGTTTGGAGTGTACCAGTGTTTCCGCTGCTGCGACGCTCGAACAAGTGACGTCCCCACTCTTACCGTTACCATTGCGCATCCGAATCTCAGCGGCCATCTAACATTTAACGAGCAGTATAAAGATACAGTGCGATCAACAATTACTTAAATAGGGGGGCGGGTATGACTTTGACAGTGTTGGATTTTTCGTATCTTTGCTAATTCAGCTAATAAACGTCAAACAACTGTCATTATTAATCAACTTTTAACGCAAACATGATTTAAACTTCAGAACATAAAAGATTCATAATTGAATCTTACTTTCGTAATGGTGCTTTGAATAACGGTTAATGAACATACAGCCCTGTTGCCTGTTTGGTTAAGTTTCGGCAAAAAATTTCAAATTTAAATTGAAACAGGTACATACACTCACCGGTAAAAAAAAACGGAACACTAAAATTAGTCAACAACAAATTTATTTCCATAATACCTATTTTGATGTATTTTGACGGAGGCGATGATAGCAAACATAACCTTGAGCATTAGCATAGGTTATTTTATTAGCAATTTCGCATAAAAATAACTTTTTTGCTTAAAAATCTACTTTTCTTAAATTTACCATTTTTATAATAATCAACCAACCTGGTTAGATTTTTATAACTTTTGTAATTTTTTATTGTTGTTGACTTCTAATTTAAGTGCAAATGCCTCTAGCAGTCTAGCTGGTGTAAATATTGCCCGAGCAGTAGCTTTGGTTGAGGACGGTTGTTGCTTCCGTTATGCAGCTAATGCTATTGAGGCTCCTCTTGCTAGTGGTCACAGAGCTGTTAGAAGGTTTCAAGAGACCGGTCAGTACGCAAGAAGACCTGGATCTGGTCCAAAAAGAGCAACCACACGCGGCGACGATAGATTTTTAAATAATAATGGTGGTTTTCTCCCGGTGGGTGTATACGCAACCAAAAATACTTCCATGCATTCGAGAGCAATGTGAAGGTGAAGGTGAAGAAACGTTAAAAATCCTACTTTTAGAAAGGTTTGTATAAAATTATTATAACAGCTGGCCAAAAAATGACCAGCGGCGCAACGGCTGGCGGCGCAACGGCTGGCGGCGAAACGGCCGCGGCGAACTGGCCCAGTGGCGAAACGGCTGCCGCGAAACGTCATAGACCCAATCCATATGTGATAGACCCAATGGCCCCAAAAATTAAATGTATGGTTGGGGGCAATCATTTAATTGATCCACTTTTCATTGATGGACCTTTAAATGGGCAAAAATATTTAGATTTGCATGTTTTACCAGCGTTGGAGAATATTAGACCGTTACACCAAATAATCTTCCAACAAGATGAATAGGGCATATGCGAGTTGCTTCCCGTTAATCCTTTTTTCCTAAGTCTTGCAAAAGGGTTAGAGGCGAGTTGTCTCCCGTGCTTCAGGTAAAGGCATTAGGATTACGACTAGGTACACTAATTGCAGTTGAATTCATTGAAATAGCTGATAGATAATTTTTAAGGAGGAACAAACAAATAAAAATTCTAGAAAACGGGCTGTATAATTCAAAGTTATAATTATAATGAAAAAAATACAACTTCAAGAAAAAACTATTATTACAGTTGAAAATCTTTTAAATAAAGCTGAATTTCTTAGCAGACACGTGGCTTATACCTTAATCAAGAACTGTCATTTCATACCAAAATTTAATTTTTTATTAAGAACAATTCCTTTTTGGAAATTTTCTAATTACGTTAATTCCATTGATTCTTCTTTAAAGTCTTCTTTAGAAAAAATACTTAATTTACGTTTAACTGATTTACAATGGTGTCAGTCCACTTTACCGATTAGATTTGGTGGACTGGGAATTCGCCGCATTTCCGATATTTGCCTCCCTGCTTTCGTATCTTCAGTTCATGGTGTTAAAAAGCTTGTTTCTCAATTACTAAATTCAAAGGATAATGAGCTTATTATTCACCATTATGATGAAGCTTTAGCAGTCTGGGATGTAGAAAATGAGAACGAAAGACCAACAATTCCACAATTTCAGAAGAATTGGGATAATATTAATATCAAAAGAATAATTGACAATGACTTAATCTTTAATTCATCTAGGGACTTGGCTCGTTTTAAGGCTTTGCAATGCAGAGAATCAGGATCTTGGTTACATGCAATACCTTCTCCTAATATTGGTACTCTTTTAGATAACACTTCCTTCCAAGTTTGTATTGGTTTAAGATTGGGTTGTAATCTTTGTACACCTCATATTTGCAAATGCAATGCGAAAGTTGATGAAATTGGTATTCACGGTCTAAGTTGTTCCAAAAGCAGTGGTAGATTTTCAAGACACACTGAAATTAATTCTATTATCAACCGGTCATTGACTTCTATTCATGTTAATTCAACTTTAGAACCAAACGGACTATCTCGTGATGACGGAAAACGCCCTGATGGGATGACTTTAATACCGTGGAATAAAGGTCAACCTTTGGTTTGGGACGTTACTGTCGTAGATACACTTGCAGACAGTTACGTATTGAAAACATCTGAAGTCTCAGGTTTTGCCGCTGAAATGGCTTGCAAACGCAAACATAACAAATATCGTTCAATTATTTCGTCAAACTACATATTTAAAGGTTTAGCCTTTGAAACCTTAGGCCCTTGGTGCAAAGAAACAATAGATTTTATTAATGTCATCGGAGACCGACTTATCGCGGAATCAGGGGATTCAAAATCTAAGAAATTCCTTTTTGAGAGGATTTCCCTTGCCATTCAACGTGGAAACGCTGCAAGCATTCGGGGCACTTTTCCAGATTCCGCATTATTATCGGAAATTTTCGCATTGTAAATTAAAAATGTTATTTTATGTTAAATTTTAATAAATCTTGATTATGTAAATAACTTCAAGAATAGAAATATACATATAAAAATGTAGGTACTCCAAATATTTATAAATAATATTTATTTGTTCATTATAACGGAAATAATAGGACATCTTTTTCACAAAATCAAAGAAACTATAACTTCCATTACTATTTGTATGTTTATTAATTTTTGTTTGATATACTCGGAAGTGTCTTTTTGAAAATTAATGAGGATATCGATTATCTATAAATAGAAAAATATTTGTTAGCGAAACAAAGAAACTTGCATTAAATTTGGAAAAAACACTTAATTCGCCTCTTGTTGGGAGAGAACTCACCTCTTGGTAAAACTAC
The DNA here is from genome assembly GCF_963966145.1 of Tenebrio molitor. Taxonomy (NCBI): domain Eukaryota; kingdom Metazoa; phylum Arthropoda; class Insecta; order Coleoptera; family Tenebrionidae; genus Tenebrio; species Tenebrio molitor. The sequence goes on from NC_091049.1 coordinate 12,681,415, forward strand.
CTGTGCCGTTCTGGGAGACAATTCGCCTCGTCCGGATGAAGCTCCTCCCATTCAACGAGAGAAATTACCAATTTTTTAAACCAAAATTTCCCACGCGGTTGGATAGGCAGGTACGTCCCGTAAAGTCCCTTTCAAGCCCCGATTTACACCATTAGATTTTTATTTGTGGGCATTCATAGCACAAAAAATCTTTGACAACGTTAGAAATAAGCCTGAAACCCTGTAGAAACTGAAAAATAGAATAACTGAAGCCTGCCGTTTTCCGTTAGACAGTTACAAAATGTTCGACGAAATTTTTATGATCGTCCTGGTTACTGTCTTGCAGTCTATAGAATTTATGAAATGAAAATTCAAAAATAATAATTACAGTATATTGTTGAAGTCGAATGGAGATAAGTGTATGGATATTTACTCAACCTTCGACTTCAAAACAAATGAACGCAAGAAATTCGAAATATAATTAAAAAGTTCGGCGAATACTTCCTGTTGAAACGCAACTTTATCATTTTGGACTCAGAAACCATTTTATCCTAAACAGATCAAAGACAGTCCGAAATGCCTTGAAATTTTAACTTTTTCAAGTGAAAACTTCTTTAGGCACACCATGCACATTTTTCCGGGGCAGTGAATTCACTCTCCGAGGTGAGAAGCTCATTCAAATGAGTTCGGGATGAGCCGAGTTTAGCCGAGCGAGAGAGAAACACTCAGCTCTGCGGAGCGTTCATATATGTCACTCGAGCGACACACTGGACGAAAAGCACACAAAATATTGTTCATAAATTAAATTGCGCACACTCTAGTTTCCCGGTGTGTCGTTCGTAAATGTTAGGTACTCCATTACCGCACGGAATGCACTCCGAATGCCAACTCAAAAGGCAGGCGAAAACCGCTCCGCATGCACATAGCATTGCTGATTCATCTGACAATGTTCAAGTTCATGACAGTTTGGTTGTTCTCGTCATCGTTTATGTTAGGATGGTTACATTTATAAGAGATGGAAAATATGCGCAGTAGATCTACGCATTGTGGGAAAATAGTTGACCGTGAGTTGACCGCCACAGCCGCCACATTTTATTTCCGTTGCTTTGCCTTGGTTAAATAGTCGAAATTATTTTAAAATTGCAACTAATCATGTGGGTGAAAAGTTGGGCAACTTTCGAAAATATGTCATTGCAAACATTAATTTCGTTTTTTAAACAAAAGGATTTTGTCCCTAGTGATGAACAGAAGGGATATACATTTTTCGCAGAGGGTTATATCCATGATCTGTGGACAAACGTGGAGGAAACTAACAAGACTGTGAAAACAAAATGCTTTCCTTTACATAAAAAAAAAAAAAACAGTCACCACACACTTTATAATGTTCGACAATGGCGACAATGTTCTTGATGCAAATTGCTCATGTGAAGCTGGGTAGGTATGATTTTAATCCAGGTTAATGTTTGTCTAATCAATTAGTATTATTCTTTCAAAGCATCAGCATCATGTTGCCCTCTAGTAGGACTCAGTTACACCTTAAACCATTTAATTTTAAAAGGGTTTAGTGAAATTCCTGAGGATTTATCGTGTACTGAGCTTCCACAACAGCGGAACAAGCCGAGAGGACCGAAAATCGAACCAGAGAGTTTAATGAACTGTATATTTGAGAAACCGATGGACAAAGTAAAAGGCAGACCTCCAATTACTTCAACCCTTTATGAGGCAGGTGAAGGAAATGTTCCCGCAACTCTCAAGAATGTGGAATTTGTGTCAGAACGACTTCGTCACAAGAATAAAAGTATTGCTCCAACTTGATGGTTGTGGACAAGACGTACCTGTAAGTGGTTTTCAAAATGTCAAGGCGGCGGAGGATTCCACCCTGGAAAATCACATGAAAATATGTTATTTTGATAATGAAGTTGCAGAAACTTCAAACAACTCTGTTTTTGAAGATTTTCCTCTTCATTCATCATTATCAGCCAACTTTTTTTTTCCACACCTCCACATACATATGGACCCTTAGAGGTGGACTTTGCAGAAAGTTATGTAATAGAAAGAGTCACACGAAAGCAGTCGGAGTCAGATGTATGGTACAAGCATCGCGAAAAAGACTTGACAGCTTCAACATTCGCAAAAGCAGATTTATTGCAGAAGGAGAACGAGTTGATCCAAGTAAAAGCAAAAACAGAGTTATTAAAAATGCAATTAGTAAGTTAATATGATATTGATTGTTGTTGGTTATTTAATGGAAATGTCCATCATCTTTTAGAAGGAGAAAAACTGGGAGCTACTCAAAACACACCAGAAAATATATTTTTCTACTAGAGTTTGGAAAACTTCAACATTGTAATACTAATTTGAGTTAGGAAAAGTGAAAAATTTCCTACTATGGGCGGAAATAATATTTCAACACTAAAAGTTCAATTTTGGTCGTCTCCTGGGATACGTAACGTAAAAACTGGTATTTAATTGAGACAAAAGCTTAAACGCCTTCACAATTTTTCATTAATAAATTGTTTCTCTATGGTAACGAAAGCAGAACAATTTTGATTTCGCTTTTTAATTTAGAAATAATTAATAGTATATTAAAAATATCCAAATTTTATGTATTTTCCAAACTCCAGTAGAAAAAATCATGTGTGCAATTCGTAGGAAAAGTGTTTTTTCCGTACTCGACGCGTTTTTAATCTCGACTTCGTCTCGATTAAAAATCCCGCATCTCGTAAGGAAAAAACTCACTTTTCCTAACTTATTGCACAAATAGCTATTAAGAGAATGTATGATTTTATTTCGTGAGAAATACATAAGACCTCAATCGGGGACAAAGTGGACAGACAAATGGACAAATTTTTTACGGAATAAAGAAGAATCATTAAATGACTGGTATTTTGATGAAAAACTTTTTATCGAAAAATTTGTGAATTACACGATGACTTCAACAAAAACGCTCTTCGAGCATTCATTTTAAGAGATTGTATAGAGATCCCGGTAAACATGTTCACAACAATTGAATTAAGAATCTTAGGTTTTATGTGGGATAATTCGCCATTGCAAATTAGGTAATTTCAAAATTCTATATTCCCAAAAACCACCAGTTAGCATTGCTACATTTAAAAAACAAAAGAATGAATTTTAACCCCTCAACTGATCATGTGAGTTGCCGAAAATGGTCCAAAAAAAATCCATATTTTTTAGGTCGAATTTTCAAAATTTACAAGATGCCAAAAAAGACCTCGTAAGTGGATTTGCTATTTTGTCCATATTTATCATCCCATGTTAACACGGGCTATGTGATTTTTCGATAAATTTTGTTTTTTTGGGAATATAAATTTTATTACTAGTTTGCTTATGACCAAAAGTTGGCCAGTGACTGCACCGGGCTCTCAGGGGGTTTTCGGGGCATAGGGTGTGGGTTCACAAAATAAAAAAATGGGCGCCAAAAATGCGGAACCAGTACTTTTAGATGATCTTAAAATTATGTGGTCTCAACCAGAAAAGCTTTTCTTTTACAAATGACCGAAATTAACTTAAATTAACAAGATATTCTTAGACGAGTAATAAATGGTTTTTAAAAATCCTTGAAAGGAAACCCTCCCGAACCTTCAACTTCCTCCTGGTCTGGTTTGAGCAATAAAATGAAACTGAAGTAAACCCAAGGTCAAGGCTTGGATTTCACCTTGACGATAAATAAAAATTAATTCCTACAGGAAGGGGTGAAGTCGGTGGAGTTCCGAAATGTTGAAATGGGAACTTTAAATTTTCTGAATTGACATTTGAAAGTGACTGCGAAATTGCTGACTAAAAATTCTTACTGTTTACAATGTACAAAAATTCAAGAAAATGCAGAAATTGTTTAAGTGAGAAGCGGGAAATTCGAGGCGTTCAAAAACTTGAAATTATCCGCAATAAATGTGAGTGTGGCGACTTATCTTTTGCCGGCTGGTCGTGCGTCCTCGAAGAGCGTCCTTTCGGCTTGCGATGCGGTTCCTTAAACGGTGGCGTCACGGCGTGACCTTGAGGTTTTCAAAATGCTTGGCCGGAAACGAAACGATGTTCCTTACGGACGGTAACTTGCGAACAATGGCCCTATGTAACGATACTGGTCTGGCGATGACCCAAAAGAACGATGTGGCTAACGGCCACCCTAAAGAACGATGGTTGGTCTGACGATGACCACTCTAAAGAACGACCCCTAACGAATTGACGTTAGTGTTGCGAAAGTCAAACGATTCGGTAATTACCTTTCCGCTGAAAGGGGTTGCTCCACGATAAATCGAAGGAGGACTTTCCGGTACTCCTTCACGGTACGGTAACGGTAATTGGCTCGAACTACCCCTAATAGACGAAAATTAGTGAAGTGAATTCGCTAATGAATGATAATTACCTCTATCTCGCTAGAGGACGAGGGGTTTCTCGACCACGGTAAACGGTAAACGGTAGCGGTAACGGTACGGTAATTTTCGGGCTCCTCGACGGCCCCGAAGGCTGGCAGCGCCGGACGATAAGCGCCATGGCGTTCGGCAATCCGCCCTCAGGGATGATTGCGGATCCCGAACGCCACGCACGTGATTCGCAGCTCGCGACTTGCGGCACAGCCGCCCGCTCGGCGGTCGCCGACCGAGTCCCCTAATTTCCGCTCGCGATGGGTTTTTTTGGTTACCCCCGAATCTAGGATAGCAACACGAAAGATCTGGACCTTATTCCGTTGGGCGATAAGGCGTCCTGGTAATTGTACTGACCGCGCATCTTGATGACTACTTCCGGCGGTACTACACTTGCGCGCTTAATGACAGATGGTCGATCATGGCGCCGGTTTGTTTACATTGGAAATCACCGATCGGAAAATTCAGATGTTGAAGCGGTAATGTGTCGGTGAGTCCGCGCGTAATACACGATAGATGTTGACGGCTATTTCCCGCAGGATCTCAAAAGGTTGGACACACAAGGATGAAGGAAGAAGGTTGGGGAAAAGAAGAGAAGAAGATAACTTTCCGGCAAGTCACGGGAACAAAAGGGAATCGGAACTAACTTTGCCGTACGGTTACCCGAGCTGAGAAGAAGAAGAAGAGGGATTGAAGGAAAAGGAAAGGAGAAAGAAGAAAAAAAGAACGATAAACAGATAGGCCGCAGCTAGACAGCCTAGAAGCGTGAGGCCACCTCAGCCTAAAATTTAGGGGCCAACATGTGTGGTTCCAGCCGCCCCAAAAATGGCTGGCACAAAGACTCTACAAAATGAAACTCGAAATGAAACCGCGAAAGAAAGAAACGAAAACCGAAAGTGAAACTGAAAGCGAAACTGAAAGAAAACTGAAGGTGAACCGACAAACAAAAAATGAACCCTGAACCGATAAACTGAAAATTGACTTGATTGACGACACAAACAAAACTGAACGATCTTGAAATGAGCGTCCCGAAAAAGGTTACGGCAGGGTGGGCGCGTCGCGACGTCATGTGCCGTGCGTTGTCTTGCTAGGTCCTGATTTAAGAACAGCGATCTTATTGTCCCGCGAGCAAAAGTAGGACCTCTTGGCCTCCTACCCCGGCCAAAACGAATAGTGGCATTTTGACCTGCTACATCCTATTTTTTGAGATTTATATTAATAACATAATTTCATAACATTTTTGTTTTATAATACAAAAATAAATAAAAGAAATCCTCGATTTCTACACGCTGTAACTACGAAACTATTGATCTGACAAAAAAACATAAAGAACAAAAAGTGTAGAGAATTGTACGCTCTACATTTTATATCTGTGGCGGTCGTGAAAAAGTAGGTAAGTCGAAAATGTTAATTTTTCAGGGCAACGAATCAAAATTCCACATCATTCCTAAAATCCTGTAATTAAATAGAAACTTCTTTCTACCTGTACTTGCTTTCAATATAAGTAAATTTTAAACTGTGAAAATCTGAATTATTTAATTCCATGATTTATTATTAAGGTGTAAACATCGTTAACTCATTTTTGAAATTATTTGACTAAGGGCCGGTTAACTTTTAGGTTTACCAACCGCGGTTAAATTTTAACTCCATTTTTAACCTTGTATGCGTATTTCAGTGCTTAGTTACGGGTTAAAGTATCTAACCAACTTTTTCTTAATGTTGGTAGTGCTTTCCGCAGCCATATTTGAAAAAGTCGTAGCCAGTCGTAGCGGATAGGCGTAGAATCCCGCCGCATTCCCGCCGTTTGCTGTCAGCTGTGACCATTGTGACATTTTAACCCACGTGTAGAGTTGGTTAAAGCAAAATACAGTTAAAGAGTGGTGTTGTTCAAAAATACATATCATTATCTATAATGGAAATGAATAATTATTCATCATCGTCACCATCAAGTGACTCTGATGACGAAGATATTATAAATTTTGTGGTCAATTTGGGACGGATCAGAAAGATTCCCCGATTTCACATCAGAAAAGATCATTTTCATTATTGGGACGATCAGGAATTTTATAACAGATACCGACTTTCCAAAGAATCAGTAGTTATATTGTTGGAACAAATTGATGGCAATATAAGGAACGCAACTAACTGGTAAAAAGAAATAATACAGGCATTTTTAGCAACTTATATTTGTTACATATGGCTTTTTTTGTAGGAATTCTGCACTTAGCTCAATGGAAATGTTGCTGATAACATTAAGGTTTTTTGCGATAGGAAGCTTTTTAATTGTTATTGGAGATTATGCTGGCATTCATAAAAGTACAGCTGGCAAGGTGGTCCATAAAGTAAAAGAATAATAGAAAAACTAAAAGAAACTTGTAATATTTTGACTATATTATTACAGGTTACTCAAGCCATAGCCAGGTTAATGCCACAATATATCAGATTTCCCCAAACAGCAGAAGAAAAAAGCAGAATACAGCAGGGCTTTTATGAAATTGCTAGGTTTCCTAGAGTTGGAGCACTAGACTGTACACATGTAAAAATAAAATCTCCAGGCAAGTCATTACATGTTATATATATCTTGCAATAATGATTTATTATCCATTTATTAGGTGGACAGAATGCAGAAATCTACAGAAATAGAAAGAACTTTTTTTTCTTTTAATGTGCAAACTATTGTTGATTCCAAATTGAGAATTTTGAATGTCGTTGCAAGATGGCCAGGATCTGCACATGATTCGACAATCTTCAACAATTCACAAATTTGTAATAAATTTCAAAATAATGAGATGGGCAATGCAGTTCTAGTGGGAGATGCTGGGTACCCAATTAAAAGTTATTTATTAACACCACTTGCCCAGACCAACACAGTTGCTGAAAACTTATATAATGAGTCAATTATAAGGACAAGAAATCCAGTGGAAAGGTCGTATGGAGTGTGGAAAAGAAGATTTCCAAGCAACGGTATTAATGTTGACATCAACCGTGTGCAATGGATAGTGGTTGCAACTGCAGTTTTACACAACATGGCGATTGAAAATAACGAAAATGAACCACCTGTATTAAACCAAGAAGAGGAAGAAGCCTTTCATTTTGTTAATAATGTACCACCACAAGTACTTCCACATGGAAATGAAAATAATAGGGTGCGAAATGAATATGTAAATTATTTTAATAACTTAAATTAAATGTATTTATCTTTTTTTTAAATTTGCATTCTTAAATTATGTTCTTCCTCCCTGTGCCTCATTTTTTGTTGGTGTTCCTCTTCCATATGTGTAAGCGTAATTTTGTGAAGTTCCACCTTCCTCTGTTCTTCCGCCTCCTTCCTCCGTTCATCTGCCTCCATGCCCATTTTTTTTTGCTGGGCAATTTGTTTTTTTTCGTCAGCCAATTGGCACCACTTTTGATTTGTGTGTGTGCCGGTCATCTTTTTAGCTAAACAATAACATATTATTTAGTATTGTCACATCATAATAAATAATTGTTACCTTTTTTGCTCTGGTTTTCTAAATTCGATGATAAAGGGCGTTTCAACATTCTTGGTGTGTATTCAGACCAATCTACAATTTTACATAATAATATATCAATATCATATCTTTGTATATTTTTTACCATTTTTGTTAAATCCCTCATTTGAAGCCTCAGGTAATATCATAACATCTTCTTGTGGGGCTTCAATTAGTTCAATGATAGGGACGGTTTGTGGCTCAGTGGCGATATCTAAAGAATTATTGCTATTGCTAATATAGGTAATTTATCATTGTTTATTATTAATTTATTACACATTAGATTACCTGTTTCTAAAAAATCCCCATCACATACAGGGGCCATGCCAGTCATTCTTGTGCCCAAGATGTCATTTATTATGGCCTCTGTTGAGCTTTCCTTCGCTGGTTGACTGGGACCTCCACCAGTGCCCTTTCGGAATGTTTTGTCCGCAGCGTGGTTTCGGACTGCTAATTTTTTTAAATTTGCCCATTTTTCTTTCAGCACCTTGGGGTCGCGTGGTAAACTTCCCGATTGTGAATTAAAACTGTCGGCTAGTTTTAACCACGCGTCGGCTTTTTGTTTCTGGGTTAAAAGTCCAGTCTCTTTACACTCTATTGTAAATTTATTTTTATTTACAAGTTCCACCAATAAGTTTACTTCACTGTCTGTAAAGTTCTTTGATCTTCGACGACAGTCCATTTTCTAACTGCGAAATAGAAAAATGTAACGAGTATAAAAAATGTAACGAGTATATTGCAAAGATAAATATAATATGTACTTACTTGTAAATTCGTCGGAATAGGTATTCGAAAAGTGTAACGTGTCACGTGTCGTCTCGTTACAAAAATAAATGAGTTGCACGTGCAGCACTGCACTTTTGGCACCCCATTAATACCACAACGCGTAATGCGCATGTCTAACCAAGAAAAAGCAGGTTAACCCACCCCTATCCCCTGGGTTAACTTTCCAGTTAAATTTAACCTTGATTAGAATCAACCCGACACCGAAATACCCCTAACCAGGGAATTTAACAGTTAACCATTTTTTTTTGGTTTAACCCATGACTGAAATACCGGGCCTTAACCTACTTTTTCACGACCGCCACAGATATAATAACTTAGATAGACATATCTCCCACGGATAATGAAATAATCGCAGAAATGTGATTTTCCACCCCTATTCTCCAGTATGGCGGGGCGAATGGCAACCCCCCAAGGTCCCAAACTCGGCAACATTAATAATATGCCTAATAGAAAATACCTGCCAAGTATAAACTTTTCTGTACCTTTTGCAAGGTGGAGCCATTTTTATGTCTCTATTGACTGGACTACTATAAGAAGATCAAAAGAATTTTTTTTTAAATCCATGTTTTTGGGAGGTAATGATCCTGTGAAACTAGAACTACAATGTGGCAAAGATGTTTCTAAAGCTACACGCATGTCGTTTGGACCTGAATCTATATGTGAATATGTGGATAGATTGGAATATACAGAGTGTCCCGAAAATGGCGCACTTCCGATGCACTACTCTGTAGAAGAGATTACCATAAACGTGAGAAAAATGTTAAAAAAATTCTACTGGACTTATTTGCTGATTTGGCGGTCTTTGAAAGTGGCACTTAACAGATCAATTGTTTCGAAATAAATGTTTTAAATTGTCATGAAAACTACCTCTAATCGTATATATTATCACAAAGTACAAGATCACTCACTACCAATATCCGATCCTGCATAATAGAGAATTTATAAGTTTAGAAAATCGTAAAAATTATCTTAAATCACTAATGCAACACTGCAAGGTAATGATGTACGAGTATATCTTTGTTTATAGTCCTACAGAAACTCTAGTGGAATTCGACTTTGGTTGTAAATTTACCAACAACAACCGAAGAATAAGATTTTATTATCAAGTAATAACCTTTGTCATAAATATAACTACGACTACCTGTAACATCCCTGCTTGAAGCGAACATTGCGAACCCCAAACTGACAACCCTCATTACCATTTATTAGTAGGATTATTGCTGCAGCATAACATTCTATTTTTCAAGTGACAAACATAAATTTACGACCAAAGTCGGGTTCCACTAGAGTTTCTGTAGGACTATACATTGTACTATCATTTTTGCAATTATTGATTTTTTTGTCTGAAAATTTTTTTCCTTATTTTTTTCATGTACGTTTAAACATCCTCGATCAGGTAGTAAGTAAAGTCCATTCAAAAATGTACTATGTGTCATTAAAAAAACAAACCTTCCGAGTCCACAAAAACTGATGAATCATCTGTTTGCGGCTAAATGTCATAATTTTTTGTTCTTGCATTTTCTAATTGCCCATCTTCTGATCCCACACAAATTGATTTATCATCCACTTGCTGCAAAATTGTAGGTAGCGCTTCACTCTTGTTCTGCGTAAGGTCACTAAATCAACACACAACGTGTAGTGTGTTGGTTTAGTGACCTTATGTTGCTATGCTGTTGTTCAACGCATCAACGCTTCTACTTCAATATATTTTTCAAGTTTAACGTGCTGAACGAAACATGGCGCTGAGGTGTTGTGTTAGTTATTTAAATGTAAGTTGATAATCTTAAGATAATAATTATTTTAATTGAAAGGAATCTTTTTTAATTCCGACATCTAGAACACGATTCATGTCAGAATGTTATCCTCGTTGGAAATAGAAACAACACTGCTTAAAAAAGACATCGACCTAATGAAAAAAGAGAACGAGTTGATAAAAGTAAAAGCAACAGCAGATTTATTGCAGAAGGAGAACGAGTTGATACAAGTAAAAGCAAAAACAGAGTTATTAAAAATGCAATTAGTAAGTTAATATGATATTGATTGTTGTTGGTTATTTAATGGAAATGTCCATCAGCTTTTAGAAGGAGAAAAACTGGGAGCTACTCAAAACACACCAGAAAATATACTTAAGAGAATTTATGATTTTATATTTCGTGAGAAATACATAAGACCTCAATCGGGGACAAAGTGGACAGACAAATGGACAAATTTTTTACGGAATAAAGAAGAATCATTAAATGACTGGTATTTTGATGAAAAACTTGTTATCGAAAAATATGTGAATTATACGATGACTTCAACAAAAACGCTCTTCGAGCATTCATTTTAAGAGATTGTATAGAGATCCCGGTAAACATGTTCACAATTGAATTAAGAATATTAGGTTTTATGTGGGATAATTCGGCATTGTCCTTAGGTAATTTCAAAATTCTATACTCCCAAAAACCACCAGTTAGCTTTGCTACATTTAAAAAACAAAAGAATGAATTTTAACCCCTTAACTAATCATGTGAGTTGCCGAAAATGGTCCAAAAAAAAAAACATATTTTTTTGGTCGAATTTTTAAAATTTACAAGATGCCAAAAAAGAACTCGTAAGTGGATTTGCTATTTTGTCCATATTTATTGATTTATTAATTTTTGAAAATGTATGAAAATATCATCCCATGTTAACACGGGCTATGTGATTTTTCGAAAAATTTTGTTTTTTTGGGAATATAAATTTTATTTTTAGTTTGCTATTTTTTGAGATTTATATTAATAACATAATTACATAACATTTTTGTTTTATAATACAAAAATTTCCGATAATATTGCAGAATCTGGAAAAGTGCCCCGAGTGCTTGTAGCGTTTCCACGTTAAATGGCAAGGGAAATCCTCTCGAAAAGAAATTTCTCTGATTTTGAATCGCCTGATTTCCGCGATAAGTCGGTTTCCGATGACATTAATAAAATCGATGGCTTCTTTGCACCAAGGACCTAAGGTTTCAAATGCTAAACCTTTAAACACGTAGTTTGACGAAATGATTGAACTATATTTGCTATGTTTGCGTTTGCAAGCTATTTCACCGGCAAAACCTGAGACTTCAGATGATTTCAATACGTAACTGTCTGCAAGTGTATCTACAACAGTAACGTCCCAAACCAAAGGTTGACCTTTAATCCACGGTACTAAAGTCATCACATCTGGGTGTTTTCCGTCATCCCGAGAGAGTCCGTTTGGTTCTAAAGTTGAATTCACATGAATAGAAGTTAAAGACCGGTTGATAATGGAATTAATTTCAGTGTGTCTTGAAAATCTACCACTGCTTTTGAAACAACTTAGACCGTGGGTGCCAATTTCGTCAACTTTCGCATTGCATTTGCAAATATGATGTGTACAAAGATTACAACCCAATCTTAAACCAATACAAACTTGGAAGGAAGTGTTATCTAAAAGAGTACCAATATTAGGAGAAGGTATTGCATGTAACCAAGATCCTGATTCTCTGCATTGCAAAGCCTTAAAAGGAGCCACCACGTCTCTAGGTGAATTAAAGATTAAGTCATTGGCAATTATTCGTTTGATATTAATATACCTTAACACGTAGTGTGTTGATTTAGTTACCTTAGTTCTGCGACTGACGTTGAACTGAATATTTCCTATGTAAATCAGATCGTATCAACGGAAAAATGCTTGGAATTGCATTAGGCTTCAATTTTTTCTTTTCTGATCCAAATATAATGTCAAATCTTTGAGAATGTTTGGAACACACCTAATACATATTTTTTTCTATTATTGATTCAAAAAATTGAAATTCACGCATAGTTATCGGTGCCTGAAGTGGGTCATTTTCTAACGTGTATTTCTTTTTGCATTGTTAGTAAGATCGAAACCATAGAAACCATACAAAACAGTGTGTGAAATGCGATTTCACGCACACGACTATTTCTGTGTTTCACTTCACGCACTGTATTTTATTAGTTACCTAGCAACATGGTCACTGCATTGAAACTTCAGAGTTCCTTCAAAAATTTGAATTTTTAATTTCAATTTTTTGAATCAATTATAGAAAAAATATTGTTTATATTTCGTGCGTGAAGATGTTTTTGTGCATTCAAAGGCTTATACTGCCTCGACCTTCGTCTCGGCGTAAAAGACCTTTTCATGCACAAAAAACACTCTCTTCACGCACTTAATATAAAAATAACTATTCTACAACCGTCAAAAAAAAGTGACATTTATGCATCGTTATCAAGTCGCAAAGTACCTAAGTATGTCATTTTTGATAGTGAAAAAATATTTGTCAAAAAGTTTCCTTGGATGCTAAAATAAATAGTTATATTTTAGCATCCAAGGAAACTTTTTCACAAATATTTTAGCATCCAAGGAAAATTTTACAAAAATTAAAAAAATTAAAAATTCTCAAATGCGGTTGTAGAAAAAATAGTATTTGTATTTCGTGCACAATATGATTGTTTTGTTGGCGCATTCGAATGAGTTTGAAGTCTCGACCTGACGGTCTCGACCAAAAACTCATTCTAATGTCCCAACAAAAAACAATCATTTTGCGCACTTAATACAACAATTACTGTTCTTTTTCTTATAACAAAGTATTAGGTATAATAAAGTGTCAAAATGCGACTATACTTTTCGAACTTACCTTTGTATGTGGCTTTACAACAAAAGGTACTGGATTTCGTTTACTCTTTTTAGCCTTTTTAGTGTCCAACCTAAGGTCCAAACGCATTTTATGAATCCATATTTTTTGCAATTGTTTATGTTTCGTGAACCTAAACATGGAAATCCCCATCGTTTGAGAATGTGAATCACAGGTTAGAACACAACAGTAATGTACCATATTAAACAAACCCACAAGCACTAATTCATTAGCATTAACTTTGTGTGTAAATAGCTATGAACATAACCAAACATGATCAGCTGTGGATATGATGTCAACATCACCTAACTGTCACATCTTTGTTGTCTCACAGAACGCACGCCGTCACGTCACTGTGCGACAAAGCGCATCCTTATTTGTTAAGGTCTATAGGTAAGCCGTTATTTACATTTATTGAATTGTATTAATATTAAAGATGTACAGGTACGAAACAACTATAGTCAGGCATGGAAGAACTCTCTCGCTTGAAGAATTTTCATCGGTCTTGGCAATGGCGAAATGTTGTACTCAGACAGTAAAGTGGTTCTTTGTATTCGTTTTTTGTTGCTTTCATATGGAGAGTTATATTCTGCTGCTCCCGAAGTAGTTCTTCCAAATAAAAGCAATGAGGTGCCCAAAGAAGATGTACCAGGGACCCTAAATGCACGTGGACACACAATGCAATCATTGCTTTAATCAATGAAAGAATAAACATGGACCATCGACAATATCAAAAAGTGAAACTAAAAAATGGAAACAACTAGCCAACAAACAAGGAGGGCAAGGTTACAATTTGACGCAACGATAACTGGAGTTATTTAAAAGCAAAATATGCTCGGAAAAGGATAATTTAGGTGATAAAGCCACCGGAGAATTACCTGTGGATTTTGAATATTTACCATTATTGACAGTTTTTTAAGAAAGAAACATCAAGTTACTCCAGAATCAATATCAGAGGATTTTCACTACATTCCTTCCTGAATGTAATTGTCGCCAAGTAAGTCATTGCTATCTAAACAAATGTTATGTATAGTATATTTAAACTAGGAAGTCTGGTCAACTGTTAAAATGTCAAAAACCAAAAGGACTAATCAGGGTGTAGGGTGGAGATGGGTTCGGATTTCCATAAGAACAGTGATAAACGAAAGTCGACCTTACAGCCCCTGGTTGTACAGGAAATTAGCGTTGGGGTTATTAACAGGAACTGCATTGGTCAACGCACACATCGCTTATAAACAAAATAAACCATCTATAACTGAGTTTAGAGAAAAGGTTATTGATGGCCTATGCCAAACAGAAACGGCACAAGTAACAACACAAGAAGTTCAAAATCAAAAGCATAAACTTGAAGATGTAGGTCGTTCTAAAAGACGTCGTTGTGTTGATAGTTACAAAAGAAATTCAGAACAATCAGAATGAGAATTCGCATCAAAAGGAACTCCCCAAACGACACTAAAATGAAACGCTTGTGAACAATATTTTTGTTTACAATTGTTTTTTGAAATCTACAAAAGTATTAAAAATACTTCTATTTAAGTTAGAATTAACTATTTTTTAAAAATGTGTTTCTTTTATCTTTGCAAATTGTTTTATTTCCCTAAATAAAAAAATAAATTTATAAAGTAATAATAATGGCGTGTCTTTTATGTTATGGTTCACTCGGCCCCATGCTGACACAGTGGTCTCAGTATAGAAATGTTTAGCTGGCCGCATACTTTCCAAATATACAGGGTGGTCCAACACTTACCATTTTTGCGATTACACGTTTAATAATTGTCCAAAAATTCTGAAACTCGGTAGGCACAATCTCCAATTAATATTCTATGATTGAGCATGATCATTTTTTTTCAATTAAAGTTTTGTGATGGAGCTAACTTTATAGCGATTTAATATCAAATTGGTCCAAATATTGAAAGCTTTGTTTTGCTCTACTAGTTAGTTTTTGATTGATCCACTTCCGACTTTGAATTATAATTAGGTAATAGTGAAAATTGCGATCAAATATCAAGTTAAAGAAAGCTGGAATCCAAGACCGTTTATGGTAGAGCTGAATAGGACAGCTCGTAATGTGATGGCCCCCCAATAAATCTTTTTGACGCAGGGCTGTCGGCTCCCCCCCAACCATTTTTCAGGTCAGTACTGGTGAAATTCCAGTTTATGATAGAAACGATTCGCAGCAAGTAAAGGATTTTTCTTTAAATGAAAAATAGATATTTTAGAAAACTGAATATTGAATAATTCCAACTTCATTACGTAATTTATTTGAAAATTTCTTCAGAATGTTTGCCGAAATTGCTAGGCGTAAAATAGTCGAGTTCGGCCCTGACAGGGTAAGTACCTGCAGTTTGGCGATGGGGTATTGTAAATCTTACTTCTGGTTTGGTTTGTGATTAGGCACTTAGTGTAACTGCGTCATAAATTCCTGTCAGTTGTGCGGCACCTTCTTTAATTGCAAATAAATCGGCAATGTGCTGCGTTTTAATTTTTTTTATTTTCAGATTTCTGTTTTCTGTATTAGTTTGAACCTATTTAGATTAAAACATTTTTTTTGAATTTTGATTCATTTCACTTTATCGCCTCTTGACGCGAAACCCAATTGATAATAAATAAAATAATGGGACAGGCTTATAGCTCCATAATGTGTGTCTCTTCCTAGCCAAGCGTAAAATTTTTTCAATAATTAGAAACCGCGTAATCGCAAAAATGGTAAGTGTTGGACCACCCTGTATGTATTTGTATGCAATCTGTGAGCCCAGTGTGGACTCATGCAGCCCGATCTAAAGTTCGGTACCATGAGACCACAGTGGACTCGCGAGGCTACTATGGTCAAAAAAGATGTGAAACCAACGTGGTCATACATAGCACTCAACATGTTAAACAACAAGTAAAAAGTGAAAAGGGGTTCCACTAAGGCAACTTTACCCTTTATCTGATCCAGTAATTTGCAGTTTTGTCAAATCAGGAAATAATTGCAAGAATAATGTTTTGCGTTGTCGGCACTTAGCTTTGTACTTGGCCCTAGTATGCAAATCTATGTGATATATCAGTTAACATTGCTTCCAATCATATTTAAAACTTGTACCTTCCATTGGATAAATCTGTTCTATTCTTGAAAACCAAATCATTGAGGTATCTTATGCCTTATGCTACGCAAATGCAGGGTACTTTGTTACAAATATTGCAATTGACATCTCAAACAATTCACCTATTGTCAATGTGCTCTAAAAATTTACTGCAACAGTGATCTGCGATAAATAAGATACATATCCATTTACTGAACATATTTACAACTTCTGAAAAAACCACAATCAAACACTTAGAAACTTACCGTTCAGTGATGCGTTGCTAATTGTTTCAGATGTTTTCTAGTGACTCCGGAAGTTGATGTCTTCTTCAGAATGTACCAAAATCCTAAATCCTGAATGATAACTAATCTCTCTAAAAACACACACAACGGTCCGTTCATCGGCACAGTTCATTCTGTAAAATACAAGAGAATAAATAATAAGCACGTACTGCAGAAATATCGAAAAAGTTAACCTAACCTAAACATGGCGCTACTCGCTTTACAATTTCCATTCCCAATCAGTGAATTTTAACCGTCCGCCAATAAACTAAATAATGAACATAATAAACAAAATATGAAAAAAAAAACTTACAAGTTCATTTGTCCCACTCTCTGTTTGAACACCAAACACCAAACCAAAACAAGAAGCACATGTGCACAGTGCACATGCATGTCACCACCTAGTAGATAGGCAACTCTGAATACATTAGGAAATCCGAAATTTGTTAAAATTTTGGGAGTGGCTACCCGACCGTCGGACGGACGGATAAATTAATTAATACGACCGTTTCGTCGGATGGTCATATTATCACAATAAAACGGCCGTCGGGTGGTCATATTACAGTAGACTAGTAGAGCGTCGATAATCCGAACTAATTGGGACCGAGGGTGTTTCGGATTATCAAATATTACTACTAAACAGTAGTGAAAATGTTATATGTATGTATACATACGAGTATTGGATACAAAAATACCAGGACTCAAAAGCATATATAGTTGACTCAAGTTGCAAAAAACCACTTGTCATTTGCAACAGCATTTTTTTTCATATTTTTGAACCAAATAGAGACACAAAGGGACCAGAAAATCATAGTTTGGGTTGAATATTTTCCATATACCTAAGTACAGTTTTAAAGTAATTTCAATTGGCTAATGCCATAAAAGTGCTGAGTGCTGTTGCAAATGCAAAGTGGTTTTTTGCAACTTGCGTCAACTTTATGTATTGGGTGATTCAAAATGATTGTGCAACTATGTACGACAATTTATGATGTGGCAACTGTGTGGGTAAGATAGAGTTGACATTTCTTTGACTGTTATAATAGTTATTTAAGATATAAGTGTAAAAAGTTATTCTTTATTGCACGAACGGGTTTAAAATACGACTGAGGTACGAGGGAGTATTTTAAAAGATGTGAGTGCAACAAAGGAACTTTTTACACCTAGTCTTGCAATATTTTATCTACGATCGTGAGATCATCGTACCGGTTTCAATATAAATTTGTGTAAAATAATTATTATTGATTCAATATTTTATGAATAACCAAAGTCGTTAAGCAACCTACTTCTAAGCAATGTTTCTTACAAATTGTATTGTTGTATTCTACAGTTCATATACCATGTAACGTGCCTTCAAATAAATTTATATTTAGAGCAACCTATGGAAGTTCAATTGTTTGCAACATTTTTACAGCGTAGAAAATGACACAAGAATCGTCTGGTCTGACATTTAACGAAATAAAATTAGGTTAGAAAATATTTTTAATTTTTGTAGTGCATTCATCTCAGATTATTGAAATTCACATTAATAAATAATCCAAACATAAGTCCAATCACAAATTATTTGCTAACTAATGGCTTTTCGCCAATATACGGAAGATGATGTTTCAGCTTTCGAAATCTTTGAGGCATTGCTGCAAATTTTAGTTAATCTTCGGGAGAAAAATACCCCAAGTTCGAATAAGATCGCAAAATTTCAAAAGCACCAAAGTCAAGTAACTGTTAACATAAAGAGAACAAGTAAATGGGATGTTACACGGTTAGTTCATATTCTCCATTCGATTTCAGTAGGTAGGTATTTATATTGAATGAAAACTGAAACTGAACATGAAACTAAACAGACAGTCTGAAAGTACCCACCTTAATCAAATTGACAAATAGTCGTATCAATTCATTTATTTCTTTAAACCATAAAAGAGAACATAACATTAACATTGCTGTGAACACTAATAAGAATTGTAAATTAAGTATTGCACATAACCTCACACAATAGGAGATAACAATTTTATACATAATTTAGAGTAAGTGTTGAAAATGTGCACCCTGTTCTTGTAAACACAACCTAGTCCTTCGTCTAATTGCATTAGTTACATTTCCTAAAACAATAGGATTATTGTTAATTTCATTAATTTTCTGTGTTATCCTATTTCGTAGTTCTGCCAAATCATTTATGGGTGTTGTGTAAATTGAATTTTTGATGTGTGGCCACAAGAAGAAATCACAAGGAGTGAGATCGCATGATCTAGGGGGCCAGTTGTTTGGTGTATTACGGCTTATAATTCTGTTGTCGTAAAATTCGGCCAAAAAATCTATTGTAGCCCTTGTGGTATGAGCTGTAGCACCATCCTGCTGAAAGTAGCCATAAACTAACTCATCATCATGTAGCTGATTTAAAAATGGAGTCAAAATTTCATTTCTGTATCTTGCAGCATTGATATTTCCTAAAAAACATTGATTCATTATTTAATTATTAAAATATTATTACAATTGTTACCTTCAAAAAAGATTGGACCAATAATTCTGCGTTGGCTAATAGCAGCCCAAACGCCTACTTTCTGGGGGTACTGGGGTGTTTCAATGAAAAAATGTGGATTTTCTGAACTCCACATTCTTGTATTTTGAGAGTTGACATATCCACTAAGATGGAAGTAGGCTTCATCAGTGTAAAAGGTTTTATCAAGGTGAACATCTAGAGTATTCAGAAACCATTGACAATATTCTAATCTTTGGGGGAAGTCAGCTGGATGTAATTCTTGCACAGATGTGAGACGGTAGGGAAATAGGTGAAGATCTTTTTTCACAATTGAATGACAGGTACCAACAGACACACCAAGTTGTTGTGACAAATGTTCAATTGAAGTGCCTGGGGCTTCTTCCATTGCTTGTCTCGCCTCTTCAATCACTTCTGGAGTTCTTTTTTTTGGCCTCCCGCTTCCAGGTTTTCATCCCACAGATCCATTTTCTTGGAAATTCTTTAAGCATATGTTTAAAGTTTGTCGAAACTGCGTATATTCCACTGCAATGTCTGGGAATTCTTCTCCAAACTCTTCCATACATAACGCAAGGGAATACTGCCAAACTCCATCGATTTTCACACCGTTTCGAAAGTATGACATTACCATGAAGACTTTATGTTGTTCAGTGAAAGCCATTGTTCACAAAAATGTCGGAAAACAGTAAAACACTGACGCAGATTTCGTTTTAGTTCTGACAAGAACTGATTTTTTGTACGCAAGACGAGGAATAAAACGAATAAATTCACAAACACAACTCAATCTGAAAACGGGAAAGAGAACGAATGTCAAATGTCAAAATTTTAATATGAAATTGGGACAAAACTTATTATGCAACCTGTGTAACTCCGGAGAATAATTGGTTGCCTACGAAATTATCTACACTGTTAACAGAATTAAAACGTTGTCAACGCCTACTCTAAATATAGTTATTTTTGAAGGCACGTTACTATGGCGGCCAAAAAATTTTGGCCGTCACTTTTTTGACATTCAAGTAAAGTGTAAATAAACCTTTAGGAATCGTAACCCCACTTTTGATTCTTGTCATTTTGACAATCAATTTAAACTGTTTGAAGCTCAGATATTCGAAAAATCCGACATGAATAAACAAAATTAGAGCAATCGTACATAGATAACCTGAGGTAAACGTTCTGTGTATAGTCGACTCAAGTTGCAAAAAACCACTTGTCATTTTGCAACAGCATTTTTTCAATATTTTTGAACCAAATAAAGGCACAAAGGGACCTGAAAATCATAGTTTGGATTGAATATTTCCCATATAAGTACAGTTTTAAAGTAATTTCAAACGAAATAACGTTCATAATCAAGACGGTAATCATGATGACAATAAAGTACGGATTACAATTTTTTTTTTAATTGACAGACAATGACGGCCAAAATTTTTTGGCCGGCATAGTACCAAAAGTTTTATAGCACGATTCCGTCAGTTCAATACATACCATGTATAGTTGAATTTTTTTAATAAACAATTGTCAAAACGTTGTCTTGTTGGTATGAGCCAAACTGTGATTTTCATGATAATACGATTGGTCAC
This sequence comes from Tenebrio molitor, assembly GCF_963966145.1. Lineage (NCBI taxonomy): Eukaryota > Metazoa > Arthropoda > Insecta > Coleoptera > Tenebrionidae > Tenebrio > Tenebrio molitor. The sequence goes on from NC_091049.1 coordinate 12,702,121, forward strand.
ATTGAGTGTCAACATTTTTTTACGTAACTGAGCCTGCGCCCTAACGAGCGAGAGTTTATTTCAAATTCGATAAGGTTTCTCCTGATTTCTCATTAAATTTGTTTTGAAAATGAATTCACGGAAGAAAGGTACGGGAAGTGAAGTGAACATAACCTTAACCATGATTTGGTGTCAAATTGTTATACAGCTGGTCCACATGTCCAAATTTTAGGGTGGTACAGTATGGTTTTTTACTTCATTTTGACACTGACAATTGTTTATTAAAAAAATTCCACTATAACATGTATTTAATTGAAAAGTTCATCGAATTGACTTTGATCTTTGTCGTTATCTTTGTCTAACCAACCTAATTTACGATGTTATTGTCTCTTAAAAAATAAAGTCAAAGTGAATTCGATGAACTTTTCATTGAACACCTGTTATGTCTATAAACTCAAAATTAAAATTCAGTATCGCAATTTTGTTTGCGCGTAGAAGTGTAGAATGTCTTCCAAATGAAAGCTCGCTATCTGAGGACGCCAAAATCGCGATTTCTAGTAATAGGTGTACTCCTGCTACTGTTGAAATTAACAGCCCGAGTCATAATGTGGTAACTTCTGTTGAGAATATTTATACAGCCAAGGATATATTGCAGATGCCGACTGATTGCAATAATTTGGACAATATAGAAATTATTATCGAAGATGGCACAGAAGCTCCAATCGTATTACACCCGGAGTATGAAAGTTCTAATGCAGAAGATATTGGCGAAAACAGAAACCTTTATCTAAAAGATGACAGAAAAATCCCATCCATATTACAGAAACAGGCTGAAGATAATTTAGAAAATATGGAACTTGGAAGTGATAGTAATCTCCACACCACAATGGACATAAGTGATCCAAACAACCAAGAAATAGAGATAACGTCGAATAAATTAGTTGATTTAAATGAACTTAAGCTTCCACCAATACTGAAAAAGCGGGGAAGGCCTTCTGGTAGTGACAGAACGGTCATAGGTCTTTCTTCAAAGAGAATGAAGAAATGTTCCACCATTCCATTTAATAAAATAAAAAATACAGACAGCGCAAATATTGTCTTAAAATGGATTGTAACGAAATATAAAAATGTATTTAAAAAGAAAATGTTGGATATAAAAATTTTAGAAGATGTATAATATAACGTTAACGGAAGTTAACTTGACGGTAATACAATAGTATAGTATAATTCAGAATAATACTTTATTCTGAGGTTATGCGTTACATAATTTTGACATGGTTTTCACCCACAGCAGAGATAACCCCAAGACAAATAATACACTTTTCATAAATGAAACAAGGAAATTCCAAATACTTATAACAAGAAAATAAACACAAAACGATTCCAATGATAATATCAAGGCCAAATTAAAAGCGAAGGTTACCAACAGCATCGAAACTAGGGTATTATTAGCAAGGGTCTTGCTGCCAACGTAAATTTGAATTTCCAACGCCTACCGAGATGCCACTTATTCTGAATTATAATATATAGTGAAATTTTTTTAATAAATAATTGTCAGTGTCAAAATGAAGAAAAAACCATACTGTACCACCCTAAAATTTGCACATATGGACCAGCTGTATAACAATTTGACACCAAATCATGGTTAAGGTTATGTTCACTTCACTTCCCGTACCTTTCTTCCGTGAATTCATTTTCAAAACAAATTTAATGAGAAATCAGGAGAAACCTTTTCGAATTTGAAATAAACTCTCGCTCGTTAGGGCGCAGGCTCAGTTACATAAAAAAATGTTGACACTCAATGTGACCAATCATATTATCATGAAAATCACAGTTTGGCTCATACCAACAAGACAACGTTTTGACAATTGTTTATTAAAAAAATTCAACTATATATTATGTTACGAGGAGCAAAAATGAAGTTTTATGTGCTGCGGCTGGTAGATTGGCTGCCGAACGCAGTGAGCATATTAGTTGGATATGCACCTAACGGTTATAAAGTATGGGACCCTAGTAATCAAAAATTCCTAATCGCTAGAGATCTAATATTTGACGAGATAAATTTTAAAATCTTGAGACCTTTATTGCAGATGGACGAAACTATGAAAACTGCAGAGTCTAAGAGGTCGATTTCAAGTTGACTTGCAACTTGTATTGTCATGGTAACGGCACAAAATTGCAAGTTTAAGAAAGATGACGCATATTAGTAATTAATGTGTAGGACAAAGATAGCTACACATTTGCGCTGCACCACCTATTTGTCAACCTGATTTGAAATCGGGCTCTAACTGTTATTAAATCTGACAATCATAAAGCAGATAAAACAGTAAATAATTACGTGCCGTTTAAGACTGTTAAAACTGATTGTGATGAAGCAAGTAACACAGTGGATAAAACTGTGCTGTCCGAAAATGATAAATCTGGTACAAATATAACAGATAAATCATTGGACAAACAAAACGAACTTGCTAGTCATGAAACAGATAAAAGAGTGGACAAATCGGTGTCGCATGAAACTGATAAACCTGTGAAAGAAATTAGTGAAACAGATAAATCAGTAACACCAATTAGAAGGAGTGAAAGAATTAAAAATCGTCCTCAACCCTGTTATAATGATGAACTTACTGAAATACAATAGTATATTATGTTATGAGAAGCAAAAATGTGAGGCAAACAAACCAGCCAAAGCACATAAAACCATTTTTGCTCCGAATAACATACTCGTATACTATTTTTTCTTCAAACCTTCATAACAAATTATTTAAGACATGTTAAGAGACCAGGTAGGAATTTCAAATGATTTAGCTAGTCAGCGGAGATAATAACTTCACGGACGCCCTCAGCGGAGATAATAACTTCACGGACGGTCCTCAGCGGAGATAATAACTTCACGGACGCTGGTCAGCTCGTTAGATGCCATAACAATGAAGTGACACTTTAGCATTATCAATGCAGCAGTGCAATGTCATATTTTACGGACGAAAAAAATTGTTTACTGCAGATGTTTTTCAACAAATAAAAAATTATTAAAAAAAACAACGAAAAAAGTAGAATCTGGTTGTGCCACATTTGTAAGCAAAATATTAATAATAGTGATCCGTCTATAAGATGCGATCGCTGTTTGCACTGGATGCATGTTAGTTACGCTAATTAGTAATTATCAACAAGAAGGAAGCAGTTTCTTTTTTTTCGGAAAATGTGATTTTTAATTTTATTATTTACACGCATTTTTTGTTTCATTTTAGTGTTGTTAGTTATTGATTAAATGCCATCTTTATTCAGAATATACTTTCTTAAAAAAAACAACCTGAAACCTCTAATTTAATTGAAAGTGTCCTCATTCTTGTCTATTTGTTGGAATAATAATATGCCTGGCATGACGGTCGTTTTATTCTAATAGAGTAGAGCATCAAAAATCCGAACGACCGATTAGCCCCGGTTCCAAATAAAATTACGGAATCGCGTCGCGCAAACGAAATCGCGATACTGAATTTTAGTTTTGAGTTTATAGACATAACATAATGAAAAGTTCATCGAATTGGCGTTGACTTTATTTTTTAAGTGATAATAACATCGTAAATTAAGTTGGTTAGACAAAGATAGCGACAAAGATCAAAGCCAATTCGATGAACTTTTCAATTGAATACATGTTACATGGTATGTATTGAATGATTCAAAATGATTGTGGATAAGTATGGCAACTATGAAAATTTATGTGGTAACTGTGTGGGTGGGGTAGTTGGCACTTTTTACACTAAAAATCGTTGTCAAAGTTGACGTTTAGTGAACTGCCATAAAACTTTTAGTACACGCTTTTATGGCACAGAACTGTCAGAATACAACAATATAATTTGTTAGAAACATTGTTTAGAAGTAGGTTGCTTAACCACTTTGGTTATTCATAAAATATTGAATCAATAATAATTATTTTATACAAATTTATGTTGAAACCGGTACGATGATCTCACGATCGTAGATAAAATATTGTAAGACTACGTGTAAAAAGTTCCTTTGTTGCACTCACATCTTTTAAAATACTCCCTCGTACCTCAGTCGTATTTTAAACCCGTTTGTGCAATGAAGGATAACTTTGTACACTTATATCTTAAATAACTATTATAACATTGCACGTTAACTTGAGAATTTTCAAAATTGTGCCACTATGAACAGTCAAAGAAATGTCAACTCTATCTTACCCACACAGTTGCCACATAAATTGTCGTACATAGTTGCACAATCATTTTGAATCACCCAATGACCCAATACATAGAGGCTGTCCCAAAAATGGCGTACTAACGGTGCACTGCGGTGTAGAAGAGATTACTGTGAACGTCAGAAAAATGTTACCTCTAATCGTACATATTATAACAAAGTACACGATCACTCACTACCAATATCAAATCCTGCATAATAGAGAATTCAGAAGCTTTGGAAATTGAAAAAATTATTTTAAGTCCACTACGGTAACATTGCAAGGTAATGACGTACGAATATATCTTTGTTTACATTGTATTACCGTTAATAATAACAATAGGCAACATAATAACAATAATAGACAACTGTCTAAATGTTAGTTAATTCGCTCTGTGATAAAAACGCGCCAAATGTTGTTGCAAGTGCTTCACTGCAATCCAATGGTGCTAGAGAGGTTAGAAAGCGCAAAAAGTGGACAATGGAGATGAATATTTTTATTATACGCGAATATTTTCTTAGTTAGCAATACTGCGGCTTTGGCACAAATTTGTAATTTCTTTCCGTTATTATCACTTTTTTGTTTGTTCCTCATAATAATTTCTTATGGCCCTCTTCTCTCGCACCCATAGAACCACCCTAGTTCGTTTTGAACTTTCCATTTGAACCTTTTTACAAAATACACTTAAATAATTTTGCAATTTATTTGACCATGTCAATTTAAACAAATACGGAGTGATCAAGAATGACTGAGTCTGTTGGTAACAATGAAATTTGGCAAATTTAAAATTTACCAACGAAGGTTCATTTTTGTAATAGTATAAATATAACCTGCATAACCAAGAATGTTTTTAATGTCATCTCAAGTTAAAAAATTCGGTCAGTGCGTGGTCAGTGCCAATTACTAGACAAAAATCACCAGTATTTTCAATTGTTTCATTGCCAACAGACTCAGTCATTGTTGATCACGCTGTAAATAGTTTGAAAAATTAAAAACTCATAGATAACAACTGGGTAATATGAAAATAACTAGTAATTTAACCAACCTAACTGCAATTTTGATTTTGACAGTCCAAATGTTTATTAAATGGACTTTACATTTAAACATTCTCGATAAGATATAGGCCGTACCAAACCCAAATAACCACCACCTGTTGAATTAAGTTGGTGAAAACAAAATTACACTAAATGTATAATGGCAATTTTCATATTACTAGAATGCTAGACCAATCAAATTTGAGAACACAACGTTGCCGGTTGATTTTTTGGGTAGAATGCAGTGTTGGTGGTTATTTGGTTTTGGCATTTGGTTTTGGCATTTGGTAAGTAGTTTGTACGCCAATTTTGGGACACCTGTATATGTATTTGTTACGTACACCTTCTACGAAGTGTGCCGGGGTTACTATAGAGAGTTGTTTATACAGGGTTATTCTAAATGATTGTAGTCGAAGTAGGCCATGCCCATGCTATTACGTTTTTGCCGCTTTCATGTGAACTGTCAGTTGTGTCGCTGTCACTGTCATTTTTTAGGTGAAAAGTGCGGTGATGAGGATTTTATTTATTTTTGTTAAATTAACGATTGAATCCAGAAATATTGAGTTGTTCTACAATAAATTTTAAAAATATTGAGTTGTTTTGCACCCAATTTAACACATCATTTTGATGATTTTTTTATGTGGAGCGGCAACCATAAATTTTACATTCAGTTTTCACGCCTACTTCGACTACAATCATTTAAAATAACCCTGTATATACAGGTGTCCCAGAACTCGCGGATCAAATTGAAACTGTATATTCCTTGATGGTAATGAAGGTAAAAAACGTTTAGAAAAATATTCAGGGTGCAACAGCTTTTTAGTTATGAATTAATCAAATTGACCAATAGAGCTCGATCTAATTTTCCCTTTATGAGAAAATTGAGTACCTTCCCTCAATTGCCAAGCAACGTATAATTCGATGAATAATAAAATTATTTTCAATATTTATCTGGTCAACTTGTCGAAACAGACGTCAAAAGTGACAGCTACTTTTGAAATAACCAAAAATGGGATAATTGCGCCAAAGGCAGGTGAATAATTGTACAGAATCTAAATCAGGGAACGCAAGAAGTTTCTTCTTCCGAAAATGAATGAAATATGGTTTGTTATGAGCGAAAATTTCCAAAGCAATTGTAACCTTGAGGGGTATGGGAAATTGACGGGAGGGATATGATGAATTGAACCTTTGTTGATGGAAGGTAAAATGGCGACGTAGCGTCAAGTGAGTAATACATATTACTACCTTAAAAATCTTAGTAAAAAGTGAAATGTGCAGGGCCTGTGAAGTGAATCGGAATCACAAGAAATTTATCCTGACTCCTGTGCATACACTCTGCACAGCAACGTAGCTAGGATTTAAAAATAGGTGGGCCCAGAGTGGGCCACAATTTTTTTTGGGTGGGCCAACAGAATCATATAAAAGTTAAAAAAAAGCTCACCTAATGTAAAATAATTCTTCTATTACGATGCATTTCATCAAACTTTTTAATAATTTCGTCTGCACTTAAAGTTTTAGCGGTCGAACGTTCAATGTTTATAATAGCTAAATGGTTTAGTCTTTCGTTGGTCATCTTATTTCTAATATATGTTTTTAACCTCTTCAAACACGAAAATGTTCGTTCACAACCGGCACTGGACACTGGTATTGTAAGTGTGATCACTGTTAATTTGTAAGTTTCAGGAAATACGATTTTATAAATTTCTAATAAATCCAATAGCTGCATAATGTTCGAAATTTTAATATTTTTTTCAAGTTCATATTGTTTTATAGTTTTACAAAGAATGGTAAATTCTGCCTTTAAGCTGTCAAGTTCTATTTTATAATGTTCAGCAAGAGGTCGCACAATTTCATAACTTAAAAAGTCATCATTTTCGGGATGCAAAGCACTAGATGCATTAATGACACTTGCACATTTATTAAAACGTTCATTTATTGCCATTAAAATTAGATCAATTGTAGGAAAATACACACGCGTTTTAAATTGTCTCTGATCAATCGGCACTTCGTCTTCAATGTTTATATTTTCACTAACAACAAAATGTTCAAATCGTTTCGGCATTTTTTTTACACGAGATGTCTGCACTGCTTGGTTCGCACTTGGAATGTCAATATTATTATTTTCACAAATTTTAATTGCCTCAAAGTATATTAATAAAAATTCATCGTCACTACTCCTCATTGTTTTGAAAGTGTCTTCGGCAGATTTTAAAAGAATATTTGCTGAACTTAAATTCGACGTTACTTTTTGAAAATAATCACTTACACCTTTAAATAAATTTAAGATTTTATAATACATACACAAGTTAAAAATAAAGTTAAAGTCAATTTGATGCAACATTCCAATAGCTTCTGCGGATCGATCACTCTTGTCTGCAATTAATTTGTTTAAAAAAACTAGAATTTCTGTAACTAGAGTTTTAATTGCCGAACAAGCATGAACTTGTGCGGTCCATCTTGTGTAACGAATTCTTTTTAGTTGAATAGGTTTCTTTTCAGGATTAATTTGTCGTTGAGTTTCAATAAATTGACTGTGGACTGCAGAACCAGACATAAAAACAAACAGAGTTTCCAAAAAGTCAAAAAATAATTTACCGTGAGAGAGGTTTTTGCAAATATCCACAGTGATCAGGTTTAATCTGTGATTATAGCAATGTACATATATTGCTCTAGGAACTTCGTCGCGAAAAAGTTTTTGTACACCTTTTACACGGCCACTCATTACACTAGCACCGTCATAAGTTTGGGCAATAAACTTTTGCATATCCACACCACATTGGTTTAAAAGTTCTTTGATATATGATAGTAATGATTTAGCATCCACATTTTTTGCTGCTCTAAAACCAATAAACCTTTCATAAATTGTTCCATCTAAATAATATCGGATTACCACTGATATCTGTTCCGTCTTAGAAATGTCTTTTGTTTCATCACACATTAGTGCAAAGCATGAGGCCCGTCTAATCTCGTCACTTATTTTATCCAATATCATTTTGGAGCAAATAAACAAAATCTCGTTTTGTACTTGAGCACTGGTGTATTTTGCATTTCTTGAAACTTCTTCAACAATTTTTTTTTTCACAACCAGATTATGCTTTGCAAACAAATCCAATAATTCCAAAAAGTTACCACGATTGGAGCTCTCCAGATTTTCTCGGTTTCCTCTTTGAGCAATATTTTGTGTTGCAGTATAAATTAGAATATCAATGACAATTGTCATATATGCTTTGTTTTCTTCTACCAATGCTCTATGAGCCTCGTTAACTTGACTCATAACCGAAGTTTCAGCGTTTGCTCTTATTTTAGAATAATTGATCCACTTTAAATGGCAATTTTTATGTTCCATGCTGACCTCATGTTTTTTGAATCCAGAATCTCTTTCCAAGGCCCTTTTCCAGTTTTTAAATCCGGTACTAACAAACACCTCAGGTGGATTAACCGAGAAATGTCTGCACACAAAACAAAACGCGGCGTCACATAATACACTGTATTCTAACCAAGTTGGATAGAGTTTGTACCAAGCGCTGCTGAACTGTCTTTGTTTATTACCAAATTTTGTACGAGGAAATAATATTAATTCGGGTTGTTTGGGTTCATCTTCAGGACTTTGGGAAAGATCAGCTGGTCCAGGTGACTTTTTAGTGTTAACATCCTTTTCTGCATTTGAGGTAGCGCTATACTCGTTCCCACGACGTAACCATTCGGTAAATTCGATTGATTCTGATTTTTCATCATCGTCATCATCTAGATCGGTTTCAGATGAAAAATCATTGGCAATAGAATCGTCACCCGAATCAAAATCAGAATCAGATTTTAATTTTACTTCAGTTATTACGGGACATTCTACTGGAATCGTACTCGTACGAGAAGTCGATGGTTGTTGTAATTCATCTTGAACTGGACTTTCATCATCACTAATTTTTTGCTTCTTACCAGAAGAAAAATAGTCGTGCAGAGTTCGCTTACCACTCATTTTTCAAGAACATTTTAAACAACGAATAAGACTACGAAGAAAAGCGCGCCGTAACCGAGTTACTTCTCAATATTCGACTACACTAAGACTAAAAGACGAAAACTGTCTTAGTCATTGACCATAAAGATAAATATAATACAAACTTCGTGGAACCATTTCATAAAACTGCAAATTCGACAGTACGTAATCGGAACCAATTTTTGTTGAGCCGAATTAGTCAGCCTCGATAAGGAAGAAATGAAATCGGATACCAACTACTTAATACATTTGTGTGCGGTAGATTCTTGCATATTATTGCAATTTGTTAAAGTTATCACACTTTTATCGTAAATGACTAATTAGTTTATTTTTCTTTCAAAACTTCCATGTGTATCTTAAGTTTTCCGAAGTGGGCACACGGGTGGGCCTCAAAATTTTGGGGTGGGCCAGGCCCACCCTGGCCCACCTATAGCTACGTGGCTGACTCTGCATCTGCAACGTATTAGCGCAGCTACACGAGCGGGACGAGTCATCGTCGAAATGAAAGGAAAGACTTTTAGGAACATTCTTGACATTGCTAAAAAAGCTGGAGTTACACGTAGGTTTTGAGCAACAAATCAAGCATAGTGGCAGTTCTGAAAGAAAGAAGACAAAACTGGATTGAACTAACCTATTTATTTTAGCATCATTATTAGTAAAAATTTAAGATCAAATTTTATAACTAAACGATGTAGAATGCAACAAATGAAATAAGAAACATGCAAAATAAAAAGAATAATTTATAACATGTGTTCAAATTGACCACCTTTCATCTGAAGGAATAGGCGAGCTCGTTTTATTAAATTTTCCCTTGCCAGTCTAAGCACATTAGGAATAACAGTAGCCAGTGTTTCGTGAATTTGGTTATTTAGTTCTTCTAAAATATTGATAGGTTCGCGGTAAATATGGTTTTTCAAATATACTTCTTCTGCCGTCGTCATCAAAGGACTGAAGAACAGCATCTTCAGTCTCTGGCGTTCTAACTTCTCGCGGGGGACCACCAATTTCTTGTCAGGTAGGCACCAAGGACCCAGTGTCTCGAGCACGGTACACCAACCATAGAAATACGTTATAATTTGGATATGGCAAACGTCGTGGAAAACGTATTGCATATTCCCTTGCTTCCTCACGTGCATTGCGCGGGCACTTTCCATAAATTATGAGCATTTCGGCATACTCTGCAGCTGTATATATGATTTCAATACGAAGTTTGACAATTTCGAATCAAATTATAACTTGACGTTGTCAAAATCTTCACAGTTGCCCAAACATTTACTTGAAATTCCGTACCGTTCTTACTAGAATTATGTTGCTAGGCAATTCAAACCTTTGGTTAAATTTACGTGAAATTCAAATTAACAGCGTCCTTCTAATTGGTCAACTTGAATTATTCATTACAAAAAATCGATTATACCCTGTCCTTTTTTTTAAACGCTATTGCTTTCAGTGATCACCAAGGAAAACGCACTGTAAATTTGATCCGCGAGTTCTGGGACACCCTGTATAGACATATAGAAATTCCGTACAGTGGTTTTTGGAGAATAAAGTAAAACAGAATTGTTTATGAGTGTTTTCCTACCTACAAATACACAACAGTATTATACAGGGTTATTCACGAGAGGGGTATTTCTGAATTTCTTTTTACGGCAACCCATTATGCACATTGTTACGGGGGGACGTCCTCGTCGCCGGGGCGGAGTCCCAAGGGGGCGGAGCGCCAAGGGGTCGAAGCTCCTAGGGGGGGGCGAAGCGCCAGGGGGCGAAGCGCCACGGGACGATGGAATCCTCTCGGGGCCACCGAGCGTCTAGGAGCGACGACGGTGGCGAGCTGGAGCGGTCAGACGAGGGGTGGCTGGACGATGGTGCCAGCGCAGGGGCCCCTTGTTGACGGCGGCTGGTATGAGGGGTGGCTGGCCGATTGTGCCAGCACAGGGACCCCTCGGTTTGTCGAAGAAGACGATGTCAGGTTTTTATGCGAAGCGAGAGGTGGTTGGGCGATAGTGCCAACGCAGGGACCTCTCGGTAATAAAAGCTCAAAATGGTTCAGAGTTTTTTTATTACAGCCTCCTTCACGGTCTGATCCGGAGTGTCGGTTCACAAAATGAGCCCCATATTTATATGCGCCCGGGGCCGAGGCGCCAAGGACGGCTCCTGATTGGTCCGGCCGGAAACTTTGGTGGCGCAGCCGAGAGAAAACCTGTGCCTATAAAGCCTGCGGAACAGCCGCGCGCGCGTACTATAGGACAGGTCTCCTCGTTGACAACACCTCGCCCCGGCCGGCTCACAACAGAAACAAACTTAACTATATTTACAAACTTAGCCTAACTTATCTAACTTATCTAACTTAACTAACTTAACCTACGTGTTCTTTATTTACATTTATGTACAATATTTACAAAATCGGGGCTAAATTCGCGAAGCGCGGTATCACGCTCCCCCCTTTTGGAGGCTCGATTTTGGTCCCGGTCGACACAATTTGTCCTCGTGGTTCCCTTCCGCCTTTCTTCGGCGTCTCCTCCGATTTGACGCGGGAGTTGCTACCCAAGGTTGTTGGAGGTGGTGGCGCGGATATCCTGTCTGCGCCCCCCATCCGTTTGTGTGTCGTTGTCCCTCCTTTCACCCAAAGCCTCCCTCTGGGTCGGTCGGTGATTCTGGCCTTGGTTCGGGAGTTGTCGCCCTGGATTCGGGAGGTGCGTCAGGTTGCGACGTGGATGCTTCCTGTCCACGGCGCCACTCCTGGCGTCGTTCCTGCTCCCTGGCGCGAATGCGGTGCAGTGTAGCGTTGTCGAATTCGGTTTGGTCGCCTTCGTCGATGCGTCCCACTGTGACCTGGATTGGGTGCTCGTCCCCTGGCTCGACCTGCGTTCCGACTCCCCTCTGGCGATGTCGCTGAATTTTGGGCGCTGGTCGGATATTGTCGACGTGCTCGACGGTTTCGCTGGTGCCCCTGTCGATCTTATAACAGTTCTCGCCTGTTGTGCCTGTGATGGACAGGGGGCCGATCCAGCGGCTGCGGAGCCCCGGTGGCGTGTGCCGGCGCACGAGGACTTGGTCGCCGATCTCGTACGTGGGGGGTTGGTGGTCGCGTTCGTCGTAGCGACGCCTGTATCTTGCCAAGTTTTCCTCGGCCAGCTGTTGTCGTTCCTCGGTGGTTGTCTGGACAGCTTGGTTGTTCATGTCCCATTGACCAGGACGCGTGATCTCGAATCCCAGAAGGAGCTCACTGGGTGACTGGCTCGTCGCAGCGTTTCGTCTTTTCCTGAGATTGAAGAGGCCCTTGGGTATCGTCTCGTCCCAGGGCTTCGGCGTCGGTTCTTGGGTCAGGATCCTCATCAGCTTTTTCAGCTCTTGGTTCCTTCTCTCGGCGGGGTTGGCCTGTAGATGGTAGATGGCGGTGGGCCAGTGTCTGGTTTTCCAGCGCCTGCAAGCGCGCCGAAACTCCTCCGAAGTGAATTGTGTCCCGTTATCCGAGATGATGGCGCTCGGATAGCCCCACCTGCAAAATACTTCGTTTTCGAGAGCCCGCACGGTGGCTTTCGCGGTTGCTCGACGCATGGGGAACGCCTCGACCCATTTCGAAAATACGTCGGTTACCACGAGCAGGAACCGGTTCCCAGCTGGTGTCCTCTCGTAGGGTCCCATATAATCGATGGCGATGGTCTGCCACGGCCTTTTTGGAATGTAGGCTCGTCGTGGTGCGCGTGCCTGGATGGGGCCTCGCTTGGTCGTGGCGCAGATGAGGCAGGCTCGGAGATGTTGGTCGACGTCCTTGGAGAGGGCAGGCCACGTGTACTGCGCGCGGATGGGTCGGATTGTCTCTTCGCGACCAGGATGGCCAGCGTCTGGAGAGTCGTGGAACTCATGCAGTACCCGTGCCCGTGCTGCTGGTGGCACCCAGAGTAGTGGTGGTTCTGCCCGTAGCCAGAGATGTCCGTACCGGATCTCATAGTGGCGCGCGAAAGCGGCGTCACCGGGTTCTTCGGGTCCGGTTTCAGCCGGCGCACTATTCCTGGGAATTCGGGGTCTTGTTGTTGGGCCAGCTTGATCTCGTCGGCGAGTGTCACGACCTCAGCTACTGCTAGTGTCGTGGTCGTGGTGTCGTTGGCTGCTTCGGTTGTCTCGGTCCAGGGGAAGAACATTCGGTCGACGCTTTCGGCTTCTTCCGTTAATTCTGGCCCGGTCGGGTCGCGAGACAGCAAGTCTGGGAGCTGGTTTGATTTTCCAGGGCAGTGCTCTACCTGAAACTTAAACTCTTGCAGCAGAAGTGCCCACCTGGTTAGCTTAGCGTTGGAGTTCTTCGCAGTGTTTAACCACAGCAAGGCTTTGTTGTCGGTCCGGAGCGTAAATTCCTGGTCCTCCAGGTATGCCCGGTACCTCCGGACGGCCCACACGATAGCTAGACACTCCTGCTCGTTGATGTGGTCCTTCTGCTGTGTCTGGTTTAGTTTGGCGCTGGCGTGGGAGATCACCAGGCGTCGATCTTCTTCTTCCTGGTAGAGGACTGCTGCGATGCCTACGCCGCTGGCGTCGGTCTGCAAGAAGAACCGCTTCCTGGGGTCTGGTCGATGGAGGTGCAGGGGGCGGCTCATTGCCTCCTTGAGCGCCTCGAACGCTTGTTGCGCCTCTTCGGTCCATCGGTAGCGGCCCTTTTTGTTCAGCAGGTCAGTAATGGGGGCCGCCAATTCCGCGAACCGCGGCACGTAGTCGCGGACCCAATTGGCCAGGCCCAAGAAGCTTTGGAGTTGCTTCCGCGTGGTTGGGGTTGGTGCCGAGCGGATCTGCTCCAGGTGTTTCGGCTGTGGCCTGTTGTGATTTCCTCCGACGATGTGGCCTAAATACGGGAGCTCGGTGACGCCGAAGCGGCACTTCTCGGTGGCGCAGCGCAGTCCGTATTCCTGCAATCGTTCCAGGATAAGGCGGAGGTGCACCAGGTGTTCCCTGTGGTCCCTAGAAAATATAATGATATCATCTAAGTACACATGTGCGAATTTCCCTAGGTGGCCCTCCAACACTCGCGTCATGAGTTTCTGGAACGTAGCTGGCGCGTTCTTCAGCCCGAACGGCATCACCCGGTACTGGTACGTTGCACCATCAGGCGTCGCGAACGCGGTGAGGTGCTTCGACGCTTTGTCCATTGGGATCTGCCAGTACCCGGATTTTAAGTCTATGGCTGAAAACACAGTCGCGGACCCGCGGAGGACGGCATTTGTTGAATTAACTGCCTAACGATCCTCGATTCGGGACTGCCGGAGAACAGGCGTCGGTATAGCTTGCTCTGCCGACTCACGAACTCCCCCAATGGCTCGTTCTGGTTTATAAATATAATGTGGTTGTGTATCCTTTAATAAATTGAATTTAACAGTTAAATTCATGTGTATAATTTTAGTGAATATATCATGACCTTTCTTATATTCGCTTTGAGCCAAAACGATGCAAGAAGAAATGATGTGTTCAATGATTTCGCAAATCCTATATTTATAGATGATCGATTGCAAACCGCATATGTGTTTTTTTATAATTTCTTGTATTGATAACAGCATCTTGTACTGCAAATATAAAACCCTCAGTCTCAGGGTGAATATTTCATTTCTTAAGCCATGCATGAGAACCCTGAATATTAATTTCTGGTTGTTCCAGTTCTTTAAAATATCTCCCATGTAAAGACTTCTGTTTTATATTTGCTATAGTTTCAGGTATATTTGGCTCAATAATATCTGAAATTTATTATCCCTTAAATTTAAAGGTGTGTAACCTTTATCCACTGAAACCAAAGCATTAAAAAAAGTGTTATCGCGAGCTCTATTGAGAAAATAATTTTTTAGTAAAGCAATTTGATTGTGTTGTAGTGTTTCTAGATTTGAAAAACCCCTACCACCATTTTCGCGTGGTAAATTAAATATTGATTGTTGTTGGTTATTTAATGGAAATTTTCATGGTTATCTTGTAGAGGGAAAAAAAACTGGCAGATTCTACAAACCCACGAAAAAATATGCTTGGGACAGTTTTTTAAGCTGTTTATTTTAAAATACGTGAAACCGCTTTCCGGAGAATCGAGGACAACAAAATGGACCCAACATTTGGGAACTCAAAATGAAGCTCTTAAAGAATGGGGATGCAGTGAAGACACTTTTATAGAAACTTTAGAAAAGTTATTTGAAGAGTGCAAGGCTGTTGCCCATCCTGTTTTCAACAGTGAGGAAGGTGTGAAAATACCCTTCAATATGTTCAAAATTAATCAATTCAAAATCATCGGATTTACTCGTATATGGGATAAATGGAGTTTGCCATTAAACAAATTTAAAATCACGTATAGTTACAAACCCCCAGACACTATCGAGGTGTTTAAAAAGGACACTTGCCTAAGTGAGGTGAGAATGAAGTAAAAACTCGTTTTATAAAGTTCAATTGTAAATATTAGAACAATTATTGTGTTTTTTTGGAATTAGGTACATACATAAATTTTATTTTTAGTTTGCTATTTATTTTAATCAGTTTCAAAACTAAATTATTTACTAAATGTTCCAAATTGCCTAGATTGGGACAAGGAACATTGAAAGTACCAAAATCAAATGGAGCAGCTTTTATTAACATGTTTGAAAATTGATCATATTCGTCTGAAATCGCGTTGTTATTCTTCTTTTTAAAAATAGTAATTTATTATACGAGTTTTATAAGACACCATTTTGTCGCACGCGTTTTTTAGAGCACGAGGAGCGCAGCGACGAGTGCTATGATGCAAACAAGTGCGACAAAATGGCTTATTAAACGAGTATAATACAATATTTTTTCTATTTTGCCCCTTAAATTTAAAAAAAGTTCAAAACATAAGGCTAGGAAAATTATATTTGAGAAATATAAGGGTTGGTAACGCTGGCAAAAAGACGAACAATTGTAAGTTTTGAATTTAAAGTGTCGTGAAGTGCTGTGATCACCTAGCAACAACTCATTATGAGTCACTGCCAACATGAAAAGACCTCGAAACCCCTTTGAGTGTTATACTGACTGTGTTATAGGTGCAAAATAGAAAAAGTACAATATGCCATTTCTACCGTGAGTTTTTTATTTTACTGAACATAGGAGTCATGGATCTGTAAGTTTGGTTGCCTATTTCAAATGAATTGACTTGTCCATTTTAGAACTGAACCTAGCCATTTTACATTGTATGTTCAGCGAAATAAAAAACGCAGTGTATATTATTTATAGACTTCAAACAAGTCTTCGACAACATAAACAGGCACAGTTTAGTAGAACAAATGCAACAAATGAAAATACCGGAGAAACTAATCAAGCTAACGAAAATGACGATGGGCAACTCAAAAGCAAGAATATCTACAGCAGAGGGCGTAACAAACGAAATAAACATAAAAAGAGGAGTCAGGCAAGGAGACACACTGTCCTCAACGCTCTTCAACATCGCACTCGACGGAGCAATAAAGGCTGCAGGACTGGACAGAGCTATTACGGTGAGTGCATTTCAAGTAATAGCTTACGCAGACGACCTAGCACTCATAGCAAGAGATTAAAAGAGTCAGGGAGCGGCGCTGCAAAAGCTAGTTACAGAAACGGAAAAGACAAAAGAGAGGCCTACAGCTCAACCAAGATAAGATCAAATACATGATAACTTCAAGAAGAAAGACAGACCACATTAGAGAAACAAACCTTGGAAGTTACACTTTTAAAAAAGTAGAAAATTTTAAATACCTAGGAGTGAACGTGAACGAAAAAAATGAACGAAGTACCGAAATCAAAGAGCGAATACAAGCAGCGAACAAGGCTTACTGGAAGTATCAAAGATATCTAAAGGACCATCACATTAGCAAAGCAACAAAGATAAAAATTTATAAATCAGCAATTAGACCAGTAGCGACTTCTGCAGCGGAAACAATGCGACTCACCACTACAGACGAAGAGAACCTCGGAATATTTGAAAGAAAGGTACTGTGATGAACGCGGTATTTATAAATTTTATTTTATTCCCATCGCGGAAAATATTCATCTTCAATTCAACAAATTCAGATTTGTCTTAACGACCTCCCAATTGTTTCTGTGCAATTTATGAATTCCATTTATTTTCATTTTAAATGCACACATGTTTTGTAAATATCAGAATGTTAGAAAAACAGAGCCGTTCCCACGAAGGGTTTCCTGGAATTTAAGACCGTTGCAAATCGCAAAATTAACTTCTTTAGTTTCTTTCAAAAGGCCATGTGGTATTTTTCTAAGTTATCAGGGTGGCGAGACGCCCACCACACTAGATACAGTCGACCAAGCAAGGCATTCATTGCATACGAAAAGATAAATAATTTAATTGTTGTTTAAAATTGGATGAAAATAGAGATATAACGATAAATAAATTCATACATCCGTTTAGAAAGGGGTCGCCGTGTATTTTGAGTGATAAAGACAAAATTTAACTAAAATTAACAACGTGCTAATAATCGAATTGATCTGGGGTTGTCGTAAATGATGTTTCATTTAAATTTCTCATAAGACGTTTACGTTAAATAGGAAGCTTTGTTCGGGGTTGCTAAATCCATATAGCAAAATTTGTTAATTAGTTTAAATCCATGTAAATCGGTCGAATCGTTTAAAATATTCACAAATGAATTGGTCCACTAAGGTAGCTCGGTGGCCGCATGGCTGTCGGAGACAGTGCTCCGAGGTCGCGGTCCCGGCGCTAGTGGGTTCGAATCCCACCGAAGGGGGAGGATTTTTTCGAAGGAAGGAAACTCCGCCGGGCCATGGATGTGTGTGTATGTCTAGTAGGGGCTGACGGTAGGGTGGTGGAAGGAAGAGCGACACTCTCCCGACACCACCGCGAGGTCAGCAGGGTTCAAATCCCAGGCCGGATGGCCTCCCATGGATGTTGTGTGTTGTGATATTCGTGTTGTGTCGTCCAGAAAAAGGAGAGGAGAGAGGGTGGGCGTAGGTAGCCGGGGAAAGTACCCCGGAGCCCCGCCGCACCACAAAGGAAAAAGAAACCAAGCCGACCGTAAAAGGTACCTGATAGGCCTGTTAGGTGAAAGGGGAAAGGCAAAAAAAAAAAGAATTGGTCCACTAGAATTTGGTGTCTGCGATTTAGATTTTAAACACAGCGTCGCCAGCCAAGGGTGGTCCGTTTTGTTAAGGTGGCGAGAGACGCGTTACAGATCGAGACTTTTAAATAAGATATCGGATTACACTTGCACATGTGGTCAGTCGTGGAAAAATTTAGCGAAATTAATAAATTCTTGATTAAACAAAGTCAAGTTACAAACCCACTAGTTTAGAAAGACGCGCTGTATTTTTCTGAACATTTTGATATCCAATTTAACCCTAATTTAGGCTGGAGTAATCGTAATTCTGATGTACAAACCAATTTCTTTATTTAACCATTGTAAGCAAATCTTGCACCGTACGATTACTGCCCATTTACTAACATAGTTTTACAAGGGAAGTAGGTAGACATTTCTGTAAGAAAAACGTAGAAAATCGTGAAAATGTAAAAATAGTACCGGTGTAGTACTGGGGGCGACATCTAACAAGGGGTAGTACTACGAAATTTACAGCTTTCTTACGTCTTTCTTCCATATGCTTTCCGTAAAATTTAAACAAACAAAATTTGTTGTTACATTCATTAACCACCTTCAGTTCAACAATTAGTTGCAGACAGAACAACAACCAATTTTGGAGTTTAATTTCTCTTTCAGCGTAATTGGGGTGATTCGCTATCGTTACTGTGTTGTATTATATTGTCCAATGGACTAACAAATTGTATGTTTAATAATGTTGATATTGCGAATCGAAAAACCACCCTAACTAGGAAATAATAATATTTTTAAGCGAGTTAAACGAGGTTTGATCGAATGCCAATGCGTCGTAAGAGTCAAATTTGCATAATCCCACACATGTGGAAAATGAAAACAAGGGAAGGGGGGTAGGCGAGTTAGCGTCCCCTATTTAAAGTTTTGGCACATTTGTTTTGGGGGAATTCGGTTTTTGACTGTCTTTCGAGCTAGTCGATATCCGTGTGTCTGCCTTTGCGATTTTGTTTAAATTTTCCAAGTTTAAACTAATTTTTTTTATTAAATCACTTTAGCTTCATTAAGAGTGCCGAGTGCTAATAAATAAGTTAGTGCCAGTTCCAACAACAAGTGCCCACGATCAACCAGGGTGTTAAACTTTCTAGGTAAGCCCGAGAAAGGGTTATATTATTTTGATTAATTAACTTTATGTCAAAATTTACTTGTTTTTCGTTGGGCTTATTTTATCAATCATTCACCATGGAATATTTAATTTCAATTTATTGAATAATTTGAAATAACCAAAATCCAAATTTAAAATAATTTTCCAAGTTTCGAGATATTTGAAGTAAATGCTTAAAGCTAGAGTTAGCCAGCAACAAATGATTCTATTTCCGATGGAAAGGGCCCGCAACACTTTAGGTTGTCGGATTACCTAAATTACAAATTTAACTTATCCATTTATTCGACATTTTTATATTAAATTCTTTACTACCTATTTGAGTGGAACCACCAGTCAGGGATTTTGAAACTTAACAGTCAATCACCAATTTATAACTCAATCGTTCCTGAATTTTCTCAACTGTTGCTCTCAAATCAGATCGAAATTTCGCATTATAAACTTTAGGGAGATAGAATGATTGGTTGCATATTCAATATAGGGTAGAGTAGTGCTATTTCTCTCCCGCGTCGTGTTTAGGCGATCAAAGCAAAATTATTGTTTTGCACCAATTGCACCTGAAATTATAGGCGCGTTTGTCGGCCACCAACGATGAGGAGAGTCGTGGTTCCCGGGGACCCTCTTCTCCAACTTTACTAGGTCTAAGACACGGTGTCAGGTCGTAGCTTCCGGCCGTGGACAGAATGGGCGTCTGTACAAGTCTTTGTCGAAGCTCGTGGACGAAATTTGTGAGAGAAATGACGCCTACAGTCATTCAGATTGATTTGCGAGGACTTGTATATCCGGGCTTTGTTCGGAAGTTGTAATTGGTGTTTAAGCACCGGACTTTTACCGGAAGCGGTATTTCGGCAGTAGGGCGTAATAGTTAAATGCGATGCACTTATCAAATGCCGCGAGCATGTTACCTTCCGACTCTGGTACAAGTCTAACTTAGTAAACGCGATATTAAATGTTGCTTGGGTGATATAAGTTCGAACAAGTTACCTGAAGGTTGGGTTAGATTTGCCGTACGTAAATAGGGTTGCATAAAAATGGGGGTTACGGCAAAATCAAACTTTTTCAAATCTAAATTGGATAACATAAAATATCATCAGGTGAAGACTGACGCCTCAGTTATTTGTTTAAATTCATGATCACAATTACAAAGAAAGTCTCTTACGAATTTGATTACAAACATAAACTCAACAATAATTCTAACACAGGGCAAAATTTGATCAAACCCGCAGAACTCGTCCATTTTTGTAAACAAGGCTTCGAAATATTTTGTAATAAAATAATTGTGAGGAAACTTGTGTTTAAATCTCTTCCTCCATGCGTTTTGACACTACTTTGTCTCCGAATTTGTGTTACGACTACTGAGTATTGCCTAATAGGCCTTAAGATAAAACATCATCATCACTATAAAGGTGACTATCGACGAAAAATAACCACAACGTAGGTAAGTGAAAATAATAAGTATAAAGGGTTACTAGACGAGCCAAATAAATTTGTAAATCAAATTGAGAGTTTAAAGGATAAATTAACAGCTAAAAATGCGATAATTTACGATATCATCACGATCACGATGGACGGTCTCACCATGAAATAAGGGACCTGACCGAGGGAGAAGATGTAGGATTTGTGAAAATACAAAGACTACGGTGGTTCGGACACGTACAAAGGAGGGTTACACAACACATACTAAAAAAACCCTAAATTGGAGACCAGTAGAAGGAAGACCAAGAGGCAGACCAAGGATAAGATGGGAAGACCAGATACACGAGTACATTAGAAGGATAGGAATAGAGGACTGGAGAAACAAGATTCAAGATAGGAAGATCTGGGAAAAAACCATACGAGCAGCCAGGGAGCAAGACAGAATCTAACGATCAGTCACAAGAGAGAAGAACAAAGCGGAGTGATTCACAGCAGGAAAAACAGAATTGAAAAACTCCACCATATGAGTAGCTTAAATTTGCCATCGAATAAACGTTTATCTACATGTGTAACTCTATGTCTTATTCATAGCTCCCTGCTGGGACCTATGCGAAATATTGAAAATTCCGATGCACATGCAGCGAGTCAAATGTAACTAAGATATTGGAAAAGTTTAAAAAAAAAGAATGAAGTCGATAGCCCGTATACTTTTTGAGAAAAAATTTTTTTTTTATTTGACGAGCAGAAATAACCCGGAACTTGGTGTTTTTGCTAAAATTTACCTATTTTAAATGCTTTCTTCGTCATCCTCATTCTCATATAAACAAGAAACATGGTTCAATTCTGTGTTGACAAAATCAAAAATTTTACTCGTCCGAGATATAATTTTCGAATTCGCAGTTGACACGCAAACGATTCATTTGGCGAACTCAAAGCTCCCAAGCCACTGCACTAGAGTGGTGGGAGGCGAAAACCTTTTTCCGCCGGTCTCTGAGGTAACGTGTATTGCGTCTATGGTTGATTTGCCTTTTCTGAATCCGTTTTGATACTCCCCTAGTTTTGTTTCTGTGTGTTCTGTCAGTCTCTTCGTGATAAACGATGTTATACTTGGGCCAACCAACAGATATAGTAATAAAAAAAAGGGGATGTGGCCTAGTTGCGTAGAACGATATACGCCGAAGCCTATTTTACAATGAAGCAGGTTCTTTCTAACAAATAGAGAACCAAAAGTCTTGAAAAAAAACTATTTTATAATACAAATCGAAAAATGCCAAGGAAAACAAACAAACATAAACACGTGGTCAAACTCCCGAAGCGAGGTTAAAACGAATGAGATGCCGGATGCCGTCAAGTAATTTTTGTGGATGTACATCAGGCTTTCGAAAATCTGCGCACATTTTGAATAAGCCAATTGGAAGCTGCTATTTAAAATACGCGGGCACTAGGGAGCGGTTTTATTACTATATCTGTTGGTTGACCCAAGTATAGTATTTTATACAGGGTTATTCTAAATGATTGTAGTCGAAGTAGGCCATGCCCATGTTATTACATTTTTGCCGCTTTCATGTGAACTGTCAGTTTTGTCGCTGTCACTGTCATTTTTTAGGTGAAAAGTGCGATGATGAGGTTTTTATTTATTTTTGTTAAATTAACGATTGAATCCAGAAATATTGAGTTGTTTTGCACCTAATTTAACTCCCGTGTGTACTCACTTATTCACATAATTTTGATGTTTTTTTTATGTGGAGCGGCAACCATAAATTTTACATTGAGTTTTCACGCCTACTTCGACTACAATAATTTGGAATAACCTTGTATGATGTGTTGAGTAACATGATTGCTCTGTAGTTGCTACATTGTGTGGGGTCTCCTTTCTTAAGTAGTGGAATGAGTAGTCCTGTTCTCCATTCTTCTGGCATTGTCTCGCTCTGCCATACCGCCACTAGTATTCTATAAACTTTGCTTAGCAGTTCGTGCCCTCCTTGCTTGATTAATTCATTACTAATTTGGTCCGGTCCTGCTGCTTTCTTTGTCTTAAGCTGTGCGATGATCTCCATGTATTCGTCGTAAGACGGCGCGAGTCCTCGTTGTTACTGTTTTCCCTTTCCACTTTTTCTTTTTTTCTCCCTGTAATTTCTTTTTCTTCCCTAAAAAGTTCCGTGTAGTGTGTTTCCCATTTTTTGTTATCTATTCTTTGTGTCTTTTTACTCGTCGTGTTCCGGTGTTTTATCAGTTCATACAGTTTCTTGCTGTCCCTATTGTTGGCTTTCACCTCCTGCATAAGTTCCCCAATCCAACTTTCTTTTTTGTGTTTGCAGTATTTGGTCGCCTCTTTTCGTTTTTCTTTGTAGTACTCTAAGTCTCTTAGGTTTCCCGTCTTTAACCATCTGTTTCTGGCTTGGTTCTTCGCCTCCGTTCTTTTTTCGCACTCCTCATCGAACCACTCCTTTCTTTTTCTTGTTGTTCTTCGTCAAAGCACTGTTTCTGCCGTGGACACTATGCTTTCTTTTAGGTTCTTCCACTCTTCATCGATGTCTACTTCTTCTTCTCGTGTTTCTAATTTTTTCTCATGTCTTTTTGTACTCATCGTTGTGTCTCTTGTGGTTTAGCTTCTCTACATCCCATCTGTTTTTCCTACTTCCCTCTGTTTGTTTGACCACCTTCACCCTTATTTTGGTGACAACCAAACAGATGCTCGGAGTCAACATTGGCCCTTCTGTATGTCCTAACGTCTTCTATTATTCTTTTTCACTTTTTGGAGATTAGCATGTGGTCTATTTGGTTTCCCTCTGTCCTCCCTGGTATCATCCATGTTATCTTGTGCTCTCTTTTATGTCTGTATTGCGTGCTAACAATGAATGTGTTTGTTGCTGCCGCCAGCTCGCAAATCTTCGCTCCGTTGTCGTTGGTGGTATCGTGGATTGTCTCTTTCTCTGCTACATCCTCGTTGCATTCCTCCTTTCCTATCGTGACATTGAAGTCCCTCACTATCATTAAGATGTCGTTTCTTTTTACTTTCTCATATATTTTTTCTAGTTTGTCGTAAAATTTAATTTTATATTCTTCCTTGCTATTCTCTGTGGACGCATATGCGTTTATCATTATTATGTTTGCTTGCTTGTTTTCGATTCTGATCCATGATATTCTTCCATCTTCCATCCACCGCTTCATATTGCATTATCTTGTTTCTTATCCCCCCTCCTACTAAAAATGCTGTTCCGTTCTTCCCTTGCTTCTTCTCCCCAGCGTAATATAGTGTGTAGTTCATTTTGTCTATCTTTCCCTTTCCTGGCCATCTTGTTTCCTGTATTGGGAGTATTTCTATTTTGTATCTTCTCATTTCTCTCGCTATTTCAGTCGTCTTCCCTGGCGCTAGCATTGTTCTTACGTTCCATGTGCCCAGTCTGATGGTTTTCTTTTTCTTTTTTTCCTTTTATTCGTTTTTTTTTTTTGTTCGTTTGCCTGGGTTTGCCGGTTCAGTTTGTTTGTCACGTTCCATTTGCGTCGTCGTTTTTTTTTGCCTTGTCGTCTTTGTTGTGCCTCTTGTATCGCTTGTCAGTTTTTTGGGACCTTAATTTCTCCTACTTTCATGAGCTTTTGCTCCATTTTGTTCCATTTCCAGCTCCTACCGTCAATTTCCATTCCCTGATACTTTACTCTTACTGTGGCTCCATTAATTATTTCTTTCTTGGCGAAGTCTCTGATGTTTTTCTGGATCTCTCTCTCCGTTAATGTTAATGCGGAATCAATGTAAATCTCTTTTCCTCTAAGTTTTCCTCTAAGTTTTCCTCTAAGTTTTCCTTTTGTCTTTAGGACCTTTAGTTTTTCGTTCCAATTATTCATTTCCACGTTGTATCTATCTTGTCCTATCTTGTACGCCTTCTTTACTTTTACGTTTAGTCTCAACTCTTTGGTTATCATTTTTTCCATTGTGTTTCTCAGTCGCTCTTCGTTTTCTGTCTCCATCCGCATTCCTGTCACTATCAAATTGTTGCGTATCTTGTCCTCTTCGAGTTTTTCTATCTTTTCTTCTGTTTTCATGATCTTTTCTTACAGTTCCAGATTTTCCTTCTCCCAGTTCACCTGCACGGTTCTTACATCCTCTCTGAGGCTCCTCATTTCCTTTACTTCTCTTCTCAACTCTAACAGTATTTGCTTGATTTCCTCCATGTTTTGATCCTTTATTTTTTCTTGTTTTAGATGCGTTCTATCCACTTGGGTACCTCCTCGGAATAGTTTCTGTTCTCTTTCTGGTGAAGAGTCGTGATCCGGTTTGTTTCTTTTGTTATTATTCATGGGTTCACTCGGTTACACTTTAACCCGGCTGTATTCTGTGTTGCCTACTAGTTTTGTTTATATTCGTTCTTGCAGACTTTTCTTATCGCGGAGCGATAAGCACCTCCTTATCGCGGAGCGATAACCGCCTCCTCCGTATCTGTCTCTCTGTGAGACGGCTCTTTTTTCACGATGTTCTACTTTATATGGCTGTTTTTGACTTGCGACTTACGGTTTTTGGTTCTGCGGCGTATCTTGTCTTTCCCTGACCAGTTACCTGGTTTATTCTTTGTGAATGTCCTGTTTTTCTCGTAAAACCACGGAGCAGTACACACTCGTCGCTTCTTTCGCACGCTCACTTCACACTCTCTGACCTTACGATATAATTAATTTATATTTAGGTGAAATAAATTGGTCCTGTTTTAATGAGATAGCTTTCCACCATATATTATTATTAATAAGTACACTAGATCTCTAATCTTGAAGAAAAGCAATAATAAGCAATATAAAAAGTCAAATTTCATTAACGACTATATTAGATTTGTAAATCTTCGAAATCAATGTGTAAGAGAGAGATAGAGTTGTCCAAATCACGATACAGGGAATGGCAGGACTGACGCCCCACAGAAGATTGGCAAATTCGTGGGATTACGCTGAAACGTAAATTAAAAACTATATTTTTTTTACTTTCAAAATAAGCGAGAAAAGACATTGCGAAATTGACCAATCAGATGAGAATACCATCGAGGACTTAATTGGTCGCTACGCAATCGAATATTATCGAACCGCGCGAAATTTTTTATAATCAAATGGTCCACTGCTTTTTTTGACAGATGTTTGTGTCATCTTGACAATTTAAACATTTTAATTTGTCATTGTGTTTTCTCAAGATCTGAAATCGTGTTGCAAAACTCTGCCGAGATGTATTCAGCTGCCGATTATGTTGAGATGTTGATTATCTTTGGAGAATGCGGACGGAACGCTAGGGAGGCAGCAAGAATTTTCTCTGATCGTTTTCCTGACCGACCTTCTGATCACAAAACAATTTTGAGAGTACTTGCTAGGGCTCAAGAAACAGGGAAAGTTTTGCCGATTCGAAATGAAATTGGCGGAGGTGCACGAACCGCACGGACCTTGGCTAATGAAGAGGCAATACTGAATATCGTTGAAGAAGATGGAACTAGGAGTATAAGAGAAATTGCCCAAGAGGTAGATATCTCCAGCAGATCGGTACATCGCGTTTTGAATGAGAACAGACTTCATCCTTTCCACTCTACTCGTGTGCAACATCTCGAACCAGAAGATTACCCTGCTCGAAGAAATGTTTGTGTTTGGTTGCTTAATAAAGCGGCAGAAGATGAAAATTTTATTTCACGGATCTTGTTTTCGGACGAATCAAGTTTTGGTTGGCAGGGATGTTTCAACCATCGAAATTTGCATGTCTGGTGGTCGTACGATAATCCAAGGACTTCTTATCCGCGTGCATTTTAGCGTCAATTTTCCGTAAATTTGTGGCCAGAACTAGTGGGAGATTCAGTGGTAAGTCAAGATTGTAAAAAATAAAGAAAGCGTGTTTAGGTATTCTTTATTTTCAGATCGGACCTTTTGAATTCCCAATGCGTTTAACAGGAGCTGTGTACGCAAACTTTTTAAACATGGAACTGGTTTATTTACTTGAAAATATTCCTTTGATTTTTCTCGTAAATCAGTGGTTCAAACATGACGGGGTACCACCCCCATTTCAGTCGCAATGTGCAAGGTATTTTGAATCGAATGTATCCTAATCGTTGGATCGGACGAGGTGGTCTACGCCACTGGCCTGCACGATCTCCGGATCTCAATCCTCTGGATTTTTTCTTTAGGGGGGGTACGTGAAAAACGTTGTTTACAACCGACCCATTCATAACGAGGAGGATCTTCGAAACAGATTACAAGAAGCTTTTGGAATAATTACACCTGAAATGGTCAGAGCCTCTAAATTAAACTTACTACGGCGTGCACAACTGTGTCTCGAAATGAATGGTGGACATTTTGAGCATCTCCTTTAATTCTTCTTTCTTTGAGTTTTGTTTGTGTTTCGCTTTGTTATTATTTGCTTTCGTTCTATTAAACTCGCTTCTTTTTAGAACCACCATTTGTTGTTTGCTTTACGACTTCCGCCCAATAATAAATTTGTATATTTCGTCCAGCGAGAGATTGGGAGATTTTAAATTGTAAATTGTAAATTGTAAATTGTAATTAATTGTAATTAACCCAAGACTACAAAATGCACTAGAATACATTACTTAGGCCCGGTTTCATCAATAGTAAATAAATCGTCAGTTACTTATTTAACGAATAACTTTTATTTGTACGTTAAGGAAAAAGTTGTTTCACCAAATAATTTTGATGTTCAGTTAACTATTTCGATAACAACTGTTTTTAAAATAATTTTCTCATTGATTGTACCCAAAAATATTAAATTATTCTGACGTTTTAAATCATTTAAATCATCTGCTGCGACGATTTGAGAATGGATCAAGGGCAAAAAAGAAAAAGAGAAGGATCCAAAAATTTTCTTGAAGAAGAAAAAGAGTATCTGTTAGAGTTGGTTACAGATAAAAGGGTATAATCGAAAATAAGAAATCGGATACTATTAGCGCCAAGCAAAAACGTGAAACTTGGAACTTAATTGCAAACCAATTTAATGCCAGCTCAAAAACCGGTACGCGTAATGCTCAACAACTGAAGCTCCTTTACGACAATTTAAAAAAATCTACAAAAAAGAAATTGGCCGATGAAAAGGCAGTAAAATTCTAAAATTTTGAATTAAAATTTTAATGGTTCCAATAAATTTTAGGTGCAAACTTATAAAACTGGAGGTGGTTCAAAATCAAAAACTCTCACAGTTAATACAACTTGCGACAATATGCTGGTTAATTTATTAGGACCCACTATAACGCCTCATGAAAATCCTTATGATAGTAACGGTAATATTTGACAAAAAATATTGTAACAATAACAGTAATAATCGCTGTACTTTCTTTATAGAGTTACCAGTATCAGTTCATGATTTCACTAATCACATATATGATCATAATATTGATAATGATATCACTGAATACGTAAACGAGGAGGCCCAGATTGATGAAACAGTCATTATAAATACTGAACACGAAAAGCAACTGTATCTAAGTACCAGCCCCGATATTCTAGAGGAGGAATGTGAAACTTCTGCAGAGGCTGTTGTAGTCCCTGAAAATACTAGAATTAAAACGTTTTTAAAAAACATCCGTTCTAATAAGAACAGTAAAAGAAACACAAGCATCGATTCTATTCAAAGAGAATTATGGGCCTTAAAAAAAGAAAAATATCAAAAACAAATTGAAGTATTAGAAATTATTCGAAAAAAAGAGTTAGAAGATTTAAAGGGAAAAGAATTGGATAACCTATTAAAAACTAAACAGTTAAATTCATTGTAATATTTTTTCTGTTTTTCAACAGAATTCCTTGTCAAAATTTATTTTATTTTATAAAGGTGCACGTAAAAATATAAAATGTTAAATTAGATGCTTACTACCTATTAAAAATGGTGTTAATTATAGCCGTACGAACAGCCCTATTTTCATTGTTGTTAATAATTTCGACGTTAAAGATATCATCTGGTTCTTCGAAATGTGGAATATCTATTTCTGGATCTTCTATTGGGTCGTCCTCATTCACATCAATTGATATGTTATGCAAAATCATTGTGGCGATTATAATTGGAAGTACTTTTTCAATTTGTACACGTAAACCTATCGCCAAACATGGAAAACGCCTCTTCAGTACTCCAAAACTTCTTTCAACCACATTTCTTGTGGTTTTATGAGCAGTGTTATATCGTTGCTCTGCTCTATTGTTAACAACGAGAAGTGGTGTAAGCAAGTATCTTTTGCATGCATACCCACTATCGCCTAATAAATAACAATTTGGAAATTCGTTATTTTCTAGACGCATTCTTATACGTGAATCATTAAAAATTGTAGAATCGTGTACGGAGCCAGGCTATCGCGCAACAACATCGATAAATTTTAAATTGGCATCAGAAATAGCTTGAGTATTGATAGAAAACCATGACTTCCTATTTCTATATAATTCCCCATGATCACCTCCTGGAGACTGCACCTTGATATGCGTACAGTCTACTGCTCCAAGCACATTGGGAAATCCAGCAATTTCGTAAAAATCATTATGAATTTTTCGAATTTCATTTCTGCGATCTGGCAAACGTATAAAATAATGGCGTAAAGATGCTATGGAATTTGTTACTCGATGAATTATTCTACAAACAGAAGATTTTGATACGTTTACCAGATCCCCTATGCACATTTGAAACGATCCAAACGTTCTTCAATTGATGTTAAAATTTCCCTAGCGCCAATTGTAGAAAATCTGAAACGTAATTTAAATTGGAATTCAGTGTATTCCGTAAAAGGATCGCCACGCATAATTGGTCTTGGTGGTCCTCTTATAGGAGGCCTTATTTCCTCATCTGATGAATCCGATGACGATGACGACAACATACTTTCAAAATTGCTTATTCAAGAATTTATCTTATTTATTAGTAATTATTTCTTACTTATCTGTTATCAATTTTCCAAATTCGCAAATTTTCTTATTTTGGTATTAAAATTAAAATGACAAATGTATTGTCACATTAATTTAACTGGGGTTTTAACTGACCAAATTTGGTCAGTTAATTTAATAGACGATTTATTGAACGAATAGTGCTAATTGTGGTTGGTGAAACGACATCTGTCACATTTATTCACAGAATAGCGCTAACGGTTTGTTAAATTCACGGCCTCCTAGATTCATAAGAGACTCGTCTCTTATCCGGCCTGCCGCATTCGTAGTTCTAAGCATTATTTTTGTTTTATAGGGTGCGCCACAATACGGGGCTTATGTGTTGTACTGGTTGCCTGCCTTGCAGGAAATTATTGTTTTATAGACGTGTTTTCAACATTTTTCAACAGTTTTACGCACACATACATCTGACTTTTTTTCAAAATCTCAAATCAAAAAGATTTTTTATGAACGGTAAATTTAATTTCAACAATTTTCTTTTTTATATATTTTTTTTATTTGTCTGAGTGCAAGTTACAAAAATTTACAATGACAGGAAGTTCTAATTTTTAAATAAGTGTCTCACTCACATTTTACCATGAACAGGACAATGAATTAGAGACGAGTCTCTTATAAATCAAGGAGGCCGTGGTTAAATTATTTAACTGACGTTGGTGAAACCGGCCCTTAGAGCATAATTTCATAGCAAAAATGTTACTGCTTAAAGGATATATTTCAAATTTTACGTGCGCTAGGTATTACGTTCTCTACGTAGAATTTAATGAGTTTTATGTCAACCAATCTCTCGGTGGACAAACTTTATTAATAGTTGCGGGCTATACGATGACAACTTTTATTAAATTTATTCTTAACCTAAATTTTTTGACAGTGCAATAATGTGCTAAATTTGACAATAAAATACAGTCGACCAGATATTTTGAGTAGAATGATAATATTTTTGGAAACCAAGCAACGCGCTCATTCATTCTGTTCTCCCCTAGTTTTTCCGAGCTTGACTAACGGGATTGGTGGATTTGATATGCTTCTAAGTCGATTAAAAAAGCAGATAAGAAAAAAGAATCAGTCTTTCCAGTAATGTTATTGCTGTCGGCACAAGTCAGTTTCCTCTGGGGCGTGAGTTGTGCCACACCCTGTATATTAACAACATTGAGTCGAATATTGTTAAAGATAGTTGTTCGTTAAATCAAAGAACAAAACTGGTGGTATCTCTTCCAATTGTTTCAGATACTATCACATTCTGTTAAAAATATTATACTTGAGGAGCAGCACGGATTTTTTAAAAGTCGATCTCCGGCTACTAATTTATTAATCTTCACCGATTATACCGAGTGACTATAAATGATTGAAAATTATTTTGTTATGTTGGTAACACATTTGAAATCTTTAGTTGGCAACATCGTTGGCATGACACACGCAATTTTTAAAATTGAAACAAACGTCAAAAAAATCTAAATCGACAATGTACTTCGTGACTTAACCTAACCTAAATAGGAATGATTGACAGATGATGCACGAGAAGACTTGCACTACCAACTGCATCAGTGTTGCCAATCCACTATTTTCCTTCAATCATTTATAGTAACTCGGTATTTCTAATAATATGGAAAATGGACATGATACTGATTGTATACAGGCTGATTCACGTAGCCCATTCATTAGAAACTTTTTGATTTCCCAAAATCATATTACTATGAAAATTAGTAGTTGACTATAATCGACTACTCCAAGTTCAAGTGAAATATTTTCAAAATGGCGGCACTTCCGGAAATACCGGAAATCGATGCCATCTTTGTTTTTTTAAATAGAGAGGCCCCATTTTGACTTCACATTTCGATTCTACGTTAACTTTTGAGTTTAATACGTCTTTTTGTCAATACTTATCGTTTTTGACCTGTCATCTTTTTTGCAAAAAAGTGAGGTTGCAGGGCTTCATTAAAAAATTTATAATTCTTGAACCATCAGAAATAAATAATTGATTTTTACTTTACTGACTTGCCAAAGATTTGGCCGCTTTTTTGCGCTATCAGCGACATTTTTTTATGTTTCATACGCCTACTGCAATTTTTTAAAATTGATAATCAAAAAATGTCGAAAACCTCATTTTTTTAAATGGCAACTACCGTTTCTGATACTGGATATAAATGTAAAATTAAATTTTAAGGCCACTTTTATTAACATTATGTATGCCTATTTGCAGCCGTTTAGGCGTAATTTCCATTTTTTTAATAAAATATTCTTTTTAATAAGCAATTGTTTTGTTTGAATTTGTATTCAAGAATAGCATTCCAATAAATATTTGATAACAACAAAACAATAAAAAATAAGCAAATTAACAAAAAAATATTTTAATGCAAATGATTTCATTGAAAATATTTTTTTGTTAATCTGCTTATTTTTTATTATTTCGTTGTTAACTACTGTTTATTGCATGTGATTTTTGAATAAAAATTCAAATAAAACAATTGTTTGATAAAAAAACAATATTTTGCACAAAAAATCAAAATTACGCCAAAACGGCTGGGAATAGGCATACGCAATGTTAATAAAAGTAGGCTTAGAATTAAATTTTACATTTATATCTAGTGGCACAAATG
Organism: Tenebrio molitor; assembly: GCF_963966145.1. Classification (NCBI taxonomy): domain Eukaryota; kingdom Metazoa; phylum Arthropoda; class Insecta; order Coleoptera; family Tenebrionidae; genus Tenebrio; species Tenebrio molitor. The sequence goes on from NC_091049.1 coordinate 12,734,392, forward strand.
GTGGTTGCCATTTAAAAAAATGAAGTTTTTGACATTTTTTGATTAGCAATTTTGAACAATTTCAGTGGGCGAATAAAATATAAAAAAATTTTCACTAATGGCCGAAAAGATCGGCCAGGTCTTTAGGAATTCAACTAAAAAAAACAATTATTTATTTCCGATGGTTCAAGAGTTATACATTTGTTAATGAAGCCCTGCAACTTCGCTTTTTGCAAAAAAGATGACATAAGTCCAAAACAATGACAGAGAAGTGTTGAAAAAAAAACGTTCCAAACTCAAAATTTAACGTAGAATCGAAATGTGAAGTCAAAATTAGGCCTTTCCATTTAAAAAATAAAAATGGCGTATATTTCCGGTATTTCCGAAAGTGCCACCATTTTGAAAATATTTCATTTGAACTTGGAGTAGTCGATTATAGTCAACTATTAATTTTCATATTAATATGATTTGGGGAAATCAGAAAATTTCTAATGAACGGGCTACGTGAATCAGCCTGTATATAAAGAGCGATCAAATTAATTTGTAATCGAGTTATCCATGAATCCGAAATCGTATGTCGTTACTTGAACTCCATGCTACAATAATCACAGAGCGAAACACAGGTTAGATCTGGACATATCAATGACAAAGACATACGGATTCAAATCCATGGATGACTCAATTACAAATTAATTTGATCGCTCGATATATATATGACCAAAGCTTTTGATCGTATTGATATTCATGTGTTGCTTAAAAAACTAGATACACTCGGTATTGGTGATCCTCTTTTCTCGTGGCTCCGATCATTTTTGTACAGCACGTAATTTTAGAAGGAATTAAATCTAGACGTGTGCATGTAAGTTCAGGTGTTCCCCAAGGATCGCATCTTGGGCCAGTCCTATTTTACTTGTATATTAATGATACACTGCCCCAAAAAAGTCAAGGATATTCTCGATATGTGAATGATAACACTCGTCTGCACAGGATACGATTGGTTTTGGAAACCTTAGACTTGCAGGAAATTCAACATTTTCAGCTACCTGCACGATCTCCGGACTTCAACCCCATTGAATTTGCCTGCGACCTTGGAAACACTCTCGCAGACTATTTGCCTTATCCAGAGAATATTCGGGAATTGAGTGACTTGTTCCCTATTTTGTAGCAACAGATCCCCCAGGAAGATATTGACAACTGAATTCATCGTATTAGAGAAGTTATACCGGTACGAGGACGAAATACCGATTATTTGAAATTAAAACAAAAATTATTTAATTTAATTTATTTTTAATTTTATTTAATTTCAAAGGTTTTAATTTTTTTTTAGTTCCAATCTGTATTGATTTGGCTGAAAATGAATGGAATTACACATGTGTATCGATTATGATCCCTGTTCTTCCTTTCTTGTTCACAAACAGCAAAATCCTTAACTTACTTTTTTGGGGCAGTGTATTATAATAGTTATTTACATAATTAGTGGGATAAAAGCAATATTACAGGACTCGAGTGTGAAGATTGCAGATGACGAGGGCGTTAGCCCGAGTTTATCTGTAACACACGAGTTTCCTGTAATATGCTTTAGCCCACGTGTTATGTACAACATTTTATCTACGGCTGCGAATTATTAATTAAAAAAATCAATTTTTGGCAAAAACGTCAAATTTGACATTTACAAAAATATATTTTGATAATTGTTAAATGTCAGTTTCAATCGTTTTAATTCAAAATCAAAGCAACAAGATTCAAACAATTTGCTCAATACCAGGACAACCAGCTAATTCTGTTTGTAAACAACGCGTTGTTTTAAATTTTTCATAATTGAGAACCGGGTCGTTTACGTCTTATCGCGGCTCTCGGAAGTGAAGTGGCTTCGAAAAATGCACATTGGGGTTACCCCGACGTCAAGTGAGAAAAGTACCAGAACCTGGAATGGAAACGTGTGTGATCCTGTTTCGAGGACGACCTGGAGTGCAAGAGACGAGCGTCTCTGGAGGTGTCACTGCAGTTTGCGTCGTTTTTCCAGTATCACGTGTATTACAAAGTGGTCTCTTGTGCGAGTAACCCAAAAGAGAGTAGTAGATGATATCATTAAAAGTGGAAGTGAGTCTTTTTGTGCCAAGCCCAGAGATTGAAGACCGAAACGAAGTCGATGCCGGCTACTGGGCGAACAAAATGCAAGGACTGTGTTATGTATTTACAATAAGTACCTAGCTGTTCTTTTGTGTTGTTGTATTTCAATAAATTTTGTCTGTTTGCTTCTAAATAAAAATGCGTTACGTAATGAAAGCAGTGCGGTAATGAACTACATTACGCAACTCAAATGACTGTAAATGAGTGTGGTAATAACGACTTATCCAAGCAGCCGTAGATAAATGTAATTAATCATAGTAAAATGTTATTATTCGCTGATGATTTAATTTGTTTTAGAAGAATAGTTAATACCTCTTATTGTTTCCTGCTTCAAGCTGACTTGGATGCTGTACAAATGAGGTGCAATATTCGGTGCGATTCTAATTCAACATGTTTATCCCTTAGTAATACCAGAAATGGTTATGTAATAGTATATTATGTTATGACTATGAGGAGTAAACATGAAGTTTTATGTGCTGCGGCTGGTAGATTGGCTGCCGAACGCAGTAAGGCAGACAAACCAGCCAAAGCACATAAAACCATTTTTGCTCCGAATAACATAAATTATTTTTTTGTTCGACACTGTCAGAATTTGAGAATTTTCTCCTATGTGAACGGATTTTGATAAATTTGACAACTTGTCAAATCGAAACGTCAAGCTAATTTTAAAGATTTTTAGCGATTTGGAGCCTTTAAGGGGCTCGTCAAACAAAAAAACGTTGTATTCAACTCGTTCTTGTGTAATTTGGGCTTTTTTTGGCATTCGTGGGCCTTTAAAACTCTCGTTCCACTCGAGTTTTAAACTGGTCCACTCATGCCAAAAAAAGCCAAAATTACACACGAACTCGTTAAATAAATAACTATTTTTCACTACTAGTCTTAGAAGGCGTCATTATAGACATCGACCCCAGAAGTAGAATTTCTCTCCCTAGGTTAATAATTTTTTATTATTAACCAGTAGTCAATAATGAACAGCCGTCATCTAGCAACGAAAGATTTTCTTTGATTTTATTGGTTAACGTAGACAGACGATTTTCAATTTTCATAGCAACCGTTGAAAAATGAGAACTCGGATCGTCGCATCGGACAAACAAATTTAATTAATAATTATTATTAGAAAGGGTTTTAACGGATCTAGTAGTGAAAAAAATAATATATACACCACGCTAGAGAAGACAATTTTAAGCCTCGCTTCTTTATTCAATCAACTACCTCGGCTTAAAAAAATGTCTTCTCTACCTTGGCGTATAATTACTATTATCTTCATACGTAGTAAAACCATAAAACGAACACCATTAGAAGGCAATTTTAGTAATTTAAATTATTAATAAGTATTGTGTAATTATTCATGATAAATCATAATACCTAATACAATTTGTCACAATATAGCTATTAAGACAACAAGGGTTTTATAGACGATTTAAAAATCGAGGTCGTAGTTTAAATCAGAGCGACCTCAGGGAGCGAGAATTTAATAGGCCGAGATTTTTAAACTATAAAACACGCGTTGTCTTCAAGATTTTTTCTAACACTAACATTTTATCAGAAATTTTAATAAATTCAGAAATTATTCGAGGCGCGTCACAATATACAAAATCCGAAGGTTGCTGTGGGGTACTATGGTAATAATATCAACAAATTTGGAAAAAAACAATCTTCATCGTTGAAATGTGCCAAAACGTTCCAGAAGAAATAAGAAAAAAGGGGCAATTTGTTACCAGTGAAGTCTAAAAGTGCATACGAAAAGGTGTATGTTTCGTTTCAAGGCCGGAACAATAAAAAAAGCATCACGGAGGTAACGGAAGATGTCATTTTGCCTTTTCTTGATATGAGGTAGGTAACTTCATTAAAAGTTAATTTACATTACGGCAAGAATCATTTGAAGAAAATGTAAAGATTGCCAGTTTTCGATGGCCGGCCACTTGCATTGGATGAAACAGCAGAAGTTAAAGAAGAAGATGTTAGGAACAAGAGCACGAAGCTAATGTGGCAGTTCCAATTCAATAATTGTACTTTTCACTTTTGTGATAATTACTGTAAAAATGATGAATAAAATGTTACATGAATAATATGTGTGAGCGTATTTTATGACTCTATAAGATACGTTGCTATTGACGACGTGTCTTATAGAGAAAAGCGTATTTTATGGGAAAGATAAGGTGTGATCTCAAATGCACCATAGAAACAGTATAAGATATTAGTGTTAGAAAAAATATTAATAAATGATTTCGCTGAACTCTTCGATTTTTGTAGTTTATGTGATTTGGCACATAAAATAGTCAATTTTGCTATTTTATGTGTTTGATCACATAAAATGACACTTTTACCTTGTCATTTGAGTGACACAATTTGTCACTTTTATGACGTTTGAAGATAAACATTTTCTGGTTATACAGGGTCGCTACAAAGTATGGCAACAGTCTCGTGAATAGTTTCTCGGAAATCCTTGAGATTTAGAATGGAGTTAAGAGCATTTGAGTTCTATTCTTTGCAATTTTTTCAGTTTTATACCTTGTTTTCGAGATACAAGGCTAACTCGAATTTTTTTAAATAGCAACAGGGGTTAATTTTATGAGTTTTGAAAAGAGGTTTTTTTTCTGAATTCAACGATGTATCAGATGTAATAATAGTTTACATAAGAATAGTCAAAAACATTTCTTTAAATTTAATTCTAAAATAAATAAACATAGTTACTTTTTTTTATTATTTTTTTCTATTATTAATTTTTCTCAAAGTGCGTGCAATCTAATCAGTCATTTATTTATTATAAAAATGCCCCATTTAAGTGAAACCGAGCGGATAGAAGTTCTAATGGTAATTATTATTATTATTATTAAATCCCACCTCCACCCGGCGGCACGGCAATTTTGCCGGAGTACATACACTATTACGGATATTACTATCAAGTAATAGTGCAGTGCTTATCAACATAATTACGGGCGTCTCGCCTCCGCATTTTGACTTTGTTGTGTATTATGTTCTGTGTCAATGTTAAGGAACTTCCTCACGATGTGACATGAGTATAATAATATACCTTTTTGAATTTCAACTACCAATGTGTTATGTAAATCCAGAATTTTTAAATTTTTAAAAAGAGATTGCGGTACTGTTCCCGTTGCTGAAATTACAAGTGGTAAAATCGAAATTTTTTTTAAACACCAAAGATTTCTCATAGCAACGGAGAGCTCTAAATATTTATTAATTTTTGTGTTATATGTCTGTGTTATATTATGTGAATTTGGAACAGCTATATCTAAAAGATATGCTTGCTTTTGTTGTTTATTTAAAATTATAATGTCTGGTCTGTTATGCTTAATATGAATGTCAGTTAAAATTGTTCTATCAAAATATAACTTGTAACTGTCATTTTCCAAACAACTTTCTGGTGTATAACTATAATGTGGTTGTGTATTCTTTAATAAATTGAATTTAACAGCTAAATTCATGTGTATAATTTTAGCGAATATATCGTGACGTTTTTTATATTCGCTTTGAGCCAAAACGGTGCAAGAAGAAATGATGTGTTCAATTGTTTCCCCTTCAGTTCCGCAAATCCTACATTTATCAATTATCGATTGTAAACCGCATATGTGTTTTTTATAATTTTTTGTATTTATAACACGATCTTGTATTGCAAATATAAAACCCTCCGTCTCAGGGTGAATATTTGATTTCTTAAGCCATGCATGAGAGGCCTGAATATTAACTTCTGGTTGTTCCAGTTCTTTAAAGTATCTCCCATGTAAAGACTTCTGTTTTATATTTGCTATTGTGTCAGGTATATTTGGCTTAACAATGTCTGAAATTAAATTATCACTTAAATTTAAAGGTGTGTAGCCTTTATCGGCTGAAACCAAAGCATTAAAAAAGGTGTTATCACGAGCTCTATTGAGGAAATAATTTTTTAGTAAAGCAATTTGATTTTTTAGCAGTATTTCTAGATTTGAAAAACCCCTACCACCGTTTTCGCGTGGTAAATTAAATCTTTCAATAGCAGATTTAGGATGGTGTTTACTAAATTTGGTAAAAAGAACTCTAGTTTTAATGTTTATGTTCTGTAAATTAGTTTTGGACCATTTTATAACACCGAAAGAATAGGTCAGTAATGGAACAGCATATGTATTAACTGCTTTAATTAAATTATTACCGTTTAATTTTTATTTTAAAATAGATTTAATTCTTAAATAAAATTGCTTTTCTAAATTTTCTTTTATAATTGAGTGTTGAATATGATTTGATTGATTAATACCTAAATATTTATAAAATTCTCCTTTATTTAAATTTTTAATGATTTCTCCTTCTTGAGTTATATATTCTAAATGTTCGTAATGACCGCGACATATTGATTGCATTTTACACTTATCAATACCAAAACTCACCCCAATATCATTTGAGAAATTTTCAGTTATTTTTAGTAAAGATAAAATGTGATTCTTTTTTGATGCATAAAGTTTTATGTCATCCATATAAAAAAGGTGATTTAATTTGGATAGTGTGGTATTATTAAGTCTAATATTGAAACCATATCCAGTGCTATTTAATAGATTTGTCAAAGGATTAATAGCTAGACAAAACCATAAAGGACTTAAAGAATCTCCTTGATAAATTCCCCGTTTAATTTGAATAGGCTCGGATTTTGATTTAGTATTGTTTATTGATAAATTTAAAGTAGTTCTCCAAAATGTCATAACATGAGATAAAAAGTTAATCAAATCCAAATTAATTTTATAAATTTTAAGAATTTTAATTAACCATGAATGTGGTACTGAATCATAGGCTTTTTTGTAGTCTATGAATGCGGTATAAATATTTCTATTATTTTTTCTAGCTTGTTCCATTATTACCGTATCTATTATGAGTTGTTCTTTACAACCAAAACACTCTTTAACACAACCTTTTTGTTCTTCATTAAGTATATTGAATTTTTGACAATGGTCGTAAATTATTACTTTAATACAAAATGTCATAATTTTATAAATTGTAGGTAGACATGTGATTGGCCTATATTTTGATGGATTTTTAGTATCGGAATCTTTTGGTTTCAGATATGTTATACCATGGGCCAAAAACTCTGGAAATGTGTTAGGTTCCCTAATAAATCCGTTAAAGTGATCAAGTAAGCATTTATGAATACAAGTAAAGTTTTTTAACCAAAAGTTATGAATTTGGTCACCTCCAGGGGATTTCCAATTATGTGAACTATTAATATTTTTAACTAAAATTTCAAGACTAATTTGAATATGATGTCGATTATTACTTTCTGGTATATCATTTTCTAAATGAGGAATCAATTCTGCCTGATTATTAAATTGAACTTCATTTGACCATATGTTTGACCAGAATTCTTTAATTTCGTTTATATTTGGTGTACCATTATTAGTTTGAGTATTATTATCTGTTAAATTTTTGTAAAACAACTTCTCATTATTTCTAAATAGTTTGTTTTCAAATTTCCGTTGTTTATTATTTTTATATCTTTTGAGTCGTTTAGAATAAATATTTAACTTCTGTAATAAAGTGTCTTTGATTTCTATTAATGTTTTATTATATTCATTATATTTTAAACAATGTATTTGGTTGTTATTTAAAATGGATTGAATACAATTATTTAGATGATTAGAATTTATACCCTTTAAATATTGAGTTATTCTACCTAAATCTCGTCTGATAATATTAATACGTTTATTTAGTCTTTGTTCCCATTTTGGTAATTCTTTCGCTTTTATATTATATGTCTGGCCAATTTCTTTTGATCCATTTAATCTGATAATTGTTAAAGCTCCACTATATACAGGGTGTCCCAGAACTGGCTCCCCAGAGAAAAAAGGGAGCCTTAGGGCGAATATATTAATGTGTATTTTGAAGAAAAAAAGTCCTATCTCAAATGATAACCGAGAAAAGACATTCTGAAGTTGACCAATCAGAGTTGAGCATTATTAAGGTGGAATAATCGCAATTTTGGGTTGCCTAGGTTTCATTTTTATCCGTAAACCTCTATAATTCTGTCCATTAGATTTGGTCCACTACATTTATTAGAATGATTGTTTACGTCAGTTTGACATTTGTTATACAATTTCGCTGCGATATTTAATTCAAGTGTATCATTTAACATGTATTCTTCCTCTGAGTACGTAGATATGATTCTTACTTTTGCACGATGTGGGAACAATGCACGTGAAGCAGTAAGGTTGTACCGTGAACAATTTCCACAAAGACAAAGTCATCCCCATCATAAAACAATCCTGAAATTAATCACTCGGGATCGAGAAACGGGTCAGATGCAGCCAGTTCGAAGAAGAAGTTGGGGGTGCTCCAAGAAATGTAAGGACTGTCGAACACGAGGAAGTCGTATTGAATGTCTTTGAGGAAGACGACACCCGGAGTATTCGAACAGTTTTTCGTGAAATGGGTTTATCCAAGAGTTCGGTGCAGAGAGTTCTAGCTGATAATAGGAGGCATCCGTACCACTATACACGAGTACAACATCTTCTGCCAGAGGATTATCCAATTAGGCGAGAATTTTGTCTATGGTTAATAAACCAACACGATGCTGATCCACACTGCTTGTCACGGATACTGTTTTCTGATGAGTTGCTATTTTGCCGGTAAGGTTGTTCCAATTATCACAACCTTCATATCTGGGCAGAGGAAAATCCAAGAGAATTATTTCCCAGAGGTTTTCAACATAGGTTTTCTGTTAATTTGTGGACTGGGCTATTGGGCGATCGTTTGGCAAGTATAAGCGTGGTGGATCCTTCCATTTGTTAAAATTCCGAATCCCCCGCTTTAGATTGGACCGTTTGAATTCCCCGCAAGATTAACGGGGGCAAGATATGCTCAGTTCATTAGCACGGAGCTACCTGATTTACTTGAAATTGTACCTCTTGCTTATCGCATAAATGACTGGTTCCAACATGATGGTGCTCCACTACATTTTAGCAGAAACGTTCGGGAAATTTTGGATAACCAATATCCATAGCGCTGGATCGGTCGAGGAGGACCGCATCATTGGCCTGCCAGGTCTCCAGATCTGAATCATTTATCGGCGGCCCATAAATTCAGAGTGTGATCTGAAAGTTCGAATTCAGGAAGCTTTTGTTTCAGTTACTGAAGAAATGATAACTAACGCTACTACAAGAAGTTTGTTACGTAGAGCACAATTGTGCATACAAATGAATGGTGGTCATTTCGAACATCTGCTTTAACATTATTACCTATTTAAATAAATGGTTCTTTTTAGAATCGCAATTTTTATTGTTTTATTTCGAATTTTGCAATTGTCAAGTCTTGATGTTGATGACAGATAAACGTCAACGAATTTTTATATCGGAAAACGTCAAAATTCCAGTTGCTCAAACATTTTATTGATTTGTGCGATATCAGAGATTTTTTGTTGTTGTTTAGCAACCGATCGGATTTTTTAGTAATACCTGAGGACGAGCTTCCGGGATTGGTGAAATTAAAAACTTTATAACTCGGTAATTTGAGCTAGCAGAAAATTTATTTTAGTCAATTTAGAGTCTCTTTTGTTGTCGGCACATGCCTGTTTTCTCTGGGGAGCCAGTTCTGGGACACCCTGTATAATACTGTGTAATTTTTTAAAACTTGTGGTGTTATTCGTTCAGAGTTCTATTAAATTCATTTTCAATTTGTTCTTTAAAATTTTGATGGTAGTAAAAATTTTGATTAATAACATGTATATCATTATAACTCAAGTCTAAATTATGTATGTTTGTTTGTATGGTGTTTGGTGAATCGAGAATTGGACAGAAAAAGTCATTATGATTAGATAAACTTTGTAAACTTTGCGGTTCAACAGAATTTTGGAGTAAATTATTAGAAACTTCATTATTGTCAGAATAATTAATTGACAATTCTAACTTTACATCATTTTTGATCTTTTCTAAAATTGCCGAAGGGATATAGTTTTTCTTCATAATGGCTCTCCTCTGGTCAGCTAAATTTTGAATAGTAACAGGAAACTGGGGGTACTTACTTTGGAACGCTTTAAATAAATCAAGCCTGTAAGTACTCACAACATCCTGTAGTTTCGTGATCCGAAAATATTCCCGTATAATGAAAATATTCATTTCCATAGTCCATTTTTTGCGTTTTCTAACTTCTGTAGCACCATTGGATTGCAGTGAAGCACTTGCAACAACATTTGGCGCGTTTTTATTAGAGAGTGAATTTATTGACATTTAGACAGTTGTCACGGCACTCTATATTATTATTTGTATCCCACCTCCACCCGGCGGCACGGCAATTTTGCCGGAGTACATACACTATTACGGATAATACTATCAAGTAATAGTGCAGTGCTTATCAACATAATTACCGGCGTCTCGCCTCCACATTTTGACTTTTTTGTGTTTTATGTTCTGTGTCAATGTTAAGGAATTTCCTCACGATGTGACATGAGTATAATAATATACCTTTTTGAATTTCAACCACCAATGTGTTCTCTAAGTCCAAAATTTTTAAATTTTTAAAAAGAGATTGCGGTACTATTCCTGTTGCTGAAATTATAAATGGTAAAATCGAAATTTTTTCTAAACACCAAAGATTTCTCATAGCAACGGATAGTTCTAAATATTTATTAATTTTTGTATTATATGTCTGTGTTATATTGTGTGAATTTGGAACAGCTATATCTAAAAGATATGCTTGCTTTTGTTGTTTATTTAAAATAATAATGTCTGGTCTGTTATGCTGAATGTGAATGTCAGTTAAAACTGTGCGATCAAAATATAATTTATAATTGTCATTTTCTAAACAACTTTCTGGTTTATAAATGTAATGTGGTTGTGTATCCTTTAATAAATTGAATTTAACTGCTAAATTCATGTGTATAATTTTTGCGAATATATCATGACGTTTTTTATATTCGCTTTGAGCCAAAACGGTGCAAGAAGAAATGATGTGTTCAATGGTTTCCCCTTCAGTTCCGCAAATCCTACATTTATCGATGATCGATTGTAAACCGCATATGTGTTTTTTATAATTTCTTGTATTTATAACACGATCTTGTATTGCAAATATAAAACTCTCAGTCTCAGGATGAATATTTGATTTTTTAAGCCATGCATGAGAAGCTTGAATATTAATTTCTGGCTGTTCTAGCTCTTTAAAATATCTCCCATGTAAAGACTTTTGTTTTATATTTGCTATAGTGTCAGGTATATTTGGCTCAACAATATCTGAAATTACATTATCACTTAAATTTAAAGGTGTGTAACCTTTATCCGCTGAAACCAAAGCATTAAAAAAAGTGTTATCACGAGCTCTATTGAGAAAATAATTTTTTAGTGAAGCAATTTGATTGTGTTGTAGAATTTCTAGATTTGAAAAACCCCTACCACCATTTTCGCGTGGTAAATTAAATCTTTCAATAGCAGATTTGGGGTGATGTTTACAAAATTTTGTAAAGAGAACTCTAGTTTGAATATTTATATTCTGTAAATTAGTTTTGGACCATTTTATAACACCAAAAGAATAGGTCAACAATGGAACAGCATATGTATTAACTGCTTTAATTAAATTATTACCGTTTAATTTTGATTTTAAAATAGATTTAATTCTTAAATAAAATTGTTTTTCTAAATTTTCTTTTATAATTGAATGTATGATTATTATTATTATTATTAGAATACGTCTATCCCACAGAACGAGTCCAATTAAGGGATAGGAGAATAGCAAGAGAAAAGAAATACATACAGAAAACATTACCGAAAGATGTCAAACGCATGTTGATGTACGTTATAATTTTCGCACATGGTATATAAAGGAGAATGTTTCTGAACATCAATACGCGGAGTAGGTAGGTAAAAGCATACATGGTTTCGGGAGGTCAGGCGGGGAACCAGAAAGTAGAGCTTGCTCAAAAGATTACTACAATCTATGCGGTAATGTATCAGATTACGAAGAAAGCTCATTGAAGCGTTCACGCGTCTAGTCTTAAGATCCTGAGATTCGAAACGCTCAAGGAGTTCAGATTGCGAGCGACCCCTTTCGGGATAGGTACCATCAATTCTATGGGCCAAGAACTTAAGAAAACGACGCTGGACTTTTTCCAGATTTTGAATGTGTGTTTGGCAATTTGAAGACCAGATAATACTTCCATATTCGAGACGAGAACGAACAAAGGCAAAATATAACATTTTCAATGATCTGATATCACTGAAATTTTTGGTGCATCTTATAATGAATCCCATGACGATTGGATATGGTGATAGGAGACAAAGCTGTGCTGAAGAGATGACACTTTTGATGACACACAAAAAATGAAACGGTCATTATGTGATACAGTGTTGAATTAAAAAAAAAACACTCTTCATCATGAAATTAACCCCTGTTGTCATTAAAAAAAATTTAAGTTATCTTTGCATCTCGAAAACAAATGAAGGTATTGTAACGGTCCGAATAGGTTCGATAAATTTAGAATTTTAAATTTTAAAATAATTTCAACGGAATGTTTTAAATACCGTTCATTTGTGACGGAAATGCTGGTCAGTTGTAAATTTTATTGATGCCGTGTCGGCACCACATTCCTCAAGTGAAATCTGTCAACCTTTCTTTGAAAATGCAGGTACGCGTCCTGTCCGAACACAACACAAAGATAACAGTTTTCATGGGAAAAAAAACATTGCAAAATTTACTCGTTCGACAATTTGGGGTCCAGTTAAAATCAGGGGATAATTGAATTAATGAATTTGATGTTAGCAGGTTTCAAATTGAGAGAACCACCAAATCAATGTTCATTAGGTTAATTTACTTTTTTTAGCATTCTCAAATTTGTGGCATATTTGTAATTAAAGGGCGAGAATTGCAAATTAGAAACAGAGCGCTTTGATCGTAGAAAATAACTAGAATGGTTTGCACTTTTAGTTAGAAGCGTAACAAAGCAAAGTAGAAAGGGAGTCGGTAGAAATCACGGAAAACACGGAAAACACGGTAACGGTAAAGCTAGGTAGTCGTAGAAATCAGAGGTGTGAGTGAGAGAGAGAGAATGAAAATTACGAAGTAATTATTAATTAGAACGGTTTTGGGGAATCAAACCAATGTAGAACAATTTTTTAGAAGTAGCAGATCAACGGAATTTAGTTGCATGACATGACACTTACATAACAGCGTTTCAAGCCCAATTTAGGTTTCAAAATAATGTTAATTTGTTTCATTTTAATTCTGTTTGTTTCATTTTAATTGTGTCTAATTCTTGGTGCTGATTTTTATTATTGTATAGAGTCAGTGATTTAGTGTTCTTTTTCAGGCTTCTAATTCAACAACAAATTTATACATTCGGTCTAGTCCTAACAAAAGTCTAAATTTAAACATTTAAAATAATGGTGGAAAAACGGAAACTGTAATTTCAAAAGTTCTAGAGATTTCGAAAAGGTGTCGCGATCGACGTAAAGTAGAACCGAGCTGATTGGTCACTTGGGTCAAGTAGGGGTTGCGAAACTGGGGTGCGCCAGAAATGATAAAACCGAATGCGGAACGGGAAACAGGGCTTTTTTGATTCACTCGGGGTTTGATCTCCAAAGTAGCCGGAGGTACGTTCAGTATTTCCAGCAGCCATTTTGTGACCACGTGCTTACACTTTACAATTGTAAGGTTTATTTCTGTTATTCAGTTAATAATAATTCATTTTGGCATGAATCAATTTAATTAATTTGTTTTGATTTATTGAATTGTTTATTTGATTACAAGGTAAATTATTTCTCTAATTCTTTCCAATTTTGTATTGGTTTAAGATCATTTATTAAAATCGGATAAAAAATAAAGAAGTTATAGCACCAAAGATTTTTCATAATACACCCGGTATAAGTAAAAGGTGTTTTTTTAAATTTGGCGTCGAAGTAGGCGTTGGAGAGTCGATGAGATCGCACCACTCGTGTAAAGCGTAAGATTTAAACAGCTGATCTGTGATCCGTAACCTGTATAGTGCGTTCATAATCGACTCTTCAACGCTTACTTCGACGCCAAATTTGAAAACACCCGTTATATAATCAGTCAATTTTCAAACTAATAAATACGCACCAAAACTAAAAATTTTAGCTGGACACGATTTTCCCACACTGCACTGCCAATAAACTTCATCCAAATTTAAAGTTTTTCATTTTCGGTACGTATAATTATTATGAACAAGCAATTCTTTGCGGCTTGAACTAAGCACAATTTTAGCTTCCATTCTGCACACCAACTGTTATTATAGAGAAGAATATTTATGTCGGTTAATATGCACAGTCAAAAACTGAAGAGTAAATTTTTACAAAAGAAATTTTAACATCTCCTCCCACAAATTTAATAATAAAGTCGTTTTCTTGGTATTTGCAATAATCCTCTAATCTCTCACTTGGTGCGGAAAAAAGGTATCCAAAAACAAGTCCAGGTAGTCTAGTGCGGAACCCCGAAATGGGATGACTAAAATCCCCAAAAATCATCCACAAACGATGACGCACCATAATCTTTTCAACCTCTTAAGTTACACAACATGTTACATCAGATTGCACAACAAGACTTAAGATTACAGTAACTGACATCCTTAATGGGGGCCACACACAGAGAGCGAAAAGTCAAGACATGAATGCACACGCCACGGGGTACAGTTAAAACTCCGTGTGTGTGCAGAAGAATGTGGCACGCGCATTCCGGTCAGTTGGAATCAAGACTGTCTTGATTTTTGGCGTGCACATTCAAACCCGCGCGGGGATAACTCACTGTGTGTGGCGACAAGTCTCTGCATGCTTCGGTTAAAATTCAGTGGCGGCCGTATTTTGTCTGATTTACGAAATATGTCTCGTGAATACAATACATGGGCAAGCCACTGTTATCAGACAAATTTCCTTTTTGGTCACCATCACAATGAACGTTTGCTGCACAACTGACGGGGAAGCAGTAGTGTGTGTGTACTGTCTGTGACTACACACACACTACTGCTTCCCCAGTTGTGCAGCAAACGTAAAAAAATCTTCGACTCCATGAAAGTGCGACATAATGCGATACAATTCGTCGTCGTCATCAAGTCGACGTGGATGATGACGTGGAAGATGATGCGAGAACACCCTCACCCCTTCCGGCCCAAGTGGTGGAAAACACGGTGGTGTGATAGTTGATATGACCATAAATGGTCATATCCCTGGCCTGGCAACATTTTTGTGTACGTGGCCACAGTGGTGGAATATCAGGGATGGGGGTAGTATATAAGCTGAAAATGTTAAAAAGGAAGACACTCTCTCTTCGCCATTGTACAAGCATAACGTGAAGTTACGTGCGTTTATTGTATTCTACCAAATTTATTTTAAAAGTTAATAAATCGTTACTAAGATTTTCCATTTCGTTTAATTGTTCTTACATATTCACGAGTCATATTTCGTAAATCAGACAAAATACGGCCGCCACTGAATTTTAACCAAAGCATGCAGCGACTTGTCGCCACACACAGTAAGTTATCCCCGCGCGGGTTTGAATGTGCACGCCAAAAATCAAGACAGTTCCAAGACCAAGGGCGGTCGAGAAGCTATGCGGTCAGGATCACACGTCATAAGAGAGCCCCGCGGGAACGACGACAGCTTCCCCACGTCCGGCTCCTATGGCATGCAGTGGTTTTCATTGCAACGTGGTGAATCTGTCCCCGCGTCGACAACGCAACTTCGGCCAAACACGTGCACACGGTTTTCCTTGTGGCAAATGTATGGCCGTTCCCTAAATGGATTCCCGTTTTCCCTATTTAAATCGCTGACGCAACATGGTCGGTTAACTGTTCCTCCCTTCCTGACCTGACTTAACCCTAACTTTAAAAATTAACCCGCCCAACGGATTTTAAAGGGCCAGTTTCATAATACCTACGCTAAAGTCCCTTTAGTTAAAGGATTTTTAAAACTTAAAGTTCCTTTAAAACGACTGTTAGAATATTGAATTATTATTGTACAAAAAGTACAGTTTTTCAATGTCACGGATGTGTATTATTTCCATGGTGACTTATGTAAGCGAGTGAATTTTTGTGACTCTATTTTTGTCACACCATGCGTTTTTGTCGTTTTACTTAGTCGAATAGCTGCTTTCAAATAAATCAGTTCATTCTCGATAATTAGTTTAATTTCAATAATAAAACCTGCGCTTAAACATACCAAAATCCCATAGGTTATGTAGTGGAGTAACGATAGACAAAAATACGGCGTTATTTCGGAACCGGTAGCAAGAGTTCCGATTGTAATAATTTATTTTTTTTATGTCATGAATACAAAATACTAAAACCTTTATAGGTTAAAAATTGACGCTCATAGTGGGAAATACACTCACCGACACAAAAAGCGACTCATTATGATTTCTTTAATAAATAATCTTGAAATTATATTTGTGCTTATTTTTTTTTATAATAGTTAAATTGGGTTATTTTCAAAGATCGGGAGTGCTATGGCAGCCACGTAGCTATAGGTGGGCCAGGGTGGGCCTGGCCCACCCCAAAATTTTGAGGCCCACCCGTGTGCCCACTTCGGAAAACTTAAGATACACATGGAAGTTTTGAAAGAAAAATAAACTAATTAGTCATTTACGATAAAAGTGTGATAACTTTAACAAATTGCAATAATATGCAAGAATCTACCGCACACAAATGTATTAAGTAGTTGGTATCCGATTTCATTTCTTCCTTATCGAGGCTGACTAATTCGGCTCAACAAAAATTGGTTCCGATTACGTACTGTCGAATTTGCAGTTTTATGAAATGGTTCCACGAAGTTTGTATTATATTTATCTTTATGGTCAATGACTAAGACAGTTTTCGTCTTTTAGTCTTAGTGTAGTCGAATATTGAGAAGTAACTCGGTTACGGCGCGCTTTTCTTCGTAGTCTTATTCGTTGTTTAAAATGTTCTTGAAAAATGAGTGGTAAGCGAACTCTGCACGACTATTTTTCTTCTGGTAAGAAGCAAAAAATTAGTGATGATGAAAGTCCAGTTCAAGATGAATTACAACAACCATCGACTTCTCGTACGAGTACGATTCCAGTAGAATGTCCCGTAATAACTGAAGTAAAATTAAAATCTGATTCTGATTTTGATTCGGGTGACGATTCTATTGCCAATGATTTTTCATCTGAAACCGATCTAGATGATGACGATGATGAAAAATCAGAATCAATCGAATTTACCGAATGGTTACGTCGTGGGAACGAGTATAGCGCTACCTCAAATGCAGAAAAGGATGTTAACACTAAAAAGTCACCTGGACCAGCTGATCTTTCCCAAAGTCCTGAAGATGAACCCAAACAACCCGAATTAATATTATTTCCTCGTACAAAATTTGGTAATAAACAAAGACAGTTCAGCAGCGCTTGGTACAAACTCTATCCAACTTGGTTAGAATACAGTGTATTATGTGACGCCGCGTTTTGTTTTGTGTGCAGACATTTCTCGGTTAATCCACCTGAGGTGTTTGTTAGTACCGGATTTAAAAACTGGAAAAGGGCCTTGGAAAGAGATTCTGGATTCAAAAAACATGAGGTCAGCATGGAACATAAAAATTGCCATTTAAAGTGGATCAATTATTCTAAAATAAGAGCAAACGCTGAAACTTCGGTTATGAGTCAAGTTAACGAGGCTCATAGAGCATTGGTAGAAGAAAACAAAGCATATATGACAATTGTCATTGATATTCTAATTTATACTGCAACACAAAATATTGCTCAAAGAGGAAACCGAGAAAATCTGGAGAGCTCCAATCGTGGTAACTTTTTGGAATTATTGGATTTGTTTGCAAAGCATAATCTGGTTGTGAAAAAAAAAATTGTTGAAGAAGTTTCAAGAAATGCAAAATACACCAGTGCTCAAGTACAAAACGAGATTTTGTTTATTTGCTCCAAAATGATATTGGATAAAATAAGTGACGAGATTAGACGGGCCTCATGCTTTGCACTAATGTGTGATGAAACAAAAGACATTTCTAAGACGGAACAGATATCAGTGGTAATCCGATATTATTTAGATGGAACAATTTATGAAAGGTTTATTGGTTTTAGAGCAGCAAAAAATGTGGATGCTAAATCATTACTATCATATATCAAAGAACTTTTAAACCAATGTGGTGTGGATATGCAAAAGTTTATTGCCCAAACTTATGACGGTGCTAGTGTAATGAGTGGCCGTGTAAAAGGTGTACAAAAACTTTTTCGCGACGAAGTTCCTAGAGCAATATATGTACATTGCTATAATCACAGATTAAACCTGATCACTGTGGATATTTGCAAAAACCTCTCTCACGGTAAATTATTTTTTGACTTTTTGGAAACTCTGTTTGTTTTTATGTCTGGTTCTGCAGTCCACAGTCAATTTATTGAAACTCAACGACAAATTAATCCTGAAAAGAAACCTATTCAACTAAAAAGAATTCGTTACACAAGATGGACCGCACAAGTTCATGCTTGTTCGGCAATTAAAACTCTAGTTACAGAAATTCTAGTTTTTTTAAACAAATTAATTGCAGACAAGAGTGATCGATCCGCAGAAGCTATTGGAATGTTGCATCAAATTGACTTTAACTTTATTTTTAACTTGTGTATGTATTATAAAATCTTAAATTTATTTAAAGGTGTAAGTGATTATTTTCAAAAAGTAACGTCGAATTTAAGTTCAGCAAATATTCTTTTAAAATCTGCCGAAGACACTTTCAAAACAATGAGGAGTAGTGACGATGAATTTTTATTAATATACTTTGAGGCAATTAAAATTTGTGAAAATAATAATATTGACATTCCAAGTGCGAACCAAGCAGTGCAGACATCTCGTGTAAAAAAAATGCCGAAACGATTTGAACATTTTGTTGTTAGTGAAAATATAAACATTGAAGACGAAGTGCCGATTGATCAGAGACAATTTAAAACGCGTGTGTATTTTCCTACAATTGATCTAATTTTAATGGCAATAAATGAACGTTTTAATAAATGTGCAAGTGTCATTAATGCATCTAGTGCTTTGCATCCCGAAAATGATGACTTTTTAAGTTATGAAATTGTGCGACCTCTTGCTGAACATTATAAAATAGAACTTGACAGCTTAAAGGCAGAATTTACCATTCTTTGTAAAACTATAAAACAATATGAACTTGAAAAAAATATTAAAATTTCGAACATTATGCAGCTATTGGATTTATTAGAAATTTATAAAATCGTATTTCCTGAAACTTACAAATTAACAGTGATCACACTTACTTACTTACAATACCAGTGTCCAGTGCCGGTTGTGAACGAACATTTTCGTGTTTGAAGAGGTTAAAAACATATATTAGAAATAAGATGACCAACGAAAGACTAAACCATTTAGCTATTATAAACATTGAACGTTCGACCGCTAAAACTTTAAGTGCAGACGAAATTATTAAAAAGTTTGATGAAATGCATCGTAATAGAAGAATTATTTTACATTAGGTGAGCTTTTTTTTAACTTTTATATGATTCTGTTGGCCCACCCAAAAAAAATTGTGGCCCACTCTGGGCCCACCTATTTTTAAATCCTAGCTACGTTGCTGTGCTATGGTCACCATGGCAACCGAATTATTTTGTTTAAATAAATTATTGAAAAGTTTGCGCTACTTCCATGTTGTGTTTTTGTCGGTTGTTTTACGTGTTAAAATTTTTAATTTGACAATACGAGATACTAATTCAAAATACTGTTCAAATTTTGACAATTTTTTATAACATAAAATTTTTTTCTTGTTTGTTTGTTTGTCGGATATTCTTTGGCAAAGAATAACTTAAATAGCACCTACCAATACAACATGATACCAAAAAAAAATTCTAAGACAATGAATTCAAAGTGAGTAGAACTCTTCAAACGATCATTGTGACGGGTATTGGTAAAAAATATACAAGATATGCTGAAAATAAAAATTTATTAAGAGTGTATTATAAAAATTAAATATTTTCCCCGGTTTCATCCTCTTCTATGTCATTTTCATCTAAAATTGTTGATG
The DNA here is from genome assembly GCF_963966145.1 of Tenebrio molitor. Lineage (NCBI taxonomy): Eukaryota > Metazoa > Arthropoda > Insecta > Coleoptera > Tenebrionidae > Tenebrio > Tenebrio molitor. The sequence goes on from NC_091049.1 coordinate 12,754,467, forward strand.
GTGGGCAATTACAGTGGCCTATTTTTGAACACGTTGTTTTTCAGGAATGGAAAAACAAAATAATCAAGGCAAGTTGTTGGTACAGTTAGAAGTAAAAAAAAAACGGACATCAAAATTGTGACATTTTCAAAAATTCAATATAATCCATTCTTTATTGTCAATGTGACAGTTTATGACAACTGGAAGATTTGAAGAATTGATCAGACGTACCTACTACCTTGTCAAAAATAAATTACTCCCTATATTTCGAACTTTTAGAGAAATAACGTTTTTCATATTGTGTAACTAGAAATTTCAGAAGTAATTTTGAATGCCTAAGGTTGGTTACTATGAATTGAGGGATTAAGTTCAATTAAATATGCCGACAGAAACCAAAATTGATTGTGAAACGAAAAATCGTCTATCACTTAGCGAGGCATTAGTCATTAATTTGCAACTGTGACAAGGAATTAGCCACTGCCTTACATTTTTGAGATATCTTTTGTCTGCCACCAGAAACCACATAGCCCCCAACATAACCAAATTTATGGCAACCTAGTATCGAATATCCCTAAATCCTAGAGAGTAATTTATTTTTGACACGATTGTAGCACAGTTATTAACTAAACTGTCACAATCAGTCTAAATAAGTTTAAATGTAGGAAGGGCGGTTTCACACTTATGACTGTTATGTCAAAAATTATGTCTGTTTTTTTTTACTCTCCTCTGTAAGTGCCTTGAAAGTCCGGAAACTTTTGTTGAAATTCCTCGAAAACTAAAGGTGTTGAATAGAACGATTCGCCGTTTCTGAAGTAACACTGCACAATGAAAATTTTTTGCTCTGAAGTATTGAAATAGCAATTTTAATAGTCAATAATTAATAATGACAGTTCTCCATCTGATGACATTTGAATTACATTTTTACGTGTTGCCAACTGAAGCGTATTACTCACGGACCTCTGGATTTTTTTTATTTTCGATCGCATGGTATTACTAAACACTTTTTTGTCAAAAACCATTAAAAATAATTATATATTTTCTTCAAAAAATGCTAACTATGCGACTCTAGAAGACAAACTGAACGTGTTTCTATCTGAGCCGGTCAAGACCGGGCTACCGAACATCTGCCTATTGTTCTTCGTTTTCCACATACAATTAATTCCAAACAAGTTTCAATATAACAATATACTCTTCCCAAAGTCATTCTATATTGTTCTCTAGCATTTTTCTTGCGAAAATAACGATTTCTAACTGGAAAATTTCAGTTCTTATAAATAAACAATAAATTAATGAAACAAACAATGAGCGGCAATTTTTAACCTATAAAGGTTTTAATATGTTTTATTTATAACACATTAAAAAAATTTCGTTCAAATCCGAGCTCTTGCTACCGGTTCCGAAATAAAACCCTAACGTTACTCCACTAATGGGCCCAGGTATCGTGTAATGTCTGTAATCGACCGTGAAAGTTAAATTAATGTACAAAAGTGCCGGTGTGCCAAGTGTAAAATATGGAGAAGATCGACAAATGAAACATCAAACAATTCAACGTAGAACGCTATAGCATTTGGAAATTTCGAGGAAAGTCGCTTTTACGTAAATTGAATATTCTTCATGCAGTTGAAAATGCAATCCCAGATCTGCCGGATGAATACTGGTTAAAGGCGGACTCCACGGCGAGAGGTGTTATTCTGGACTACTTAAGTGATGCATTCTTGAGTTTCGGGAAAGAGGTACGTTTCGCTAAAACCATTTTTAATCAACTTGATGCTATCTATGAACGACGAAGTTTGGCCACGCAACTTGCAGCAAGAAAACGACTCCTTTCATTAAAACTGGAAGGTGATCAAACGTTGATCGCACATTTTAACACGTTCGAAGAAATAATAACGGAATTAACTGCGGCGGGTGCGAAATTAGACGAAATGGACAAAGTATCACATCTTCTGTTAACTCTCCCTTCGACATAACAGCATTAGAGACTCAACGAAGACCACCTGAATTTAACCTTTGTAAAAAATAGACTTTTAGACTATGAAGTGAAAATTAAAGGTGATAGTGATAATGCGACAGGTACAAAAATTCTGAGTGTTAGTGTTCCGGGATCAAGTGGTTCTAATCAAAACTTTTCCTTTCACAAGAAAAATGCAAAAAACGCGGGTCGTTTCAAATATAAACCACAAAAAGGCTTCAAGAAAATAGTCATCAAAATAAGTTTAAATCAATATAAGTGTTCAAACCTAAAATGCGACCATTGTGGACGTTCAATCATATGAAGAAAGATTGTTATTTCCATAAGATTCCAGAATGATAGAAAAAGGAGATCGTCCCCGAACAATCCAAAGTATTCAAACCAATGTCGACAGTGCTGATCAAGGTTTTATTTTTATGACTGGAAGCACGGAGTACCAGTCAGAAGCAAATGATGACAACCAAATTACATTTATTTTGGATTCCGGGGCCACAGACCACATAATAAATAACGACAGAGTTTTTACGGAATTCCATGAATTATCACCACTGATCAACATTGCCGTCGCCAAGACAAATACTTCCGTCATTGCTACAAAAAGAGGTACTGTAAAAGTGATGACGAATCTAGTACATCACGGCACGTTGGAAGATGTGCTGTATTGCCCAGATGTCGCCTACAATCTACTTTCCGTTCGTCGGATGCAGGAAAAGGGAATGACGATTATATTTGATGCGGCAGGTGTCACATTTAAAAATGGTGATGTAACCATTTTAACAAACATTTTAAAAACATGGTAAATTTAGGAAGTCAATCTGTAATAAATAACAATTACAAAATATGGCATGAACGACTTGGTCATATAAGCAAGCAAAAATTCATTCAATTAAAACACATAAAATGATAGCATTAGCATTTCGAAGTTGAGAATTTATAAATTCTTTAGTAACAAAATTTTCCGACGACCGCTATGAAAAATGCGTAAATTCCCACAAATAACTATTATTGAAAGTTGGCTATTGCATGCAAATAGCGAACCCGTGTGCAATGAAACTGGTTAGCCAATCAGATACCTTCTAGCCTGTGCGCAATGAAATGATTGCACACAGTTGTAGTAACCATGGCCACCAATGTATGTTTTGTCCGCAGCTCTGTCGAATAATATTTGAAGTTTGAAGGGATGCCGAATATTAGCGTTTTTTTTTTGTGGTCGTCGGAAAAATATCGTGTATACCACGTGTTGAAAATTCGATTTCACACTCGTTTGCTTAAGGCTCCACGATCCCTCACGTAGCGCCTATACTAAATACATGGAGTTATTTTTTTCGGAATTTTTCTACAAAATCAACTTTGAAGCAATGCTTGACTTTTGGTTGGTTAGTAGGCACCTAAACGGAGGTCGATAGCATATTATTTTTAAAAAAAGTATAGCAAATAATTTGTAATTAAATAAAAACGCGAAATCATTTTTTTCGGATTTTTTTGTCCTGGAACGTTTTTTCGCGGTAAGTAAACACTCATTTGATAGATAATTGAAATACGGAGGTCGATAACATTTTCTTTTTCCGTTTACTGTCGTAGTTTTTTTGTTATTTATAAAAAATAAATCCGAAAATAGGCAACCAAAAGTACTTAAGACGACGCGGCCCTTGCCGCTCGGACATGGTTTATAGGGCTAGTGAGAGCGACTTACGCAGGTCCTTATAACGCACTAATACTTTTATGACCGAGTGTTCGGTCAGCCCATTGCTTTGGGCCGTCATTTATTACAGGGGGTCTTTAACGCACTTGTGCTCTGCAATTTTTGCGATATTATAAAAACAGGTTTCACTGATCAGAATTGTTATAAAATTTTTTGTTTGCTATTCAACCATTTTTAATGAGTGAGTGAAAATTTTTTTATCAATGAACCATAGGGAAACTATTTTATGCAATGAAAAATTTACAATCTAAATTAGAAATTTTAAACTAAAGAGGTCGACAAATATTTTAGGAGTAGTATTTTAAATGCTCAAACTGTTTGCCAAAAGCTGCTAAATACGACTACCTAGTAACCTAATCGTTCTAGAAAATGGTAGAATAATAAAATTATTAATAGAGTTAATAAATAAAAATAGTCCAATAATATGAACTCCCAAAATTTATGCATATAAATTCATCCATTACCATTCACCATTCATTATTTTTGCCAATTTTGTTACTTTCATTTAGAGATGATTATGAAAGCATCTAGTGGGACCACGAAGAGGCTGGCAAGTTCCCACCGGGCCAAGGAAGGGGCTAGGTTTCAGTTAATTAGGAATGCACAGTTATTTTCAAATTCAAATGACAACCAAAAAGTCACCTATTTGACATAAAAAGCACTAAATTCTACGCAGAGAAAATACTACCTAGCGTAAATTATTTATATATTTACCTTCAAGCAGTGATATTTTTGCCCTGAAATTATGCTCTAATCATTTAATGTATTCTAGTGCATTTTGTAGTGTTGAGTTACAATTTAAAAATCTCCCAAGCTCTCGCTGGACGGAGTTTACCTCTTTTCACCATTGTTACTCTACGAGTCTACGGTACGGTTATTTTCGGATAATTGGTCCTAGGTAAGTACCTAGAAGGACTCGGAAAATCCAATAGTCCATTTGTTATCGAAAGTGTCAAAATTCCTGGTACACATTAAAAAATTTCAAGTACTATCAAGCTGCAAACGTTCGGTGCGATCGAAATCACGTATTATTTACGACAATTATGTTGGTTCTTGCTGTTATGAAATAAAAACTTTATTAATTATGATTGAGTGGTTGATTGATCAGAGAATTAACTTTTTTTATAGGTAGGTATAGATAAGTACATGGTTATGTTTTATAATTTATAAGTCTTTTTTTAAGATGCTTCTTATAGGTAAATTTCGGCTATTTCTCGAGTCAATTATTTCGGGCAACATTGCATTCATGTAAAATTTTTCTAAAGGATCTATCATTTTAACGTACCAGTATTTATAGTCATCTTTTTCAATAATACAATATTTTAAGTCACATTGTGTATATACAATAAAATAACATTTTTGGCGATTGGTAATATGCAGTTGACCTTGAACCTGGTACATATAATTGTCATTTTCTTTTAATAATATTTTATCATCATCCCTGGGATCAATTTCTAAATATTTAATAATTTTTTTTTCTATTGCCGTTTTGATGTCGGTGTTTCGAGCAGCAAATGGACATTTGATTTCAACAATTGAATCCAAATCAACCAATCCATCTGGTGATGCTCCCAAAAATTTTTTCTCGGTGTCTACAAATAAACCGTACGAACTAACATTTAAACCCGTTATTTCTTCAAATTTTTGTTTTGCTTTCTCTTCGTTGTCAATACCCCATTGCAGTGATTCAGGCAATTTTTTAAATTTTGATTTTCCGACGCGACAAAATATCTTTTATCGTATTTGCAGTGTCCGTGGTAAGTTTCATATTTATTATTCTTCCAAAATTACTAGCGGTTAACCTATTATTTCTTAGTCTCTCCCACTCGTCATTATTGCGTTGCCCCATTGTTAAAATTGGAATTGATGCAACATCACACAAAGTCAACTCATTTAAAAAATCTTGTTTTATTTTCTGATATGTAGCCTCTGGCATATCCATCATTTCCTCATCACCCAATCCACTATAACAAGCACCGTAATCTGAATCTGCACTCAATTTTTTAATTTTCCTTCTTTTATTATCTGCCTTTTGAGTTTGTCTATTTTTCAATGAATGGTCCGAAAATTTTTTGGTGTAAATATCAACATCATTACAACCTAAAACCTTCTCCAGTATTTTATACACAAATGTTTTTTTGTTATTAAAACTTATGGCTGCCGCAAAACATCTTCCGCGGTAAGAACCGCGGAGTGAAAAGTTAATTCTTTTTCCCCCAACAAATTTATTTACTATAGAATTGTAAGATTCAACGGAGTTATTGTCAACGTCGTATAAAAGGCTAGACGACAAGGTGGCAACTCTTTTAGAGCCTGAATAAATGATATAAACAAAGAACTATTTAAAAATTCAGAATATTCTACTACATTTGTAACCTGACCAACGTTTTTACAAAAATAGGGGGCACACTTCGAATGATCGCCAAAAATATGTGCTGGTGCGTTTAAAATGTCATTTGTTAGATTTTCGGTTTTTTGTTCAAAAGAGGTATGTTCGTTTTTTCTAAATCTGATGGCGCAAACAATAGAAGTTCTAAATTTCATGTAATTAGCTTTCAAAAAATTTCGTATTGTGATGTCAGAACGAGGAGTTTTTGCAATTTCCCGGATTTTATTGCAGAAATTTCGTAATATGTGATTACGACATTCAATTTTATGTACAAAATAACTTGGTCCGTATGGTCTACCGTTTCGAATTTTTTTATATACACTACTGTCACCATCCCCTATTAAATTTTTAAACCGTAATTTATGCATATCGAGTGATTGTTTGAACCCATCTAAAATAATTGCAGCTTCCATTGAGGTAGACGTACTCTTCCAGTTTTTAAAACATTTGTGAACTGGAGACGGTTTTTCTAAATTTTTGTAGTAAAAACATTTTTTGCAATATTTGTTTTTAACTCCCACATATAAAACTTTTTTAGTTCTGGCTCCAATTATTGTTGCAACTCCAGACAAAGCATTTGACTTATACGATCGCTTAGACCACGCACCATCAACTGCAACTGTGATATAGGGTACACCATCTTTATCAACTTATTAATAATCAGTAAGCATGTTCTTAGAAGGTATCAAAGCGTATACCCTCAAGACAACTTGCAGAATATAATCTCCAGTGGTTTCTAAGCCAGCAATTACTGGAAATATCTGGATTCATACGACCATAATGGACCCTATTAAAACCCTCGAAGATTATCAATATTTTTCTGTAAATAGTCAAGTAACTTCTTAGTGCACAGGACAAAATGCAAAACTTGACGAACAAATAATATTTTTTTTACCTACAATATGAAAGATTCAGGTATAATAAAGTGAAACGACCCTTCCAAATGTTTCTCAAAAATATTGCAGGTAAACAAGAAGATAGAGAATATCGACATACTGTTATTAGTTATTACTTACTACAATTTTTTCAGATAATCAACTTATCAACTGTCATTATACTCTAAATAATGTAAGAAGTCCCACGGCAAAAATATGGACTAATGGACATTTATGGTAACGACTTAAAAATTTAAAGTAGAAACATTCAAAACTACTTTATTTGACATCCACATTTCATTTCTGTTACAAATCGAAACTTTTATTAACTCAATATTTTGATTTTTAATGAAATTACACATGCATCAGCGCCACTGTCACGTTTGACAAGACTTCTTACATTATTTAGAGTATAATATATTTTTTTTTAATTTTAATAAAAATATGTTTTACGTTTAATAATACGGATGCAATGTTTTTAATTTCATATGGTTTTCATGATCCATCGTTAAATAAATCATTAATCTTATTTTTGATACCTTCTTCAATTGTTACTTCACGTGGGGGAAATGGGTACTTTATTTCAAGAATTGCATTCAACCCGATAATGTGCTCCAATTTTTCGCTTTGTTTTGTCGCAGAACTTCAAATGGATGATTTTTCTGAATACAAAATTTCTTTTACCGTATTTGTAGTGTCGGTATTCCGAAATAATGGTTTATGGGATCACGGGAACGGGTTTGTCGGCCGTGGCCTGTGTCGGCATTTCTACCTGACAGAAAATGCATGCATTTTATGACCATAACTTCTGCTCGAAGGACCCCCGGCAAATTGATTGACACCCGTCAAAATTTACAGAGTATACAACCCACTTTCCTCGAAACTGGAATTTTATTTTACTCCACTGGAGCCTTAAGCCACGCGCCTACGGCTTGTGGCTCAATTCTGCAAACTCGTGTGAAATCTTTCATTTTCAACTCTTGATATACAATATACTATTACATTTTCATCAATAAATTCAAACTTCCCGTCATTGTATAAGTTTTGCAAAATTGTCATTTTACTCCTCTCCTTTTCTAATAATTTCGAAGGTTTAACAAGCCTTGACTTAACATTGTGATGTGCTTTGTACATCGTTGATTTTCTAGGTGTTAATTCTTTCTCTCTCAAACCAATTTTAGTCAAAATACTCGTACTGTCCTTGCTATTGCCCTCCAAAAACGCGAATTTACCCTTGTTTGTCAAAACTTCACTGTCACCTGTTCTACAATAATTATGATCTTGAAGATCAAAACTGGAAATGCCGCGGTCGATGTTGTAGCTTGATGACATGAACATTCTACAAATGTTTCATCTTGCATTATACTCTCAGAAAAGGGAAGCTCTTCCAAAAGTACAAAATTTCCATTTGCAGAATGTTCATTGAGTTTTGGTACACAAGATTTTAGATCAAATTTACTTTTTCTGATTTTATTATGAACATACAGGCTGTTTGATAAAAAAACGCCTCAACCCATAACTTTTTTATTTATTATCCGATTTCAATGAACAAAAAAACCGAAGATATGGTTTTTCATGCGTTACGAAGCAGCCATAAAATAATTTTTTTTTGCGTTATTTTCAGTAGCTTACGATAGTCAACTTTTTTTTTTTTAATGGACACATGTAGTTTTTTAGGCTCAGTCTGATAAAGTTTTTTTTTATGAATCTAACGATGTATTAAAAATTATCGTTTCGTTCATAGCTGACTGAAAAAAAAAAACAATTTTTAATTGTGGTTCAGTTTATTATGAAATTTTCAAGTGTGCCGTGAAAAACAATTGGAATACAAATAGCAACAAATGTCAAGTGTGAGTTTGAAAATTTTCAGGTGCAATCTTGAAGAGTTTTATTATTATTTTCTTGGAAAACATAAATAATAATTAAAAAAAATATTTTTTTTTTAATTATTATTATTTTTTCTATTAACTTTTTGTTTTTGACTAATTACGATTTTTATTACACTCGAACATAAAATAATAGTCAAATGACTGCTATCCTGCATGACTGACAATGTTATTTTATACTTAAATAAAAAAAGTTTAAAAAAGCAGATGAAAACTTCTAAGCTGACGTTTAGATGACATTTATCGTACTTTGTATTCCGATTGTTTTTCACGGCACTCGTAAAAATTTTATAATAAGCTGAACCACAAAAAAATGTTTTATTTTTTTTCAGTTAGCTATGAACCAAATGATAACTTTCAATACATCATTAGATCCAAAAAAAAAAACCTTACCAGACCAAGCCTAAAAAACTACATGTGTAGATTAAAAAAAAAGTTGACTATCGTTAGCTATTGAAGATAACGCCAAAAAAAACATTTTATGGCTGTTTTGTAGCGCTTGAAAAACCATATCTTTGATTTTTTTCTTCATTGAAATCGGGTAATAAATAACAAAGTTATGGGTTGAGGCGTTTTTCATCAAACAGCCTGTATACGGTTGACCCAAAGACTCTTAAATATTGTATTTTTGGTTTTTTGTTGTGCCACAATTCATAAGGAGTTTTATTTGCCTCGAGAGCTTTAGTGGGGCTTATATTAATAAGGTTTACTGCTGTTAAAACAGCCTCACCCCATTGGGCTTTATTTAGGTCAGCAGCAATGACCATGGTCCTGACCCTTTCAGTAATGGTACGGTTCATCCTTTCAGATATACCGTTTTGTTGAGGCGTGTGACTAACAGTCAAATGATATGTAATGCCCCTTTGGCTACAAAAATCTTTATATTCATTCGATAAATGTTCACGACCATTGTCGCAATACAAATTGACGATCTTTAGATTAAAATGGGCTTCACACTTTGCTACAAAGTCTTTAAACATAGGGAAAACATCAGATTTATAAGTTATTAAATAAACAACTGTATAATGAGTGTCAATGAATGTCACAAAATAATTTTTGGCATCTACAGTAGGTACTAGGTTTAATTGGTCCACACACATCGGTGTGAATGATAAAAAGGGGGCGATTTTCATGATTTTTAACTTTCGTTTTAGCGAAGGGAAGTCTAGACTGTTTACCATAAATGCAAGCTTCACAGATATTATCTGTAGGTTTTATTAATTGAAGATGATTAATGTCATGTCAAACCAACGGCACGCAGATGGACTGAACAGGATAAAGCCTTTTTCCTTTATCTTTGTACAAAAGAAGTCCACGATTGTATGGGTATTTGCAAGTTTATTTTCAATTACCCTCGTCCAGATCTCTCAAAGCAATTTTGGCTAAAATTCCGTTTGACACTGGTGTCAATAGCGTAATTTTGGAACATCTGTGGATTCAAATTAGTAAAATGAATCATGCCGATAATAATTGTACTTTATTATTTGATGAAATTTCACTTTGTCAAGGCTTTCACTATGAGCGTGTACAGCAATATTTAAGTGGTTTTGAAGATGTTGGTCATTTAGGACGAACAAACAAGGCAGCCAACCATGCACTTGTTTTTATGGTTCGTGGATTCAGGAAGCAATGGAAACAAGTAATTGCCTATTATTTCACTTCGAAAACTATTCAAACGGCCAATTTGAAGTTCCTTATCAAAGAAATAATTTCACAACTTCAAGGTATCGGATTAAACGTATTGGCCACTGTTTGTGATCAAGGGCCAACTAATTGCGCCGCTTTGAGGGAACTTTATGATCAAAAAAAAAAAAAGGTGCCTGAGGGCACGTTTATTTGGGTGTGCAAACATTGGGACGTCAAATTGGACGTCCGGAGGGGCATAATGGCAATATTACAGCGGTAATCTTATATTTTTAGTCTTACATCTAAAATTGGTGTTGTTTAGTATTATGTACTGTAATTTATGTTTACTCTACTTATTGAACTTTAGTTGCAGTCTCTGTTTTTGTTTCTTGCCGGTCGCACTTATTCCCCATAGTGTATCCCGTCCGAAACTCGCAATTACCTCCAGTGGACAGTTTGGCACCTCCGTCACACACACTTCTCGCGTCCCAAGCATGCGGCACAAAGCCTCTCGTTCGTCCTCGAACAGCGCCCACCTCTGAAGTCGGTGTATCGGGTCATCCCGGACGCCACATTCCCTACATTCATCTGTCTCCGACTTCCCGATCCTGTGAAGGTGACACATATAGTTTCCATGGCCCGTCAGTACATGTGAACTTCCACCGGTGAATTCCTTCCGCGGGGTTTCGGAGACAACTGGGAAGAACTCGTACGTGACCCTGCCCTTTTCTGAGTGTTCCCATCTATGTTGCCAGAAATCCAGCGTCACCAACTCCAGGTACTGTCGCAGGTGTCGAGGACTGTCAAAGTCTTCTCTCCGTATCTCCAAGTGTAGATACGGGTGAGTTTCTTTCTTCTTGAGCGCCTTCCTACATGCAATTTCAGCAGTTTTCAGATCGAGGGGAGGCAAGCCAGCAATTACTCCGGCCGCATCGTGCGATGTAGATGTGTAACAGCGACCCATCAGCTTGGCTGCGACTCCCTGCACTTGATTTAGTTTCTGCTTTACCTTCGATATGTGTAGTCTGTGAGACCAGATTTCGCTGCCATAATCTGATCTCACAGACTACACATATCGGAACTTTGTGATCAGCGTCATCCCCGCCAAAGTTCCTATTATTTCTTTGTTAAGGACAAGCCAGTTGTGACCATTTTCGATGTTCCTCATCTCTTAAAGAATACGCGTAATGCATTATTGAAATGCAAAATCCAATTTGCTCCTCACAAATGGGCCAGATTCCACCACATTGAGTCTGTCTTTAATTTTGACCAGCAAAAAACATTCAAATCTTTGCCGAAATTAAAACAACCTCATTTCAATCTCAAAAACGATTCCAACATGAAAATGAAAGTAAAGGTTGCTGCAGCCCAACTGAGCAGCTCCATGGCTAGTGCTATGGAAACGTTGACCACCTTGGGTGTACTGCCTGCCGAGGCCATTTTCACAGCGGAATTTGTTAAAAAAGTTAACTATTTGCTGGATTCATTGAATAGTGGAAATATTAGCCGGTTGACCATAAACGCTTGACTTTTGGAAAAAATTATTGACAGAGTTGAACAACTGGAAATTAATTGATTTGGAGACTGATGCCGATCTTTCGAATCGGTATTCATTTGTTCGCGGTTGGCAGACAACGATTTGATCAATTATTTTTCAGTGGGATACACTCAAAGATGTGAATGGTTTTGATTATTTCAATCTACGTTCATTTAATCAAGATCCATTGGAGAATCTATTTTCCAGCATCCGTCAACATGGCGTAGCTAACACCAAACCCACCTGTCACCAGTTTACAGCAGCCTTAAAAACTGTTGTAGTTAACAGCTTGGCTTCACCAAAAGGTGTTGGCAGAAACTGCGAAGATGACAATTGCACGCCGTTGGATGATTTGGTCACTTTGTTGAAATTTTCAGGAGATACTTCGACGGAGACGCAGGAGCAATTGTCGCAGACGGAAGTATCAATGGATTTCATCTCCCCAGAATTTGAGGATCTTCCTGTTGAAGATACTCAAGGTCTTGCGTATGTTGCAGGCTGGGTGTTGAAAAATATTGACACTCCTGATTGTGATAATTGCCGGAATATTTTATTTTCCAAAGATGCAACTCCACGTCATCTCCTGACAACTTTTAAAAAAGCGGACAACTCTCAGAGGCTGACATATGCTAGTGACCATGTAATGGGATTTGTTCAAAATATACACTGTTTATATGAATTTCTTGATAAGTGTGGTTTTCAGAGAAATCTGGAAAACACTTTCAAAAGTTCATTTAAACAAAAGGTCGATTTTGGGCAAATACATTGCGTGGAACACAATTGTTTTAATTTAATTTTAGATAAGTGTACCACTTTTCTAATTTATAAATATTGCAGGGACAAGGATAAGTTTTCCGCAGTATCTGAGGGTCACCAAAGAAAAATGAAGAGACTGAAAAAATAGTGCTATGATTAGTGTGATTTGTTAGCCTTATTTTATTATACATATAGAATTATAGACTGTATTTTATATTGTAAACATCATGCAATAGGTTGATTACGCCTTGAGTATCATTCGTGAAAGATCGTACCAGTATATCCGTTTCACCGCTGACTTTCTCCATGAACTCGACCATTTGGTCGAAGTCAATTGGATACTGCTCAGAGTTATTAACAGCGTCTTTTGCAAGCATTAACAGTTCAGAAGTAGAGGTCAGGCTTTCCACTGAATCACTGGATCTTATCTTTTTGGATTTACCGGTGCTATCGGAATTCGCGTTCGTAGGGTTTGAAGGGCTTAACTCTGTCTCGTTGTCATCCGTCATTTACCGCTTTCCTGCCAGAGTGTCAGTCGCAGCATCCGTTGTAGGGTTGTTATTAGGGGTAGATGTTGCAAGGTCAGCATCTCTGTCCTGTGGACAGTCGCTCACATAATGGCCAATCATTTTGCACTTAAAACATATATCGTCGAAGGTCATAAATATACGGTAGTTTGTATTATCGAACTTTAACACGACCGAATCTGGCAGCCCGATATCGTCATCCGGCTGAACATATATTTGTCTGCGAAAACTAAGGACATGTGAATATTCATCATCCAGTATTCTTGCCCTGACAAACGACATTTGCGAAAGTACAGTAAATCCAAGAGCTCTAATTTGATTCTCGAAAACATGATGGCGATGGGGAATTGAAGGGCAAACATTTGACAAAATGATACGACGCGCAGGGTTTATTAAGCTACGGTTTCTTAGAGAAGTATGCCGCGCACAATTCACGGTAAGTCATGCGCTGCGCACAACCGCGTAAATCTAATCAGTTGATACTGATGGAAGCGTTTTCTTAGAAAAAGTTCAGCTGAACGCATTGTTGGCTTTTTCTAAGAAAACGCTTCCATCAGTATCAACTGATTAGATTTACGCGGTTGTGCGCAGCGCACGACTTACCGTGAGTTGTGCGCGGCGTACTTCTCCAAGAAACCGTAGCTTTAACCGACGTACCCCAACGACCTTGTCAATGATGGTGATGGATGAGTGGTTTGAGACCACGTCATCAACCAAAGACTTACTACTTAAATAGATGCAAATAAATAGTATATTAAGTATAAAGAACGGTAATGACAATGTACCTCTTCACATCGTGTTGCCACAATGTCGATTTTTGTATCGCGTTTCTAAGGCAATCTGCAAACAACCTACCGCCATTGCAGTTTTTGAGCGCAAATATCGCCAGTTGTGTTGAAAAACAAGCAGTAAAATGAGTGATATTTGTGATTCCGAAAACGAAGTGGATGTTGTAAAAGAAACTTTGAATGTGGGGTGCGTCACAAATAAAGAATTTTTGAAACTAACGACCTCAACGTGTAATTAAGACAAGGAAAATTTGGGGTATGAAAATTTTATTGTCGCGGCAAGTTCGCTAATGTTATTTTGTTACAGTGGCAAGGAAAGCCGATTACAAGAGCCGTATGAGTTTCCAGAAAGTGCTAACATCTTGTCTTCAACTTCTGCCCATATAAATAGAGAGTTTCCCAAACCAACGACCTCGTAATCGAGAAGACAAGGAAAATTCGAGGTTTGACAATTTTGACAATACTAATGTCGCGGCAAGTTCGCTAATGTTATTACAGTGGCAAGGAAGGCCAACTACAAGGCCTGTGTGAGTTTCCAGGAAGTGCTAACATCTTGTCTTCAACTTCTGTCCACATAAATAGAGAATTTCCGAAACCAACGACCTCAATGTGTAATCAAGAAGACAAGGAAAATTCAAGGTATGACAATTTTGACAATGCTAATGTTGTGGCAAGTCCGCTAATGTTATTTCATTCCAGCGCCAAGGAAGGTCGACTACAAGAGCTGTATAAGTTTCCAGAAAGTGCCCTGACTTCTTGTCTTCAACTTCTGTCTACATAAAAATTATTATAATAATTGATTAATTTTGAATAAATTTACTTACCGTTCTAAAACACCAAAAATTACTTACCGTCGAGTTTATTGTTAGCAACGGGTAAACATAGCTTACCGTCTTGGAAACAGACGTGATAAACAACCAAATAGAGTGCAATTCATTCGCCTCCCGGCCTGCCGTTAAAAAAAACTTATCTCCGGCGAACAAAAACTCGGGCGATAATACCAACAAGTAAACGCCACCAATGTCATGAATCAATTAACTGCTGCAAATCACAATTGTACCAATTTGGGTGTTTCTTATGAGACTCACGA
Organism: Tenebrio molitor; assembly: GCF_963966145.1. Lineage (NCBI taxonomy): Eukaryota > Metazoa > Arthropoda > Insecta > Coleoptera > Tenebrionidae > Tenebrio > Tenebrio molitor. The sequence goes on from NC_091049.1 coordinate 12,769,594, forward strand.
GGAATCAACGATATGCGAAATTAGATGTAAATATACTTGCCTAAGTCACAGTATGAGCGCTAAAAACGGAGAGCACGAAGAACACGTCTGTGCACCACACTCTCAAGATATTATCTATTTTGAACAATTAGCTGAAGCAGTTCTGAAATCGTTTTGTATTCCTACAAGTTTTAGAAGCAATATTACGAATTCGAATTTATTCTAATGTTAAGAACATGTGCTGTAAAAACTTCACTTCAAATGCAACAATGTTAGAGTTATTTACATCGTCCATGTATAACGCACAAGAAGAAGTACAGTGGCGGACAAAAAAAAGTAGGACAAGTCTTATTAAGAAATTTAGCCAAAATTGAGTTGAGTAAACCGGAGTTACTATAATAAATAAATAAATATTTTCATAGTAACCATAGAAAGGGCAAGCAAATTTACATTAGCGAAAAAACTTTGTCATACTTTTTTTTGTCCGCCACTGTATGTTGTCTTACAAGATGTTGTAAATGACGGTATGGAAATTTTTGATGAATAAAAACAGTTGGCATGTGTTTTTGTTCTTTTTTCAAAACTCGACAGTTTATGATTTATCGAATTGTTGCGTTACTTTTGCCCCTCACTGTATAATATTAATAAGTGATAGAAATGCATCATTATACGAGAGTGAGAACTTCTCACGAGTTTCATAATGGTATTTCGATCACGTGTGATATACGACGTTTTATCTTACAGGTGCAACTATTGCAAAAAATCCAAGAAATGAAATTTCATTCAAGTAAAATATTCGCCTATAAAAATATAATAGTATTCTTGTATATGTATCAGTTTTCGCAGTTACCAATGGTTGTTATAGTTTCTGAAATAAACAATGTCGTTGTTTTTTTCACAATTTGTAAAAAAATTATTACAAAAATGGATGTTTTAGCAAAATATCCAATTAGACGTGGAAGCTGCCGTTTCCAGTTTGCTTCCGGTAAAGTCGAAAAATAATAATGTACGAGAAAGAGTATAATCTGTTCCTCAAGTGGAAGGCAGATAATAATTGTTTGGCAGCTGACTTGTGAGTACTTTATCTCACTTGTGAATAATACCGTGCGATCGAAAATTAAAAAAATCGAGATAGCCATGATTAATACACTTCAGTTAAAAAATTATTCCGATCGAAAAAAACAAGGTCGAGTTATATTTGTTGAGATTATTTCCAGAACAAAAAAAAACAACAAAGAACGACAATATCTTATTATTTATCGACAAAGAAGTCATTTTCATTCAATTATAAAATGAACTGTCAAATGTGACAAGAGGAAAGAAAAATTTTAATCACTGACAAGAGGAAGCGAATTTTTATCCGCGATAAACAAAAATGATTGGTTCAAAAGACAAATTCTCATTGGACCACTGTCTGTGTAGCTATAGTGATGGAAATAATCATGATTAATTATTGACTATTAAAATTTGCTATTACAATATGTTCACTTTAGAGCAACAAATTTTCATTGTTTAGTGTTTCTTCAGCAATGGAGAAAGGCTTGGTCCTATTCGACAGCTCAAGTTTTTGAGGAATTTCAACAAAAGTTTCCGTACTTTCAAAGCACTTAACCAACAACTTGCCCAGAAAGTCTACAAATGCGTAAACATGTTTTTGGAAACAGGTAGTGTTCTGCGCAAAAAAGGCAGTAGACGACCGACAAAAAGATGAAAATATTGAAGAGGGTGAACAAAGAATTATTGCAGAGATTAACCCAAGAAACTAACCTATCATTTGGTACAGTTCAGCTTATCCTTAACACAGATTTACACTTTTTTCTCTATCGTGTGTCTGTTGTGCACGAAATTACCCCTTGACAATAAGAGCACCCACAACCGGCAACAACCTCTCTGGATAATATTGATTGATCGATGATTGTTGGATCTTAGACCGATTTATAAACAAGCGGCGTGCGCCTGCTCCGTGCTCAGCGTTGACGTTAAATAAAGGTGCGGGAATTTTTGAATCTCATTGTTTCATTGCACTTGCTGAGGAAATTCTTTCATGTACAACCGACAGGTCACACAAAATTCTTTAAAGGGCCCCACATACTGCGTTTTTGTTGACTGACATCAAATAAGTGAAATCTTAACGAACTGCGAACTGAAATTTTTGGGATATTTCTTCTTTCTTTTAATAACATCTGTTTAGCACTGAAATTTGTCGTTATTATTTCAATACTGTTTTCCAAAATGAACATAATTGATGAAAAATAAGGAAGTGATAAAATTTAACGAGAATCTATATTATTTGTAAAAAAACATTAATATACAAATTAGAAAAAATACTCGTAGCATAAAAATAGAAGTATACTTGCGACGTTAAAAACATTTCGCTACGCGTCGTGCTTTTAAACTCGTCACGCGTGCATTAAAGGCTTCCTTATAAACGTGTATCATATGCTATTTTTTATAATACCTACACTACAATCTGAAAATTATAATGAAAAAAGTAAATTGAAATACCTTTTCAGAAGTAATCTGTGTCATTAATCGTTGATATAGAAATGGTCAATTGTTGTTGTTTCGTTGCCATATATATTTGTTATAAATTGTGTATAAATGTGTATTTATCATTGTTCAAAATGTAGGTGAATTTGTTGTTATCTAAGCAACCCTTAAAGTTTTAGTGTTTTAAAGGCCCATTTTCGCACGCATTTTAGTGTCAAAAATAGGGATTATGATTCAGGTATAATAAAAATTGGTTTATAAAACTTAAGGGTGAGGTTAACCCGATTTGAAATGGCCAAAAAACGGTGGTTTTTAAACATTCAAGTATTTAAAACAACAACAGATGAAGGCAAGGTATTTTTTTTATTTGAAAGATACGTCCTTCCTCTAGGGCGCCATTTCAATTTCGTTATAAATAACAATAAAATAAATCACAATTTGAGGACTATGAAGGAAGTTGTAACACTAAAACCTAATGCGAAATTAACAAAAAAAAAGTATAGGGCCCTCGGAAATTTAATTTTAAAGCGTTTGGTGCCATCACATTGCTTCCAAAAAAATCACAGATCTTATTACATACATAAACATACTGCGAGTTTTTTATTTTACTGAACATAGGATTCATGAATCTGTAAGTTTGGTTGCCTATTTCAAATGCATTGACTTGTCCATTTTAGAACTGAACACAGCCATTTGTATGTTCAGCGAAATAAAAAACGCAGTGTACGTTCTGTTACGATTTAAATCGCCGCGTGCTTGTAAATCTTCGCGATTTCTCTAGAACGTTCTAGAACCCATCGCGACGGAAACGTACACGGACTTCCGCCGAAAAAATCGCGCAGAGAGGGGGCGGAAGCTATAAATCAAGGAGTATAGAATAATAGGGAGGGGACATACGGCCGGTCGAATGAAGCCGCCTTAATGCGCATGTCTGCTATTAGTACGCCCCAAGAAAGTGAATAAAATCAGTTGCGTTGTGATATTTAATGTGGTTTTCTAGTTTCTCATACTCTGAATACATTTGTGATGTAAAAAAAAATTATAGTGTTTTATTTTCCTGCAGTTTTATTGTTAATTCCCAACATCTCAAGTAGTGTTAACTGGGGCGTACCTTACGGGTTGCATAAAATTACGCCCGTTTCCTTGTCCCTCACCGCTTCAATTTACCGCGCCCATAAGCTAGCTTATGTTCCCTCCCTATTATTCTATACTCCTTGCTATAAATCGTGGGAACCAGCGAAAGACGAGGAAGTTCACGGCTGTTAAGGCTGTTGCCTAGTGGTTGGCCAAGCAATGGTAAAGCGCGCTAAACGGATTCTAATTATTTTTCCACAGTTTTATGTTTGAAGCTATGGTGACTATATTTTTTGTTAAACATTAACGTATCTCACGGGGCTATAGTCCATGTAATACCCCAAGTCAGTAAAATATCCTTTTCTAACATAAAAATTTTGAATGAAACGGACAACTACAGCAAAAAAAAATATCTCTGTTGATTAATTGAATCTTGTTGTTTTATAGAATATCATGCATAACATAATTTCATGCACATGAATTTTATAATTAAAAATATAAGCTTTCATTTTACTGACTTGGGGTATTACATGGACTATACTGCTCAGTTTTTTGAAAAATCGCTTCATTCTTTTAAAAAAAATTAATAACGTTTTTCAGTAATTCTCCTTATTTTTTCTCAATTTTTCATTTAGAGACTATTTAAAAAGTGCATTGGATTCAGAAGAACGTATCTCATGGGGCTACTGTCTCAGTTTTTGGAAAAACAAATTAGATTGGAAGCAAAAAAATAAACAAAAGCCTCAACAAAACGCGTAAAATTCGGTTATTAGGCAGTCCACTATACTTCTCAACTACCTGCAGCCCCTGGAGGTCGTAAACTCGGGTTGACATAATCACTACTTAACGCCCGCAATGCAACTTTTGTTGGGAAGATACTTGCACTGGGCTCACGGGAACACCCTCGGGGCAGGCCCGGCGTGCCGCGATGGTCAACTTATGAATCCCATTTTTAAAATATACCTGAAAGGAGATGGCCGGATTGCCGCGGTGCGGTATCATAACCTTTTTATCCTTTTAACAAAGTAAACCAATCACTAATTCTAATAATAGCGAGTAATTAAAATACCTAATACCTACATATAACACTTTTTTTGATGGAGCACCAATTATACAGGTGTCCAAAAAAAAAAGACGAGTCCATAGCTCCCTTATTTATCGGACGATTTTAATTATCTATACACCAAATTAATTTGTTGTGAGTAGGCTACAAAATGGCCTACTAAATTCACGTAAAGCCCTAACGACTTCAAGGTTAAACTGTCAAATATTTTTTGTCTTTTTCACTTTTCAACATCAGATTTGATGTATAAAAATAAAACAGCCCGTTAGGTGTTGCTTAGTGACACTTTCCGGCTCTGATATTGTTATTATAACTTACTTACCGGACTCAAATTGATGATGCAATTGAACATCTACCGGATAGTATGAAATAAAAATTTAACTATGTACCGGGTGTCCCATCACTTATGACAAGCACGAAAATGACTTTAAAACTAAATTATATTTATATGAAAGTATTATAGGTGCATAAATACTGTTCACCGCCACAAAAATTGGGTATTACTTTTTTGTTAAAATTAATTACCTAGGTACAGCAGTCAAAAAACTATCACTTTAAAAATTAAATTTTGTTCGATGCAGTTCAAATTTGGTACACGTTATGAAACCATAATACATAGAGAAATAAAATCCGTGATTAGAATTGAATGAAAATGTTTTGATGTAAAGATATTTGGTTTATTTAATTTGGGGCGTTTTACTTTATGAAAATGGATTGAAAAAAATTAAATTAAGAAACCTAAGTTAAAATAGGTATATCATCTAATTATTATTAACCTAAAAACTAAATAATCTCAGAATGTGACACTCAAACTTTTCTATTCCCATCCATTCCAATATCGAACCCGGTATCGGTCGTTTGGGCCAAACTACCTGCGTCTAGTAACGTCGAGTAAACGGCCAAGCTGTAGTAACGATTGAATATACTTAGAATATTAAAACCCCTACTAATTTATACAGAAACTATAATTTTTTCCAATAAATGTCTAAATGATTCTGACAGAGTTCTAAGTATAGTATTTTTTTGCAATTGGAGAAAAGTTGTAAGTATTATCCGATAACAGGTTTTTTTTAATGGAAATGATTTGTACATACAGGTAATGAAAACGGGCGCTATTGTAATCCTACCTTTCTTACGCTAAATAATCCCTAGTATTACGAAAATAAGATTCAATCTCTGAACTCTGAAGTTATGGTCCAATTTTTACCCTTTTGGGATGACGTCACGATTTCCTTTCTCGCTTTCTCTTTATTGAAACAACAGGAACAAACAAAAAAATGCGATGCGTTTATTTATTATTGATTACTTTTGGTTATTTTATGCTCTTGTCAATTTGACATTTTTTTATTTTTCATTTATTAGTTATGTTATTAGATACATTGATTACAATCGTAAACTTTCGAAGCAATTGTCAACAAAATTGAAATTTAATAGTTATTTTTGATAAATCCAAATTTATTTCTGAGTCCAATTATTACCCATTTGCGATGACGTCATTATTTAGTAACTTCACGTATGTTTGAGCTAGGATCAGAAACTAATTTGAATTGATCATAAATAACTATAAGGTTAGGTATTAAAACGATTGTAGTCGAAGCAAGCCATACCCATGTTATGAAATTTTCTGACAATTGCTTCGAAAGGTTATGTTTGTAATCAATGTAATAAGTGAAAGAAATTAAATGTGCATCTAAGCAAGCCATGAAAATCTGATTTTCAGTTGGTAGTAAAGCTAAAGGTAGTGACTTTAACTTTCAAAGTTGCTTGCTCTGCGCGAACCCGATTTGACTAATTTTTTAGTTTTTGTCCATTTTAACATTGCTGATTTCAAAAGCAATGTTACGTCTTTTTACTGATTGAATTAAAGTAATTCTTATTTGTTTTTGTCTTTGTATTTTTACCAAGTAAAGATTTATTGGATATGACCTTCATAAATGTGACTTTTGTAATGTAACTAAATTAAAGGTGCTTTTACAAATGCACAGCTCACTTGATGAACATTTATATGAAATCAATTATAAAGATAGCAGAGATACGAAAAATCTGACACTGTCAAAGTGATAGCCTTTACATTTGTATTAATCATTGTCCGTTATTTTCTTCAAAAGAATTTTCTGCAAGTAAAAGATTCAATCACTAAAGTGCACAGATAAATACATCCAAACTACAAGAAATAAGAAAATCTAAAATTTGCCAACAAATTTGTTCACAATACGAAGATTTAATGCTCTTGTAAAATGCTAATTTTATGACTGACGGGTCTCGAGAGGGTACCTGCTGCAGTGTTTGACCGATCCAAGAATTCTGAATACTTCTGCAACTTGAACTACACCTCGCCCAAAAGTTTTATTACTGTGCAACAGCCTTAAGAGTGTAATTATAGCCCGGGCAATGAACACATTCAAGGTTACTATAATTCGCATAGAGCTGAAAATTGGTACGAATGTTGGGAACACCATTATAAAAGAAATGTAAAAAGTCCCCATCGCTCCCACATCTGCAAAAAAAGTTATTTAAGGTATCTGATGGTACTTCAAGTGTACTGTCTTCTTCGTGTTGTAATTTTTAGACTGTCGATAAAAGTTCGTTAAAATCCGTTAGTCATAAGGAAATGTAGAAGTGTATTTGGTTATGAGTGAATGCTAATAGATTCTTCGGAACGAATTAGATTTAACAGAAAAATTGTCGGTTAGGAGAGTCGGTTGGTTTCAACGGATTGTTTCTGAGTTATTGTTATTAGATTAGTAATAATTTTAGCCGTTGAAGCTAGATTGAATGTGAGTGGTTGAATGAAATAGGGATGTATGAATATAATAATATAATAAAAGTAAGTTGAGGAGAGAAAGTGTGAATCAAAGACTGAGTAGACTTAAGAATTAGAGTTAAGAGTAATTCGAGTGTATGGAAATAATAAGACATCGTTCATAATAAAGTTAGTGTTTTAAATTCAGTGTTCGAAATTGATTAAACATCCTGACAACAGCAAAGAAGAAAATATTGATACAGTTTAATCAAAAGTGGGAATTCAAAGAAAAATTATTTGTAATATATTAACTAATTTCCAACCCCAGTCTTCTGGGTCCAGTTTATTACCAAGCCACACTTGAACTTGATAATATACCCAAAATAGATGTTGCTGAGCAGAAGCAGAGGTTGGAGGAAGACATGCCAATTGCACTCGTTTTTTGTTACGAGTATTTTTTACAAAAGATAAGTATCGAAACTTGTCTAAGCAGGTAAGTTTTTTTGGAGCTCCGTACACAGAAAGAAGGAAGCGAATTCCGTTGGTGATTACAGCTTGTGGAGGAGAATTACTCTTTTGAAAAACTTCAACACAATTAACTAAGTCTTGTTTTTCAAACAATTTAACACAACTTTTTCAGCTTTTGGAATCGCTATATCTCAGAAATGGTTATTCTTAGGGAAAAAAGTATAGGAACATTTTTATAGAGAATTGCATGCTCTACTATTTTTGTCTGATCTATTTTTATGATAAAACTTACCGTTTGGCCGAAAAATGCAAAAAACCAATTTTCCCCACCTTTGACCTTCAATAACTTTTTTTGCAGGTGTGGGAGCGATGGGGACTTTTTATATTTCTTTTATAATGGTGTTCCCAACATTCATACCAATTTTCAGCTCTATGCAAATTATAGTAACCTTAACCCTATTTTTCAAGCTAACTTGCCCGGGCTATTAGTGCGTGCGGAGAGTCACGGGGACAGTGATCCAGTGAATTTGCAGGGTCGACGGAACGACGTAATCACGGCTCCTAGACCCGTATCTGATGCGTCGGTCTGAATTACGAACGGTTTTGAAAAATCGGGACTTGATAGAACTCGTACGGACGCGAGTGCGCTTTTTATTTTTTGAAGAGCTTCTTCGGCTTCTGGAGTCCACTCCGTCTTTTGCCGCCTCCGCTTTCCTGTCAACAACGCATTAATCGGCGACATGCGGGTCGAAAAATGAGGTATGAGCGCCTGTACCAGGAACACATTCCTACGAAACGCTTGATTTCCGCGCTTGTTTTCGGGACTGGATAACTCACCATGGCCGCTACCGTATCGGGATCGGTCCCTGGACCATTTTCATCGACTATGAAGCCTAGATATTTCAAGTTGGAGCGGAAAAGCTGACACTTTTTGGCGTTCACCGTAAGTCCCGCGTCCCCCAAACGCTCTATCACTTCCCTCAGTGTCTGGACGTGTTTTTCGAAACTCGACGCAATAATGATTAGGTCGTCCAGATATACGAAAACGTGCGGTTCTAGCTCTGGTCCAAAAATTCTGTCCACGAGGCACTGCTGCCTTTGGGCCGCGTTAGTTAATCCGAACGGTAGAACATTGAAATGAAACAAACCTCGGCCAGGAATCGCAAACGCTCTTTTTGGTTTTGAATCGGGATCCAACGGTATCTGCCAAAATGCGTTCTTCAGATCTATGGAACTAATGAACTTAGCTCCCCGCAACATGCTCAAAATACGGTCGACCCGCGGTAGTGGAGAGCCGTCAAAACAAAGACGATACCCTCCGGAAGATTTCTTGACCAACAAGATTGGAGACGACCACGGACTGTCGGATGGCGAAATTGCGTCGTTCTCTAACATGCGATCAATCTCTTTGTTAACTTCAGCAAGCATGTACGGTGACCACCAGTAAGGGCGTTGTTTGAACGGTTTCGCGTCTCCCGTATCGATACTGACCGTCATCTTGTGCGTTCTCTCTAACTTTCCACCATTATTTAGAGATTCGAGATCGCTCTTTATGACTTCGATGATTTTCTGTCTTCCATCATCGCGTCGCACGTGGGTACTCTGACCTTGTCGAAACCAATTTCTATTTTGCGACTTGCGAAATCGATCTTGAGCCCAAACAGACTGCAAAAATCGCACCCTAGTATGACACTATGGTGAAGATCTAGTACGACGTACACTCAAATCCGCCGTCTCGACGCGTCTAGAGTCGCTTCTAACTCGATCGCTTTCGACACCGGACGTCATTGAAAGATCTTGCCACCTACATGATTGTTGATTAAATCTAAACCGTTCCTGCCGATACGTGACGTTGTCGTCGATGCCAAGGATTCTAAACATAAGAGGATTGCGTAATGAATCGTACGCCATTGGAAGTGCTCGGGCGTGACGTAGGCAGCGGCCCTCTGAAATCTGGCAGCCGTAAACTCACTATTGTATTATGGCTTTTGCACGTATTACAGCTTCATAAATCATAACATTTAGGATAAATAGATTGGAGGTTGATTTTGTCGGATAAACATTATCCGCTGTGAAAGTGTCAAAATCACAGCGGCTTATAGGATTTTATACGTATGTAGGTATATTATAATTATTAAGATAACTAGTGTTTTAGAGACGATTTAAAAATCGAGGTCGTAGTTTAAATCAGAGCGACCGCAGGGAGCGAGGATTTAATAGACCGAGATTTTTAAACTATAAAACACGTGTTGTCTTCAACATTTTTTCTAACACTAACATCTTATCACAAATTTTAATAAATTCAGAAATTATTCTAAAATGTCATAAATTATTCGAGGCGCGTCACAATACACAAAATGCGAAGATTGCCGTGGGCACAATGGTTATAATATCAACAAATTTTGAAAAAAACAATTTTCATCGTTGAAATGTGCCAAAACGTTCCAGAAGAAATAAGAATAAGGGAAAAGAATTTCGTACGAAAGGTTGGAAGAATAAAAAAGGCATTAAGGAGGTAACCGAAGATGTCATTTTGGTGTTTCTTGATATGAAGGTAAGTGTGCAGAACTTTATTGAAAAGTTAATTCAAATTACGGCAAGAATCCTTTGAAGAGAAAGTAAAGATTGCCAGAAAAGTCTTCGGTGGTGGAACGCTTGCATTGGATGAAACAGCAGAAGTTAAAGAAGTAGATGTTATAAACAAGAGCACCAAGCTAATAAAAGGTGTCAGGGGAAGTTTTAATAATTTACTCGGTATATAAGTATGAAGAAGACTCTATTAGCAACTTTACACTTCGAGGCTTAATTATTGAATGCCTTGTTGGCTAATTATTCCACTATTCTAGCAAATTCAGCAATTCTTCATATTGGGGAATCGAATACGGGATGATGTCATCCGGTGCCCGTGATTTGTGCAATCTCGGCTCCTTGACGCCTGGCGAGAGTGCGAGGCCACCGATCACGGGAACATCGCCTTACACTAAGCATTAGGGAGGAATGTGGCAGTTCTAGCTCAAGTACAGGCCTGAGTTTTCAATCCAATAATTGTGCTTTTCATTTTGAAATAATTACTGTAAAAATGATGAATAAAATGTTACTTGAATAATGTGCATCTGCCTATTTTACAATCTTATAATTATAAAATAAGTTGCTATTGACGGCGTGTTTTATAATTTCATAAAAAACGTTACTACTGACGACGTGTTTTTATAAAGAAAACATATTTTATAGGTAACATAACGTGTGAGCTCAAATGCACTATAATAGTATATTATGATAAGACTCGTATCATAAGCATTTTATCGCACGCACGGGTTTAGAGCACGACGAGCGTAGCGAGGAGTGCCCTAAAGGAGTAAGTACGATAAAATGCCTTATAAACGAGATGTCATACAGTATTTTTTCTACTTTGCCACTTTTTCAATGAAAAAAAAATAATTTAAAATTTAAAACCGTTAAAGTTGAAGGATTCCACCCAAGGTCACGTCTGCGGTCTGCCGCGACACCACAGTATCCGTCAACATTAAAAAATTAAATTTCTCTGTTTTTAGTATTATTATTATATCACGCCTTTTCCTATTACGATACGCAAAACAGTATCGTAATAGCATCAGTACGAACGCAAAGTAGAAAAAAACAGTTTAAGATATGTGTTAGAAAAATTGAATTAAAAACTGCATAATAGGGTAAGTACTTGTAAATATGAATTTAATTATAAAACTAATACAATCTATTAAATTTACATTAAAAACCGAACTTAGGACATAATTTTTTTGAATTTCTTAGCAATCTTCCTTTCAGTAGCTCCAATTTTTCTTTTTCTGTGCGTAATTTTTCTCTCCTCTTGTTTAATATTTTCATAATTTAATAAAGCTTTGAACTAAATCTAAAGAAATATTTTCCTTCGCATGAATAAAATTACTCAGCTGTTTAGCAACTGCGTATTTCTTCTTAAGTTCAGGTCCATGGTACTTACGAAAATATTTGTTCATTTTTTTAACTTTTAAAAGCCACGAATTTGTGGGTTTTATTAACCCTCCATATGATAAGTGTTCTACCCATGAGGGTAAATTATGTTGATGTTCGGTAAGCAATTGATGGGTGTAATTGCCTATCTTTAAATTTTTTTGCGATGTATCCAGCAGTAAACTGTAACGCCTCGTTGGTAGTCTCTGTGTTACGACCATCATTAGAAGAATTTTAAGAAGAGGAAGATATGTATAAGCTAATTTCTGCCAAATTATCTGAAGGATTTAATGGCACTGTTAATTCGTCATGCTCAAACACTTTTGCCGATAAATATTCCCGAGGTTCTACTTCTTGAGTATTCACATGGCTACTAAGAATTCCAGGTTTTTTACCCAAAATAATCATACAAATTCGATACAGAGCATTTAACGGCGAAGGATGATCATCTGCACCTCCTCTACATCTTAGTTGGAAAAAAAAGTTTTCCAAGCAATCTTGATTTAACCGGTGTGTGCATAAGTAGTTAGCGTTCAATTGTTCTTGCATTAATTTAAAAAGGGATTTTAATGATTTGGTTGATATAATTATGCCCTTTTGAAATATTTGAATATTTTTTTCCCAATACGTTTCATATTTTCTGTTAACTTGATAATTTTGGTAATTGTTCACTTTAACTACTTCTGGAATTTTCGCGTTTTTTCTGGCTAGACAGCCTCAGGACGTCCCCCTACATCGTTTCCCACCAGTCAAACCTTGTGCAAATGAAAATTTTCCTTACCCTTTAGTTATACTAAGACTTGGCGCGACCTTGACGCGACCTTGAAACACAACAAGAGAGAAAAAAAAGGCATTTGCACAGGGTTTGAATGGTGGGACACGATCTAGGAGGACGCCCTGAGGCTGTCTAGCCAGAAAAAAACGCGACAATTCCAGAAGTAGTTAAAGTGAACAATTACCATAATTTTATCCAAATGTGCCATGTGACTTTCTAAGTTAATTTCGAAAGCATTTTTGTTTGATAACTTATTATAAGGTGCGTAACTGTTAAATATCTCAAATCATAGGATTATGTCGCTAATAAAGCTGGCTACATTCAAAGCAAGAAGAGGGTATGCACCTGGCTTGTAATGACCAATAGCTTTTGCAGTAGTTTCTGATAACAACTAGACAGCCAAACGAACATTTTGTCTTTGAGGTCCACTACACTCGATATGTTTTTTGAAAGTGTGTAACATACATTGATTTCCGTGTCTGTTAATTTTAACAATTCCTGCAATGGGTTCTTGTTTATCAAAATTCCATCTACTAATAGGAAGCCGGTATCTAGTAATCAGTTCCTTATTAACTTTAAGATGTGTGGAACATCTGCAAAGACAAATATGTCGTTGGTGGGAATGGGATGCTTAAAAGATGTATTGCTAGTAGTTATTCTCAAGTTTTTCCATAATCCAACGTTTGTACCGCCACAGTCACTTACTATTGCCACTACATTAAAAGAAATTTCAAATAATTTTTCTATTAAAGTCAGCAAAACATCCGGGGTCATTTTTTTATCGAAATCAAGATAAATAGGCTGCTTCCAATTTGAAAATAAGCCTCTTGCCATAACACATTGCATGTGATTATGGGGACCCAAAATTCTATCGTTTCCTACATCATACTCCAACACATTCTTGACTTTGACTTCATCAAAACATAGCACAACTGTTTTTTCAAAGTCATTCATTGACTTTCCTGCTAATTGCATAAATTTCAAGATATTTGTTAAAATACCATTGGTAATCATCAGTTTACTAGCCATCGTCTTAGAGAAGATAAACCAGGAAGGAGAAATTGCAATGTACTTTTAACATAAAGATATGACTTCTTACTATAATACCGCAGAGTAAAGGCAGAAGCAGCTTCTTCTGAAGTCCAATTAACACGTTTTATTCTCTTTAGTAACAAGTCCATTTGGTTTTTGGTAAAGAATTTTTTCATAGCATTTGTTTCTTCTTTTTCCAGTTTACAGAATTGTTGACACTTACTTCTATAATAGCATAATTGATCATTCAATAACTTAATTTTCTTTCCAGTACTGTTCTTAAATAGCTGATGTTGCGTTTCAAGTTCATTATATTTTTCCAGTAAGACTCATTAATTCATTATATTTAAGCTCAAGAGACAACTTTTCGTCAGACATTGTGGACTTTATTTCTTCAGAGTCGACCTCATCACAAACTTGTGAAGTTGAAACCTGGGAGTTATTATCGGATGGTAAACTCAAGGATTGTGGTAAACTAACGTTTAAATTTTTTTCAACTTCTTTGTGCCTCTGCCTCTTTAAAAGTCTGCCGCTTCTTTCTATTTGTTGTGAATCGTCAATTTTTTTCTTTGCATGGGGTAAATTGACTGTTGGAGCCGCTGTTTTCTTCAATTTTTTTCTTAGTGGCAAACCTAAATTACTTCTAATAATTGTAATCATTTTCTTAATATGTTATTGTTATTTACCTAAAAGTTCATTCTGTAAATCCCTTTCGTAATCACTGGAGGTAAAGTGCACAGAATTTGGCTGTTGTTGGGATTCCATTTATCAGCTCTTGTGCACCGTCGAATCCATTCTTTTTTAATAGTTGAAGAAACTAAATCATTTCCTTTAGGAAAAGCATGCTAAACTACAGTTTCTCCCTTTCGTTCGGTTACAACGCGACTATTATTGCAACTAAACACGGCGCAACTGCGATCCGGCATAATGTTTATGTTATGTTCTTCTTACTAATAAAATTATAATTAATAGTTATTTATTTAACGAGTTCGTGTGTAAATTGGGCTTTTTTTTTGCATGAGTGGGCCAGTTTAAAACGCGAGTGACAGTGATTTTTAATTTATGTTTGAAGACTAATGCGTTTCCTGCAATTGGGAAAACTGCAAGGGTTGTGCCGATTTTTAAGAAAGGGGATCGCAGTTGTATTGAAGATTATCGGCCTGTTTCGATCTGTAGCAATTTTTCTAAAGTATTTGAATTCATAATATTATCAGATAACTTGTGTTTTCATTTTAAAAGTTATATCTCCCAGTCACAACATGGCTTTGTGAAAGGTAGGTCAACAATATCCAATTTATGTACTTTCACACAGTATGTAGCTAATTCAATGGATCTGGGCCTCCAAACTGATGTGATATATACTGATTTTTCAAAAGCTTTTGACAGGGTGGACAATGAAATCCTTGTCAGAAAGCTGGGGACATTGGGTTGCTCTCCTACCTTTGTAATTGTTTTGTATTCTTACCTGACGTAAGCAGTTTGTTAGTGTTCATGGACATCGTTCTAATATTTTTAATTGTTTCTCTGGTGTGCCTCAAGGATATGTGTTAGGACCGCTACTCTTCAATATTTTTATTAATGACATAATTGAGGATCTTTCAGTATCCTGTTTGCTGTATGCAGATGATATGGAGATTTTTACGTCTATTGGAGAAGTTGGTGATTGTATCAGGTTGCAGGATAATATTGATTTAATCTCCAGTTGGTGCATGCGAAATAATCTCCAATTAAATATAGTCAAATGTGTCGTAATGACTTTTAGAAATAATAAACAAAAGATCGAATTTGATTATAATATTGGTGGCGCTGTTTTGGAGAGACCTGACTTGGTTTCTGACTTGGGAGTGCTGTTTGATAATAAGTTCTCTTTTACAGGCCACATCAACTCTGTTATAAAAAATTCCTGGAAGACATATGGCTATATTATTAGGAATACCAGAGATTTCTCTAGTAGGTACTATGGCGGACAATAAATTTAGGCCGGCCTGTCATTCGCTTGACATCAAAATGTGAATCTGGCATTATGTTCAGTTAACCCCATTTTCAATTTTTGTCATTCTTGTCATCATGACAGCGATAATCAAAATTAAAATTGGGAAAAGAAGCGTGCACCAGAGGGAAGTGTTACTACAAATCAGTTATCCTAGTGCGTCATGATCTGTAAGTTACGAAAAGGGCGAAGGAAACGCCAAACAGCTTGAAAACCTTCAGTTTGACAAACTGACACATCAGTCATAATGACATTAAATGGTCGCTTGCATTGACTTTTTTGAAATGTCAGAAATTTGCCGGCCTAAATTTATTGTCCGCCATAGTACCTCCACATGAATACATTTATTTCAACAATTTGTCAGAAGTAAACTTGAATATGCGTCGGTTGTTTGGTTTCCTAATCATGCTGTTCACATTGCTAGTATTGAACGTTTGCAGAATACATTCTTAAAATACTTGTATTTCAGAGAGAATGGACGTTATCTCCTTATTGGATACTCACAGACCACTTTATTGGAACGTTTCTCGTTCAAAAGTTTATCCGAACGCAATAAGTGATTGAATTTATTTTTTTATACAAAATCCTTCATAACTTGATTGACCGTTGTTCTCTGCTCACTCAGATTAATTTTTGTGTTGGAAGGCATTTTATTACTACGAGTACTCGTAGTAAAAACTTTAGTTATTTACACTACGGGCCGGTTGCACCAACGCCAGTTAAAGTTAACTGTAGGTTAAAATGCTTGTTACTTTAGTTACCTATTGTTATAACAATGTTTTCGTATATTTTAATTTGTAGTTAAATTTAACTCACGTTGGTGCAATCGGCCGTACGAGAGAGGAAGGTAAAGCTTTTGTTCACGCGAATTGCGAATTGGACGATGCAATTCAAGTGAACAAAAGCGGCCTTACTCTCGAGTGCTGTATTTGGTTTTGTTCGATACCTGACATAACTCCTTAGAAAATGAGTCTGTGACCCCCAATTTCATAATCAGCCTAAAGTTACTTTAACATTAAAGTTTACCATTTACCATAGAAACATATTGTTGCAACAATCCATTAAAGTCCCTTTAAGATAAAGTCGACTTTAAGTTTATTATGAAACTGGCCCTAAGTCTGTAACTTTATGTTCAAAATTTTAATTAAAATAATAGTTATTTATTATACGAGCGGGCTAAATGAATGTTTAACGAGCGATGCGTTTAACAGCGCGAGCGGCGAAGCCGCAAGCGCGTTAACATCGCAAGTTAAACATTCATTTAGCCCGGGAGTATAATACAACTGTTTATCCAATTTTACACTAATAAACTTCTCCAATTTGAGTGTAATTTTTTTAAAATCAAGTCCAAAGCTTGTGTCACCTATGATTGTCGAGACGCTGAGTGTGATTTTTTGTTGCCATGGGTTTATTAACAGGAGACAAAAAAATCGGTGTGACAATCCAATTCCAATATTACTCCTAATAAAATTAGGTCTTTACGGCGTATCAGTGTGTAGAAGATGAAAATCTAGAAAATGGATGATACAATTATGGACAATTACTTCCCAATACCTGTAATGTATGTATAATTATTGTTTAATAAATTTTTATTTATCTTCTTTGACATTTACTTGACATTTTCAAACCGCTAGTAAAATAAAAATTTTAAACCGCTAGAGCAATAAAATTTTTATTGGATTATTCATTAAACAAGTGCTTTTATCCCCTGTATCTAAGTATTTAAACATGACTTTATAAGGCAAAATTGGATAAAATAAATAAATCACATTTTAGACGCCCTAAATTGGCTACAACAAATTAAAAACATATAATTTACCATAATTATTTTGTGAATTTCGAATTTTAATTGTGTTTTTCTTCATACGAATATACAGGCTGATTCACGTAGCCCGTTCATTAGAAACTTTCTGATTTCCACAAATCATATTAATAGGAAAATTGGTTGTTGACTATAATTGACTACTCGAAGTTCAAATGAAATATTTTCAAAATGGTGGCACTTCCGGAAATACCGGAAATCGATACCATCTTTGTTTTTTTAAATAGAAAGGCCCCATTTTGACTCCGCATTTAGATTCTACGGTAACTTTTGAGTTTTTTTGTCAATACTTATCTGTCAGCGTTTTCGACCTACGAGTATGTCATCTTTTTTGCAAAAAAGTGAGGTTGCAGGGTTTCATTAAAAAATTTATAATTCCTGAACCATCAGAAATAAATAATTTATTTTTACTTCACTGACTTGTGAAAGATTGGCAGCTTTTTTGCGCTATCAACGACATTTTTTTTATGTTTCATACGCCTACTGCAATTTTTTAAAATTGATAATTCATATTAATACGATTTTGGGAAATCAAAAAGTTTCTAATGAACGGGCTACGTGAATCAGCCTGTATATGTACAATATGTTATTGAAATGCGTTAAGAAAATTTAAACGGTGATAGAACTCATCAAAGCAAATTACTTTTCTATTTACCATTTTTTCGAAAAATCTGTCTAAACCCAGATAAAATTTTAATTAGTTTGATCGTAAATTCTAGTACCCGCCAATGTCTCCGTGCGTACATTAAAAGCGAAAGAAGATAAAAACTTAGATAGTCAAGCAAAAACCAATTCTTTATTCGTAGTAAGTGAGAGTGACATTGAAGTTACGCACCACACTCGATCAAGGGCACTAACCTTTAAATTACATGTTCGAAATGACGCCCTCCGTTATCGATGCACGCTTGTGCCCTTCGAGCCATTATAAGCTTGAGTTCTCACCAACATGTCGGAATTTCGTTGAATTGATTCGGCAGCATTATTCACACGAACAGTTAATTCTTCGACGGTGTTAACTGGAGTCTCGTACACAATCTGTTTAATGGTCCCATAAAAAAAGTCACAAGGATTTAAGTCCGGTGAACGAGCTGGCCATAAAACTGGTCCATTACGACCTATCCACCGATTTTCTAAATTAGCGTCCAACCAATTTATTAACACCTCGTGCGGTCCGTCATGTAAGTACCACATATGCCTCCGAACTTGCAACGGCACGTCATCCAAAATGTCACTCAGCTCATTTTATAAAAAATTTAAATATCCTTCACCATTTAAATGTGGAGGTAAGACATGTGGCCCGATCAAACGATTCCCAATTATACCTGCCCACACGTTAATCGAAAATCTTTGTTGGAAACCACGTTCTCGGATTTGGTGTGGATTTTCTTCTGACCAGATGTGGGTATTATGCGAATTGAAAACTCCATCTCGAGTAAATCCTGCTTCATCTGTGGTTAAGACTATGCTTAAAAAATTGGGTTCTTCGTCGATTTTTTGAAGAAGCCATTGACAAAATGCAATTCGACGTGGTGGACCTTCTGGTTTTAAGTGTTGGACACGTTGAAGATGATAAGGATGTAATCCTTGTTCGTGCAGCGTTCTCCAAATTGTGAAACTGGAAACACCCATTCGTAATGCAAGTCGTCGGCAAGTAACATTCGGTTCTTCCTCAACAGCTTGCAGAATTTCAGGCTCCAAGTCCAAGACACGCCGAGATCTTGAACGGCCTCGATTTCGGTTGACAGGACTTAACGATAATTACGGCAAAGTCACTTTCTAATAAATTGTGACCCGTTTAAATTTTCTTAACGCATTTCAATACCACGCTGTATACAGTGAGCGGCAAAAGTATGGAATAAATTCATTAAAAATTAAACAAAATTTTTTTAAACTAATTAGTAACACAATTTTTGACTTGTTTTTGTTCGACTGTAATTACACGAGAGGTCTTTTTTGTCCGAATAAAATTGAATTTTTTACGATAATTTGGTTGCTTGGTAAATTGACGACACAAACCACCCGATAAAAAAACGAGTCCAAAGGACGAGCTTTTTTATCTGGTGGTTTGTGGAGTCAATTTACCAAAAAGAAACCAAATTAGAGTTTAAAAAATGAAATTTTATCCTGGACGAAAAAAACCTCGAGCGTAATTCGATGAGATAATTTAATGAATAATAATAGGTAGGTAATTATGAAAAATTGAATTGGCCATTTTGCACTTCAATTTATTACAAGCTGTGTCAATGTTTAAGATTGTTGGCTCGTTATCATAACAACAAACAATAATCAGGTTCGAAAAAGTTTGCCATGGAAGTTTAAGCACATTTTATCCAGATGCAAAGTTAGAGCTAACTTTATCCGATGTCAAAGTGACAAATGCATCGCGGCTTATGGGATTTTTTATACATGAATTAAATTATCGTTATAAAATTTATTTTTTCCAAATTTATAATTTTTTTTCTCAAAAATTTCCTTATGTAAGATAACAAAATTTTTATACTGGCGTTTAGAGATTTAAAAGGGCTATCAGAATCAAGAAAAAAATAGGGGGTTTCCTTAAAAAAAAACTGTCGATGACATCATAACTCGAAAAGAAATAACTGCTTGGTATTTTATTTTGTATAAAAAGATGTATTTTTATAAACTAAAATTGACCTGTCCAAAGATTTTTTTGAAAAAAATTTTGTTTAATTTTTAATGAATTTATTCCATACTTTTGCCGCTCACTGTATATGGGAAAAATAAAATTCAAAATAAACAAGGTTTTGTAAAGTCAATAAAGTGATTGTGTACACGTTGTGGAAATGAATGTTGAAGAATTATATGTTCCTGATAATGTTCTGAAGAGGCAAGTGCAGCGAAGTACCAAATGGTGCCTACGAAGTCAAAATTACGATACCAGAAACTCCAGAAAAAATTGGAAATATTTACTCAATGGCAGACCGATAAACGGATCAAGGGAAAAGACGAACATGTTATGACGGCATATTTTAAAAATATAGGAGCAGCATCAGCGCGGTCGTGATATTATTCAATGTTGAAGAGTACCTACACTGTTTTTCAAAACATTGACATCTCTAGGTAAGAGGTTTTTTAATAAGCTATTAGTGGCTTTAATATAATAAACTAGCTGACCCGGCGAACTTCGTACCGCCTCAGAATCAATAAATGTGTTAACTTATTAGGTGAATTAAAATAAGTTTTTTTATTAAGATAAAATGAATAATTAAAATGAATTGAAATTTAATGATTTAATGCATACACAAACAAATTTAATACAGTTGGTTGCAAGAAAAAAACGGCAAACGAAAATTTTTCTAATGTAAATTTGGTTTTGTCCATTTGTCAATTAATTGTCTACTCGACAATACCTATCAAATAAAAATGTCTGAATTTTGACACTAATTCTAACCTATCTCTCGTAAGAAGGTTTCACACTATGAAAAAATTGTAAAAATGTGTCAATTTTATTCTGACAGTTCCCGTTTTTTTTGCAACCAACTGTTCGAGACACGACCCAACATTGAAGCGATTTCGGAAGGGTTGCGATCACAGAATATCAGTTTGAAAAGTAGACCTCGACGGCAAACGCAGGGTCTCCATCTCCACTCTTCTAACCATGGAGGTAGTATTAACAAGAGGGAGGATTCCCTATAGCCCTATACCGTCAATGCTTTAGATGCGGTATCAGTCGGCCACTCTCTGGTACCACTTTATGACTCTTCTCAAACTACGCGCAAGCGTTAGTGACACTGCTGGCCCTCTGCTGGGATCTTTCCACATGGTGCGCTCTTCATTTAGTACCACTTTATGGCAGTGCGCATTTAGGCGCCATTTCCGCTTTTTTCAAATAGTACTCCCTCCTGACAACGCATGATGGCAGCTGACAGAGATAGGGAACAAATCTTTAAAACCACGGGACCACGGCTTCCGAATGAGACCACTCCCGCCCCTTTACAGTCTGAATGGCGCGCATTTCAAAAAAGGAAGTTATGTTGTCGCACCCTGTACAATGCAAAAATAGGTAAGAGTAATACGTGTTGATCACCATTGATCACACTTGGTGTCAAAACTCAGCTAACGTTAAATCTCAATTAATTTCAAATTGTCAATACGCGCACAATGACAGATGACATAACCTTACAAAATGAATTTTCTTCATAATTTTTTTTTCGTTAGTTATTCGATGTTTTAATAGTTATTCTGCTAATCGGGGCGGAGACAAATCCAACAATGTGTAATACATACAATAAAAAGCATTGTTGTGAGCTCGTGACACATGTCGAGTACTTTTGAGGTTATATGAAATCACCGAATTAACTGAACGATAAAGTTATCGACCGGGGTTGAAAATTATTGAATTACTAATATCGCTATTCAAAAATAGGGGTTGATGGTAGAAGGGTGAAAATTTAGGGTTATATGTATTTTTTAATGCCACATCACAAAAAAATAAAAATAAACAATTTTGTTCAAAAAATAAATAAATTTTTTTTTGGGGTGGATCACCCTTATCACTTAGGGGTATAAAAAATAGATAAGAACCTATTCTCAGATCTATTGGATATACATGTAAAATTTCATCAAAATCGGTCAAGCCGTTTCGGAGGAGTATGACAACTAAAACTGTGGCACGTTCTTTTTAGACTTTTTTAGGCAATTTTTTAAATTATTCTCTTCGTAAGAACCATCCTCGTACTTCAAGGAATATTCTAAAAAAAGAATTAGCGAAATCGGTTCAGCCAATCTCGAGATTTGCGCTTAGCAACACATTTAGTGATTCATTTTTATATTATAGATAGTACAGGTTCATCAGTCTCACCTCGTCACCTCCTTTTTGAAAACAAAATGTAGAAACTATCAGCCGAAAAAAGCTGCAACTTTTTCAAGAAACGATGTTTACAAATTTTTACTAGAAGCGGCTGACAAGAGTGGATCCTTCAGAACGTTGTACTGATGATGGGCATATTCGGTGTCTGTCGTTGTGATGAATTATGTAAAATGATGAATTGTTATAAATAGGTATTATTGGCATGTAATTATTTTCAATATACAAATTCTTTTTCATAAAATCGAATTTCAATTATGTGTGAGTAAAAGTGCGTGAGTGAAAGTGCGTGGGCGAAAGAGAATGAACGAAAGTGAAACCTTCACCCACTGGTAACTTTCTAGGGAGGTATCGAACAAATTCTATTTACCAACTCCAAGAACGGATTTTCTTAAAATTTCTCCTTTGAAATCTCGTGGTGTTTCCGGGCAACATGTCTCGTATAATCGAAAATTTTCCATCCTCTAGTTGTATAATACAGGGTTATTCTAAATGATTGTAGTCCAAGTAGGCGTAAAAACTGAATGTAAAATTTATAGTTGCCGCTTCGTATAAAAAACATCAAAATGATGTTAATAAGTGAGTACACACCGTTCACACACAGGACTTAAATTGGTTGCAAAACAACGCAACATTTTTGGATTGAATCGTTAATTAAAAAAAATAAACAAAACTCTCATCACCGCACTTTTCACCTAAAAAATGACAGTGACAGCGACAAAAATTGACAGTTCACATGAAAGCGGCAAAAATTTCATAACATGGGAATGGCCTGCTTCGACTACAATCATTTAAAATAACCCTGTATATGATAATGCGATAATATTTCTCCACTTGTATTTTTTGACGTATCATGACATATCATTTTTAAAATTAAAAGAAAGTTAACCTTATTTAACAACATTCTTTATTACGTCCTAATTTCACCAACCTTATCTTCTATTGATAATGCTAGAAGGAGAGGGGCAATGTCAAATACTTAGCATGTGCAGTTGAACATAAAAGTAAGTGTACACGAGCATCGTGTGATCTTGATAGAGGTTATTTAACTTTTATTCATTGAGTCAAATAAACTACATGGCGTTTAATCCAAGTGGTAAGTTTAACTAACCTAAAAAATACAAAATTTTATAGATAATCCATCAGTACTTTTTAGATACAAATTTACAAAAACTGTTAATTGCACTATTTTAATTTTACATTTTTTCAAAATAAACGTAACGAAACAACAAATAATCACAATGAAAGCATACAAATGTTAAATATGTTTCCAGAGCATCAGCATTTGCGATATAACCCTTTGAAGGGAGAATGGGTACTAGTATCGCCATATAGAGCACTACGACCTTGGAGCGGTCAAGTTGAACCAGCTCCGGCCGAAGCAGTACCAGCATTTGACCCAAACAATCCGCTCTGCCCTGGAGTCCAGCGTTCATCTGGAATCGTAACTCCGCAATATAAATCAACCTACGTCTTTGTTAACGATTTCCCTGCCCTTTTAGAAGAAGGTCCGGAACCCGCTGAAAGTAATGACCCTTTATTTCAAACAAAATCAGCGAAAGGTACTTGTCGAGTGATTTGCTATCATCCACATTCCAATGTATACTTTACGACTATGTCATTATCTGAAGTGGTTGCCATAATAAACGAGTGGATAAAACAGACACAGGAATTGGGCAAAAAATATGTGTGGGTACAAATTTTTGAAAATCGGGGGATCATAATGGGTTGTTCAAATCCCCATCCCCACTGTCAGATATGGACATCAAATTTTATGCCAAACGAACCAAAAGCAAAAGATCAACACCAAAAAGAATAGTACGAAAAATATAAGAGACCATTATTACAAGACTACGTTAAACGAGAGTTGGAACAGAAAACACGTATTGTATACGAGAATGAAGAATGGTTAATCGTAGTACCATATTGGGCTATTTGGCCGTACGAAACTTTAGTACTACCGAAACGTCAAATACAAAGATTTACAGACGTGGACAAAAATCAGAAAGAAATACTCGTTGATCTGTTCTCGTGTAATATTGAATTGCTGAAATCATTTGAATTCTCTGATATTTAATTTGTATTGGTCGAATTATGCGTGCTCTTTAATTGGGATTTTTCCTGTTGAATTCACATTTGAACGTTTAGTTTGGGAGACGAAAATATCTAAAAGCTTAGTAATAATAATGAATGAGATTTTCGGATTAGCTACACCTTCTGGCAAGACCTACGCATTTCAGGTAAAAGTAGGCCAACTGAAAAGCCGTTTATTTCATTTCAAATATTTCAAATAGTTCAAGCCACACTACACGACTTATGAAATTTTCATCAGGTAAACCCTACCCTTAAGAGCACTCTTATATTATTATTATTTATTATTATCAATTTGAGGAACAGAGGCATGAGCCTGTTTTGTTCCCAGAAATTTACGCAGCAAGCCCTAGTGTTGTACGGTCTTCAACAGCTGTGTTTCACTGTTTGCTCCGTTCGAGCAGCTTACAGCACTAGTCGTGGTCACGAATTTCCGAGAGATGTTTTAGCAGTTTATTCTTGAAAATGGTTACAAGGTTATATATATCACATGCTTTGAAATAAACAGCTTTATTTAGTACATTTTATTGATTTAAACAATACATTTGATTGTATAGTACTCGTAGATATGTTACATCCTCATAAGAAAACACCTAATCATTTTAACAGTAAATGGTGCATAGTTGAAATGGAATACACACGGTGAATATATTACATACGACTGATGTAAATGCACTGTTTGAGAATGGCTTATTTAGCTTTATATTTTTTGTACTTTGTAAAGAGAGTAAATATGTGGTCCATTTAGTATTAATAATATTCCTAAAATTCCGCTCAGAATTAGTGTTATCATTGTTGCGGTCGTCATAAGATCTAGAATAAAAAAATATAATAGTTATTTATGTATTAAGAGTATAATCAGAAGATTATGGCACGAGGGAATGTTTAAAGCCCGGGGAACGAGGGATTTTAAATTCCCGACAATTATGCCCGTGGTACATACCGGGACATTTTTTTAACATTGAACATAGCCCATACTTATTCCCTATGTTCAGTTTTAAAAAACACAGGTCAATGCATGTATCTAATCACGTAACCAAGGTAACGAAAATAATTACTTGACAGTTTAACAAAATGGTCAAGTTGTTTGAAGAAGAAATACACATAATGCAGTTATTCTATGCCAATCAGAGCATTATAAATGTGCGTGACATTTCCAATGCAACACATGATAGATAAATTCCATCAATCGAAACAATTTTTAACATTATTTCAAAATCTCTGGTGTTCGGTGTAGTTGGTTCCATAGCAACTCACAATGCATTGATCTGTGTTTTTTAAAATTGAACATAGGGAATAAGTATGGACTATGTTCAGCGTTAAAAAAATGTCCCGGTACAACGTTTTATTCTATAGGGTGAGCAACAGTAACTGTTTCAGTTGGTAATAACAAATTTTACATGAAATTTTCAAAACTGTGAATTGTATCTATTTCGGTTTGTTTTGTTGACATTATTGACAGCTGGCATACATTTCAAATTTAAACGTCTTGGTTTGTATAATCTTTAATTAATAAATTGGTTTTCTCGTTAGAACATGACATAAAAGTCACTAAAAGTCACCAAAATTTATTGCCAACTTAATCAGTAATTGTTGCTCACACGATATTTTATAATTTCTAAAAGATTCAAACAAATATTTAGTATTCCTTAAAGGAAATCAACTAAAAGTTGTGCCCATGCAAATTTAGTTAGCTATTTTGATGTTGTTAAGGTTACTGTGTAGATATATAATGTATGATTTTCTTTAATAAAATTATGTTTGATACTATTGTTTGAATAATTAAACCAACCGTTGCTTGGCAGATTTTTGACAGATCTGTGCCAGAAAGACCAATTTATGCCTTCATTTGGAGGCGTATAAAGACGATTATTGACTAAAATAGAATAAATTAATTTGATTGACGCTACAATAAGAAAATACACATTTATATTGGAAAATATGTTCTAAATATGCAAATTGTTAGCAGAAGTCCATGTCTAAAGTACATATTTTATTTAAATTTAAAATGAGTATTCAGTTCAGCTGTATTTGTTGACATTTGACATTCGTTCTCTTTCCCGTTTTCAGATTGAGTTGTGTTTGTGATTTTATTCGTTTTATTCCACGTCTTGCGTACAAAAAATCAGTTCTTGTCAGAACTAAAACGAAATCTGCGTCAGTGTTTTACTGTTTTCCGACATTTTTGTGAACAATGGCTTTCACTGAACAACATAAAATCTTCATGGTAATGTCTTACTTTCGAAATGGTGTGAAAATAGATGGAGTTTGGCAGTATTCCCTTGCGTTATGTATGGAAGAGTTTGTAGAAGAATTTCCAGACATTGCAGTGGAATATACGCAGTTTCAACAAACTTTAAACATTTGCTTAAAGAATTTCCAAGAAAATGGATCTGTGGGACGAAAACCTGGAAGCGGCAGGCCAAAGAAAAGAACTCCAGAAGTGATTGAAGAAGCGAGACAAGCAATGGAAGAAGCCCCAGGCACTTCAATTGAACATTTATCACAACAACTTGGTGTGTCTGTTGGTCATTCAATTGTGAAAAAAGATCTTCACCTATTTCCCTACCGTCTCACATCTGTTCAAGAATTACATCCACCTGATCTCCCCCAAAGATTAGAATATTGTCAATGGTTTCTGAATACTTTAGATATTCACCTTGATAGAACCTTTTACACTGATAAAGCCTACTTCCATCTTAGTGGATATGTCAACTCTCCAAATACAAAAATGTGGAGTTCAGAAAATCCACATTTTTTCATTGAAACACCCCAGTACCCCCAGAAAGTAGGCGTTTGGGCTGCTATTAGCCAACGCAGAATTATTGGGCAATCTTTTTTGAAGATAACAATTGTAATAATGTTTTAATAATTAAATAATAATCAATGTATGCCATTACAATCAGAAAAAGAAACTCTAACAGAATCAATAATAAAAATTATGTTACCATTTAAAAAATAAAAGTTGACCATTGCCCACAAATGGGTAGATGGTATAAAAATTATATGCTCACTCAGGTTTGTAGTGTTTTTAGATCCACTTCGTTTCCTGTATAATTTTTTTCATTTGGTTCATCAATAGCAAAGTTATAGCGTGTGCCGTTTTTTATAAGACATTGTATAATTATGATATCTTTCTTCCAGCTTGTGCAACTCTTTATCTTTTGGAGACATAGAAAAACCGATTTTTTAAAATTATTTCTTATTCAGTATAGCATATTTTATCATGTACTGTAAAGTTTTGGCGGAAGTTTTGGACTACTCTGTATACAACGTGTCCCAGAAATAAGTACATTAATTTTAACCAGTGACAGTTCTCGTCAAGAACAACACAATTTTTATGTATCATTTTTTCGAAATATAATTTTCATTTCAGTATTAGGGTCAGTTTAAAATATTTATTATTAAACTTGTTTTCATTTAATATCTACCATATGATTCTTTTTCTTCTCTTTCACGCTTATCATTATAGGTTACAGCAACGGGCGCAGCAATTAGCCGCAAGAAACAAGTGAAGGTTTTCTTGCATTTGTTTTTTGTTCTTCGCTTATCGACATCGGCGAAGCAAGTAGTCCCCATAGGCGGGTAACGAAATTTGTGGCAAATCTTTCAATAATTTTAATTGGATAACTATAAAGTTTAGGAGAAAAATGTATTTAAATATATTGTTGCTATTAACGAGTTCTATTACCAGTTAAAATTTATGTACTTATTTCTGAGACACGTTGTATAGATTCAGTCCTAAACTGTCTACTTCATGTAGAAACATCAAGCACATATTTTTAATATGTTGTTAAAATATTCTAATTAAAATATATAAAATGTGTTAAAATATTGTAATTACAATGCACTGAATTGCATTGAGTTAACAAAAATAAAAAAATGCTCGCATACAGTGAGTTATAGCTGAGGAACATATTTTGGGCAGCCGTAAGGACACTGTTTAAGTGACGTTGGCGGCAATTTAGAAGTTACAAACTAACTATAGTATATTTTTTCCTGGTAGGCGGTTGCGCGCGCCATTTAGGAAATCCTGCAACGAAATGCGACCTCCCTATTGGTTGGTGGAATAGAGTAAAGTCCTCGTCTAGAAATAGTCAATTTTGACTTAAATTGTAAATCATTTTACAATAGGACAGCAAACCCTCTTATAACTACCATAATACCCTCTAACTTTATTGCCCCTTTGTTGTGCAGTGGCGACTCAAGAAAGAGCAAAGATCAGGTAAAGTAACAGCCCCTATTTATTTATGGAATTATTTATGGTAGTTATAAGACGATTTTCTCTCCTATTGTAAAATGATTGACAATTTAAGTCAAAATTGACTATTTTTCGACGAGGACTTTACCCAATAGGGAGGTCGCATTTCGTTGGACGATTCTGTAAATGGTGCGCGCAACCACCTACCAGGAAATAATATACTATAACAATTAATAAATACATATAGTTAAGGGTCGGTTTGACCAACGCCAGTTAAAGTTAACTCTAGGTTAAAATGCTTCGTTACTTAGTTACCCATTGTTATAATAACTTATAACAATGTTTTCGTATATTTTAATCTGTAGTTAAATTTAACTCACGTTGGTGCAACCGGCCCTAAGAAATACAACATTTGCATTAATTTATGTAGCCGAAATGTTGGGCAATATTCGATTTAATACCATGCGATCAACAATTATTTAGATCAAAGAAGACGTTGAGGTATTGGACGTATTTCCACAGATGCTCTGGAATGTATAGAAGTATTTCTGGTTGCATATACCTGTTTCAATTTAAATTTGGAAATGTTTGCCGAAACTCGGTCAAACAAGCAACAGCGCTGTTATTGAAAACATCACTACAAAAACAAGATTAATCTTTTATGTTTTGAAGTAAAAAACATTTTTGCGTTAACACTTAATTCATAATGACAGTTGTTTGACATTTATTAGCTGAGTTAGCCAAGATACCAAAAATTTGACACTTTCAAAGTCATAGCCGCCCCTTATCTAAGTAATTGTTGATCGCACCGTATTAACTAACAATTAGATTCTTATTTATTCTGACAATAATAATAATTTTTTCTATTGCAGATGTTAAAGTGTGCTTTTATTTACTCACATCAAAAGGTCAAGTAGCATTTTAACCGCAAGGGTAGATAAAGTTTTTTTTTTATTGCCCTAACAACGGTCATACTAACGAGATTTTAAAACCTGACACGATTTGTAATGTTTAATGATTAAAAAAAATGTTTTAATAATAAAATACAAATGCTATAGAAAAAAATTGAATATTATCCACGACGATAAAATTTAATTATCTTCTCCAGCGTAATTAGCTCGATTAACGTCTCGACGCTAAAAAACGCTCTCGAAGAAAAAATTCAATTTTATCTTTTTGTATAATAAATAACTATTACTTACCTTCTGTACGATCCTTATTGGCGATTTTATTGCATAAATTACATGCTTCTTTGCAGTCCGTTTGGGTTAATGTGTTTACTGTAATAATTATTTACGTATAGAGGCCCGAAAGTGTAAGATTACACCCGCGGCAAAATTTGAGGCCCCACGAAGCGTCTCCGGCAAATTCCTCGAATGCAGTTTCTCGAAATTAATTGCTCGAAAATGAAATTGCTCGATTGTAACTTTTCTCGAAATACAAGTTCCTCGAACGGCAATTTCTCGAAAATGTTTTGCTCGAATTTATATGGCAGAAAATGTTTATCATTGGAGTGTAATTACTACCTAGTAATTACGTACTACATAGTCGTAACACGATTCCATAGTTCACGATCCCTCAGTTCTGCAATTTGTAACAGATAGATAGATAGAACTTCTAATTTTCAGGTAGGTTTAGATTAATGACAAATGATAAGAAATATCCAAATCTTACTTTCAAAAGAAATTTTGAAGTGTGATTTTTGTGTCTGAGAGTGTTTGTTTTTTTTGTCAATTCATTTATAAAGAATGTTTACGTTTAAGAGCATGGATCGAAGCGGAAGGACATTATTGCATAAACCTATTGTTTTATTAAAAAAAAAACCGTTGTGGCCTTGGAGAAAATACTGGAATCTCAAATGCCTGCACCCGAAGATCTCTAACGGGTGCAAATCTTTACCCTTATCACAATTACAAATCCCACATCAAAAATAAAACCAATCTTCAGATTTTTAATATTGTTTGATTTAATAATCGAATTAATATTTTTCTTCGTTAATTTCAGAAAATCAGAAGTTAAAAATTTTGTGTAAAACAGTTTTTTTTTTAAATTTATTAAATGCAATATGGATGCGGCTTTTGTAATAACAATCACCGCATTATCCTGAGTACATGATAACATTACCAAACATTTTTGAGAATTTCCCGTTCGAGGAACTTGTATATATATATTCGTATGAAGAAAATTACAATTAAAATTCGAAATTCATAAAATAATTATGGTAAATTATATGTTTTTAATTTGTTGTAGCCAATTTAGGGCGTCTTCCACAATGTGTTGAATGGTTTCTTTTTCTGCACCGCATTCACAAGAAGGGTTTTCACGAATGTTCCAGTGAAACAGCATATTATTGCATTTGCCATGGCCGGTTCTAAAACGATTTAATTTGCACCAGATTTTCCTAGGTAGGTCAAATCCCAGAATTTGTTTTGTAGGATCCTCAATTAGATTTTTATTGAAAATATCTACATCTTGCCAGGCTGCTTTCCAATAGTCAGATTTGGAAAATGGTTCCATGAGAAATTCTTCTTTCCAAAGTGGTTTTCGCGATTTTAATCTAAAGGGTGGTAAATTTGCCATGTCTTGTGTTATGGAGTACATGTTCGGTGAATTTTGAAATTTATCCCAAATTCGTTTTGTTACGTATTTTCTTCTAATATCGTACGGAATAATGTGCGCTAAGACATGTAGCCATGGTGATGGAGTAGATTTTAAAGTACCCGTTATTATTCGAAGTGTGGTATTCAATTGAGCATCTATTTTGTTCACGTGTGCACTGTTCTTCCAGACAGGGCAACAATATTCTGCCGTTGAATATACTAGGAACTTGTAATTCGAGCAAAGTCATATTCGAGCAATTGACTTTCGAGCAGCTGATTTCGAGCAATTCGTTTTCGAGCAATTCGTTTTCGAGCAATTGCATTCGAGCAATTTACCTAGATTCCCCACGAAGGAGGGCGTTTATTTGGCTAAGGGTGTACAACGTTTTACGCACGACTGCATTACCGAATACATAGAATAAATTTAGGTTTTTTTAATTCCAAAAAAAAATGCTACCTTGTGGGGGGGGGGGCGTAAAAATGTTAGTTGCTATGTATATTATGCGTTACTTTACGGGCCTTACTTTACAATTTACAGCCCGTTTAATGCAATGCCAAACTATCGGCCATGGTAACCAAGATATAAAGAAACAATTTTAATGCAGTTGTGCGTAAAAAATATTATAAGCTTTTTTAACGTAGATTCAGTACATGTCTACATAATTTTGTATCAAAATTACAATTACAAAAAACTTTTTTACCCCGTATTGGTTTTTAGTGAACAAAATTCTGACTTACTGTCATCGTATGAGTCAGTATAACCCCAAATGCACTTGCACCTTAGATCTTCTTCACATGATTCTACGTTCACACTTTTGCTATCCTCTTCCATTTGTCGTTCCATTTTATATTCCTGGTTCAAAACGTAACATAAATAATTGTTTTCTTCTATTTCGGCTGCATTTACTTTGTGGGAAACTAAATACAGATTTATTACAAGTGAAAAATGTATCTACCCTTAAATATACAGTCGCGGACAAAAAAAAGTAGGACAAGTCTTATTAAGAAATTCAGCCAAAATTGAGTTGAGTAAACCGGGGTTACTATAATAAATAAATAAATATTTTCATAGTAACCATAGAAAGGGCAAGCAAATTTACATTAGCGAAAAAACGTTGTCCTACGTTTTTTTGTCCGCGACTGTATGTTTCAGCTGTTTTAATTGTAAAAAATATAAATGAAAAACAAAGATTACTAAGAATCAAAAATAAAAACAGTTAATATATATACAGGGTCTCTCAGAACTGGCGGACCAAAATAATACGGAGAAATCATCATCTTCTGGGAGTAATAGGAAAAATATTTTAAAAAATCCATCCTCATTGGATTTTAAAATAAGAACGTTGTTAATTGACCAATTGCGTGTAGATATAAAATTACCTTAAAAAATTATATTAGTAACTATCGAAACAAATTTGATTGTTGCAAAGACATAATAATTGAATATTATGTGATAATAAATTATTTCTGACAATTACAAAAGTCATTAAAAACGCTTAATGTTTACTTCTTCAGAATATTTTGATATGCTTGTCTTATATGGACAGTGTGATGAATGATGACTGATGAGAGTGCCACAGTTGCTGCTCAGGAGCACGCAGTTCGTTTTCCCAATAGGGAATATCCTAGCAGAAATACTATGACCTGAAAAATACTATAACCTAAAAACGTCCGTCATTGCACAAACAATGCAGATACCCAACAATGCATATGCATAATTTGAAATGCGTCCATAGTTACAAATAAAGCAGGAAAACTAATTTATAGGTAACTTAACATCAACAAGAGGATTGGTCAGTTTAAATTGCTTCTTTCCTAATCACTATTTAAGAAAGATTTTTTGAACATTTTTCTATTATTCTCAGAAGATGATGAATTCACCGTACTATTTTGGTCCGCCAATTCTGATAGACCCTGTATGTAGGTAGGTATAGTTGTCCGTTTTCTCTAAGGTTATATTGAAGCCGTAAAATTATCCCATCGTGTAAAAGTTGATTTGTCTACAATAGGAAATATTTTGTGGTAGTAAACAGTAGGCGAACCCGGCTGGTTGTTTCGTTCAGAGTTTTTTGATTTATTGTAGGGGCGCGTAGTTTCTGAAACCCACAGAAAAGGGTAGCTTATTAGGAGGTAACTACTTTTAGGGCCCCAATATGACCTTAGAGAAAACGGACAACTTTACTTCTAACTATTTATAATGTATATTTTTTTTTTTAGTTTTTCCATGAATTGGTAAAAAATTAATTTTTTATATAGCAGATGTTAAAGTATGCTTTTATCTATTCAAATCAAAAGGTCAAGTAGCATTTTAACCGCAAGGGTAGATAAAGAAATTTATTTTTTTTATTACCCTAACAACGCTCATACTAACGAGATTTTAAAACCTGACACGATTAGTAATGATTAAAAAAAATGTTTAATAATAAAATACAAATGCTATATAAAAAATAGAATAATATACAGGACAATAAAATTTAATTATGTTCTCGAACGTAATTAGCGTCTCGACTAACGTTTCGAAGCTAAAAAACGCTCTCGAAGATAAAATACAATTTTATCGTCTTGTAATAAATAACTATGTAATTCATATAATTTACCTATATCATTCGTAGGGCATTCGTGTAGATCTATTCCCCAGTATCCGAGCGTACTGTTGTCAGTTGTTGTTTTATAAAATCTCAAATGTTCTAGACCAGTTTCTATTTCAAGTTGATAAACTTGCCAAGAATTTAAAACACTTTGGTCATTTGTGGAATTATAAATTCGGTTCAATTCTGGAATGGTCAGAACACATTTTTCACATAAAGATACGTACAACAAGAAACAATCGTTTTCAGTATGGGGTAGTGTTAGTGTTATATGTTTTCCATCTGTAACTTTTTCCGACATGATAAACTGATCTGAAAAATAATAACTTAATACATTAACGACCCTATATAACATCACGTAAGCTCAAATTTCTTGAAAGTCTTTGCATTTGCATACTCACAGTCGTGTATTTTCCAAAGTGTGTCATTATTAGTTATAATAGTAATGTTGTGAGGATTAAATGCATCCACTGATTTAATTACTTTATTATTTAACAAGTAAAATACGTTGTTATTTCTTAAAAAAATGGAAATATGATTCCATCCATTTTTAAATTCCTTTAAATCGTTGTAGTCGAAATCTTGGTCGTCATTGGCAAATAAATGCACTTCCCCTGGTGAATATAGTGAAAAGGACACTGACTGGACGGAGGTAAATGTTTTATAATTTGTTTTAATTACATCCAAATCTAGAGCAGGATTAAATCATAAAATACATTTGCGTTAATAATTAAATTAACTGTTACTATAAAGTTTTACTATTCTCTCGTTACTTTATTTTTTATATTTTGCGTTCACAATAACTCCATTGTGAAACCAAAGACAGTATCACAATAGCTGAAAGCAGTTCTATAATAGCGATAGTACAATTTACAGTTATCATGTTGGTACTGCCACACTCCTCTGCCAGAATCCATATATCTATTAACTACTATATGGGTAACGTCGTATCTTTACTTTGCTCGAGAGTGAAGCAAACATTGCCATGGGTGGGAGCAGTATAGAAACATCTTCTCAACCACTTTGTTAAGAGCAAGTATAATGTGCGCATGGCAGGAATTTAAATATAGGATGTTGCTGCTGCGCGCTGCGGATTGTGGGAAAAACAGCCCACCCTCCACCAATCAGTTGCTTCAGAAAACGAGCCTGCGCATAAGTGACTGCGTTTTGTATCTCGAGATCTTTGCTTCACTCTCGTATCCACGTTACCTATATAGTAGTTAATAGATATATGCCAGAATCCTATAAAGCCTAGAGGATTCTGGCAGCGTCAGCCAATACGCGCGAATTCCCCAGAATTTTAAAATTCTTACTTTTGATTTAAAAACGGCTTAAAAGGTGCAAAATATAATAAATAGCATATTACATGCGTTTAATAAGAGGTATTGTGGCACTTGTCCCTTTGGACGCGCGTGTGCCAATACCCTTCTTATTAAACTTATACCGTGCGATCGAAAATAAAAAAAATCGAGATTGCCATGATTAATACACTTCAGTTGGCAGCACGTAAAAATTTAATTCAAATGTCATTACAATGATAATTGTCATAATTAATTATTGACTATTAAAATTTGCTATTACAATATATTCACTTTAGAGCAACAAATTTTCATTGTCCAGTGTTTCTTCAGCAATAGAGAAAGGCTTGGTCCTATTCCACAACTCGAGTTTTTGAGGAGTTTCAACAAAAGTTTCCGGACTTTCAAGGCACTTAATCAACAACTTGCCCAGAAAGTCTACAAATGCGTAAACATATTTTTGGAAACAGGTAGTGTTCTGCGCAAAAAAGGCAGTAAACGACCGACAAAAAGATCAGCTGAAAATATTGAAGAGGGTGAACAAAGAATTATTGCAGAGATTAACCCAAGAAAGTAACCTATCATTTGGTACAGTTCAGCTTATCCTTAAAAAAGATTTGCACTTTTTTCTCTATCGTGTGTCTGTTGTGCATGAAATTACTCCTTGACAATAAGAGCCCCCACAACCGACAGCAACCTCTCTGGATAATATTGATTGATAGATGATCGTTGATCTTGATTTTGGATCTATTTATAAACAAACAAGCGGCGTGCGCGGCTCCGTGCTTAGCGTTCACGTTAAATAAAGGTGCGGGAGTTTTAAATCTCATTGTTTCATTGCACTAGCTGAGGAAATTCTTTTACAACCGACAGATCCCACAAAATTCTTTATGAAAGTCAAGATTTCAACATTCTCAAAATCACTGACCTAACTTTTAAGACTGACATCTGTTATAGTCTTGCCGTTATAACTTTTTATCTGCTCCGCCCACATAAATTGACCAATGAGAATCAAAGTCAGATTCAATCTGTATAATTTTTCATCATATTTGTCAGGTAAAAAACTTAAGGTTAGAATTTTGCTGTCAAGTCCACAATTGTTGTCTTAGGTTTTACAAAATAAAATGTCATTAAGACAATTCGAATGTCAGAATTTTTTTTCTGTGTAAATCAGATCGTCTTAACAACCTATTTGGTTGGTAACTAAGAAAATGTAATGGGCGGGGCAGATAAAATGTTATGTTGTCCTTAGTATAATTGAAAATCTCACGAATTTCCAACTGAAATGTTTGGTCAGCGCCTACTTTAATTTTTTTTTTCGATCTCACGGTATAATAATGTACTATTGTTGTTGTTACAATAGTTTAAAATGGCAATAATGTTTCTTTACATCTTTATACATGGTGTCCCCAAAAAAAAAGACAAGTCTATAGCTCCCTTATTTATGGGAGGATTTTAATTATCTATACACCAAATTAAATGATTATGAATAGGCTACAAAACGGCCTACTAAATTCAGGTATAGCTCCAAGGGCTTCAAGGCTACATTGTCAAAATATTTTTTTTCAAATGGGAATACATATTTTTTGTACTAATTCTGATAGAGATTTTTATTCTGAAAACAACAATGTATCACAAGTACAACTTCACATCGAAAAATAACACTAACTTTTGAAACAAATGACGAACACCAAGTTAGAAGTTATCAAAATGCATTGCATTACAACGTAATAACCAAATTAAGTTAGCTGGAAAAACCGATGTGGCCGGACTGCGGTCATGGTCATACTTACCCTGTACATGGATGGCCGTTTTGCGGCGGAATTGAAATTGTACCTGAAAAGGTAGGGGCCGGATTGCGGCCGGTCGGCGAAATTATTATGCATCTTTTTATTTAATCCTAAAACGTCTATTGCTTAGCATAAAAGCCCTGTTATAAATATCCAGCTTTTCAAAACTATGGTTAGTCTTATATCGGGTGTTTTTTTAAATTTCACCTCACAGTAGGCGTTGAAGAGTCGATTATGGACGCACCAATCGTGTAAAACGTAAGATTTAAACAGCTAATCCGTGATCCGTAACCTGTAGAGTGCGTTCACAATCGACTCTTTAACGCCTACTATGAGGTGAAAAAAAAAAAACCGATATTGGTTAACCACACAAGTGGGGAAGTGAAAATGGAAGTGATATTTAGTAAACGTGGTGAAGAGTTCATTCTCTTAGAATCTTTTAAATACATACTCTGAAAAAAGTACTACCAAACAAGGTGTGAACTGGTGTTGCACATTGAACAGCTGCAATGTCAAAATCTAGGTAAACGCAAGTCGAAAAGTTTTATCACTTTTTCAGGTGCATTTTAAACGGAAGATTTATAAGTCCATCGCCGCAATCCGGCCCTGCCACTTTTTACCCGAATGCAATCACTGCCGCAATCCGGCCATCACCTTTCCAAGTACATTTTAAACGGGAGATTTAAAAGTTGACCATAGCCGCAATCCGGCCCTGCCCGGAAAAACAAATGACAAATAATAACATATGGGGTTGCGCAGATATGCGGCCAATGTTTAGCGCAAAATGGAGTATAGACGATAGTAGCGTTTTATACAATTTTTTTTTTTTTGTATTTTTGGTATGTAAGTGTATACTTGTGATACATTATTGTTTTTAGAATAAAAATCTCTATTAGAATTACAAAAAAAAAAATATGTGTTCACATTAAAAAAAAAATTTGGGGCTGTGCGAGAATGTATTAGGTCTTTTTGTAGCCTATTCATAACCATTTAATTTGGTGTATAAATAATTAAAATCCTCCAATAAATAAGAGACTTATGGACTCGTCTTTTTTTTTGGGGACACCTGTATTATTATTTTATATTAGATATATATCAAAATGTCGAAAATTATAATTTGGTCGCTAGTATAAATAGAAGAAGAAGGGAAGATATGACTTAATGTTGCCTAAACATCAGGTGTTTAATTGTTCTATTCTGAAACGTATACTTTTTTGACAATCGTATCACCAACGTTTGGAAATAATAACGAACTATTGTTTTCACATTTTAGTCACATATCGTTGTTTTGGTTTAAATTTAAATTTTACTTACTCGTATTATTTACCTTATTACTTTTCATAACAAATACCTAAGAATTATGTACTTACTTTCCCATCGTTTATCCGTTACAGATCCTGATAAAGACTTACTTCCGTCTGTCAAAATCCAGTTGTCGCAACTCCAGTCTTCTCCAATTAATAAACTTAATGATTTTGTCGAATTCTCAGTAAATGGCGGTGATATAAACGTCGCTAATGTTACGTCTTGCGTAATACAGCACACTTCGTTTTCTTTTCGCAAAGTAACAATATTGTTAAATGCGTTTGCAGCTTCTATTAATAGTAGAAAATAAAATTCTCGGCTCTTCATGCTACAACAGAGTCTGATAAAGATCATTTTTTAATCTTAAGATATTCTATTTTTAAATTGTGTATTCTAACCCTCCACCACCCGGCGGCACGGCAATTTCGGGATATTACTATCAAGTAATAGTGCAGTGGTAATCAACATAATTACCGGCGTCTCGCCTCCACATTTTGACTTTGTTGTGTTTTATTATGTTCTGTGTCAATGTTAAGGAACTTCCTCACGATATGACATGAGTATAATAATATACCTTTTTGAATTTCAACTACCAATGTGTTACCTAAATCCAGATTTTTTAAATTTTTAAAAAGAGATTGCGGTACTATTCCCGTTGCTGAAATTATAAGTGGTAAAATCGATTTTTTTTTTAAACACCAAAGATTTCTCATAGCAACAGAGAGCTCTAAATATTTATTAAATTTGTGTTATATGTCTGTGTTACATTAGGCGAATTTGGAACAGCTATATCTAAAAGATATGCTTGCTTTTGTTATTTATTTAAAATAATAATGTCTGGTCTGTTATGCTTAATATGAATGTCAGTTAAAACTGTGCGATCAAAATATAATCTGTAATTGTCATTTTCTAAACAACTTTCTGGTTTATAAATGTAATGTGGTTGTGTATCCTTTAATAAATTGAATTTAACTGCTAAATTCATGTGTATAATTTTTGCGAATATATCATGACGTTTTTTATATTCGCTTTGAGCCAAAACGGTGCAAGAAGAAATGATGTGTTCAATGGTTTCCCCTTCAGTTACGCAAATCCTACATTTATCGATGATCGATTGTAAACCGCATATGTGTTTTTTATAATTTCTTGTATTTATAACACGATCTTGTATTGCAAATATAAAACCCTCAGTCTCAGGATGAATATTTGATTTTTTAAGCCATGCATGAGAAGCTTGAGTATTAATTTCTGGCTGTTCTAGCTCTTTAAAATATCTCCCATGTAAAGACTTTTGTTTGATATTTGCTATAGTGTCAGGTATATTTGGCTCAACAATATCTGAAATTACATTATCACTTAAATTTAAAGGTGTGTAACCTTTATCCGCTGAAACCAAAGCATTAAAAAAAGTGTTATCACGAGCTCTATTGAGAAAATAATTTTTTAGTAAAGCAATTTGATTGTGTTGTAGAATTTCTAGATTTGAAAAACCCCTACCACCATTTTCGCGTGGTAAATTAAATCTTTCAATAGCAGATTTGGGGTGATGTTTACAAAATTTTGTAAAGAGAACTCTAGTTTGAATATTTATATTCTGTAAATTAGTTTTGGACCATTTTATAACACCAAAAGAATAGGTCAACAATGGAACAGCATATGTATTAACTGCTTTAATTAAATTATTACCGTTTAATTTTGATTTTAAAATAGATTTAATTCTTAAATAAAATTGTTTTTCTAAATTTTCTTTTATAATTGAATGTTGAATATGATTTGATTGATTAATACCTAAATATTTATAAAATTATCCTTTATTTAAATTTTTAATGATTTCTCCTTCTTTAGTTATATATTCTAAATTTTCGTAATGACCACGACATATTGATTGCGTTTTACACTTATCAATACCAAAACTCATGCCAATATCATTTGAGAAATTTTCAGTTATTGTTAGTAAAGATAAAATGTGGTTCTTTTTAGATGCATAAAGTTTTATGTCATCCATATAAAGAAGGTGATTTAATTTGGATAGTGTGGTATTATTAACTCTAATATTGAAACCATATCCAGTGCTATTTAATAGATTTGTCAAAGGAATGATGGCTAGACAAAACCATAAAGGACTTAAAGAATCTCCTTGATAAATTCCCCGTTTAATTTGAATAGGCTCGGATTTTAATTTAGTATTGTTTATTGATAAATTTAAAGTAGTTTTCCAAAATGTCATAACATGGGATAAAAAGTTAATCAAATCCAAATTAATTTTATAAATTTTAAGAATTTTAATTAACCATGAATGTGGTACTGAATCATAGGCTTTTTTGTAGTCTATGAATGCGGTACAAATATTTCTATTATTTTTTCTAGCTTGTTCCATTATTGCCGTATCTATTATGAGTTGTTCTTTACAACCAAAACACTCCTTAACACAACCTTTTTGTTCTTCATTAAGTATATTTAATTTTTGACAATGGTCGTAAATTATTACTTTAATGCAAGATGTCATAATTTTATAAATTGTAGGCAGACATGTGATTGGCCTATATTGTGATGAATTTTTAGTATCGGAATCTTTTGGTTTCAGATATGTTATACCATGGGCCAAAAACTCTGGAAATGTGTTAGGTACCCTAATAAATCCGTTAAAGTGATCAAGTAAGCATTTATGAATACAAGTAAATTTTTTTTAACCAAAAGTTATGAATTTGGTCACCTCCAGGGGATTTCCAATTATGTGAACTATTAATATTTTTAACTAAAAATTCAAGGCTAATTTGAATAT
Organism: Tenebrio molitor; assembly: GCF_963966145.1. Classification (NCBI taxonomy): domain Eukaryota; kingdom Metazoa; phylum Arthropoda; class Insecta; order Coleoptera; family Tenebrionidae; genus Tenebrio; species Tenebrio molitor. The sequence goes on from NC_091049.1 coordinate 12,810,479, forward strand.
GATGTGGATTATTACAATCTGGTATCTCATTTTCTAAATTAGGAATCCATTCTGCCTGATTATTAAATTGAACTTCATTTGACCATATGTTTGACCAGAATTCTTTAATTTCATTTATATTTGGTAGACCATTATTATTTTGAGTTTTATTATCTGCTAAATTTTTGTAAAACAACTTCTCATTATTTCTAAATAGTTTATTTTCAAATTTCCGTTGTTTATTATTTTTATATCTTTTTAATCGTTTAGAATAAATATTCAATTTTTGTAATAAAGTGTCTTTAATTTCTATTAGTGTTTCATTATATTCGTTGTATTTTAAACAATGTATTCTGTTTTTATTTAAAATCGATTTAATACAGTTATTTAGATGATTAGAATTTATACCTTTTAAATATTGAGTTATTCTACCTAAATCTCGTCTGATATTGTTAATGCGTTTATTTAGTCTTCGTTCCCATTTTGGTAATTCTTTAGCTTTTATATTATTTGTCTGGTCAATTTCTTTTGAACCATTTAATCTGATAATTGTTAAAGCTCCACTATATATGATACTGTGTAATTTTCTAAAACTTGTCGTGTTATTTACAAATTTAGGTAAAATGAATTGATTTAAAATTTCAATCATTGCAAAGAATTTTTTGGAGCTTTGTTGTTTAGGTAATAGTGGTCTATTAAATGGTTCTATATGTTCAAATTCGTTCAGAGTTCTATTAAATTCATCTTCAATTTGTTCTTTAAAATTTTGATGGTAGTAAAAATTTTGATTAATAACATGTATATCATTATAACTCAAGTCTAAATTATTTATGTCGTTTTGTATCGTGTTGTTTGGTGTTGAATTACTTTGATAACAGAAAGAGTCATTATGATTTGGTAAACTTTGTAAACTTTGCGGTTCAACAGAATTTTCAACTAAATTATTAGAAACTTCATTATTGTCAGAATAATTAATTGACAATTCTAACTTTACATCATTTTTGATCTTTTCTAAAATTGCCGAAGGGATATAGTTTTTCTTCATAATGGCTCTCCTCTGGTCAGCTAAATTTTGAATAGTAACAGGAAACTGGGGGTACTTACTTTGGAATGCTTTAAATAAATCAAGCCTGTAAGTACTCACAACATCCTGTAGTTTCGTGATCCGAAAATATTCCCGTATAATGAAAATATTCATTTCCATAGTCCATTTTTTGCGTTTTCTAACTAGTGTAGCACCATTGGATTGCAGTGAAGCACTTGCAACAACATTTGGCGCGTTTTTATTAGAGAGCGAATTTATTGACATTTAGACAGTTGTCACGGCACTCTCATTATTATTACAGGATCATTATAAATGATTGTCCGATTGTCCCATCGCAGTAGGCGTTGGTGACGTAGTTGAATGTGCCACAAGCGATATAACATGAGTGAGACTAGTATCGCCGATAGGTGGCGCTCCTGGCGGTAGCAAAGAGTAGGTAATTATTCAAGAGAGGACACTCTTGTTGGCACCTTTGATCTTTGGATGTTTATTACTTTAACCTTGAGAGACTCTCCCTTTAAACGGGAATGAGCATGAAATAGGTATGCAAAATCCGTATAATAAGAATCTGATCAGAAAACAAAACTGGTAACAAATAGAAATTGGATAAAACTACAGAAATGTTAAAAAAAAGGAAAGCTAAATAACTTCATATTTTATTTTGTTTCCACCGAGTAGATTCATAAAAAAAATTGTGTTATGTTATCACGTTCATTAACATTAATTAATTCAAAGCGTTGAAAATTCTTACAAAAATTAAAATTTGAAAAAGTTTACCGAGTTATCATACCGTGCGTTCATTTATCCTCAAAGTTGGCGTTGAAGGGTCGATTGTGAACGTACCACTCGTGTAAAAACGTAAAATTTAAACAGTTGATCAGTTTATTTACAAGCTCCGAAGAAGATAGCAGCATGGCTATTGAAACGTCAGCTACCCAGGAATCCAGACGACCGCGGCACAACCCGGAAAACAATAACCAAGTTAATCCGTGATCTGTAACCCGTATAGTGCGTTCACAATCGGCTCTTCAACGCCAACTTTGAGGATAAATTTAAATAAACGCACGATATCAGAATTATGTTTAATGTGTGTTTTTTGTAGAACATGAGTGTTTACTTTCCCAATTTCACACACTTTTGCCAACTTTAGCAATAGAACGGAAACACAGATTAATTTGACTATATCATTCATTACTTTATAAACCAATCAGACTCTTTGATTTTCTTTAGTTACCATGTATTACAGCGGTTATTATAGTAACCAGGGCGATTTCGAATATACGAACCTTTGTATATTCGAATATACCAACCTTTGTATTTTCGCTCGCCGCCTTAACTTACAAAATTTTTTGCGCTAGCCGTCACATTAACGTCACATTAAATCGCTCTGCTCTGAATGCGCCCAGTCGGTTTCGGGAACCTGTTTATTTTTTTATTTATTTATTTTATTCATGATATAGTCTACCTGTATACAACTCGAGAATGGAAAATTCTCGATTACTCGACGTGTTGCCGGAAACACGTCTCGTATAATCGAGAATTTTCAATCCTCTCGTTGTATAATAACGGGCGATCAATTAAAAAATAAATCGAGTCGGCGTGTTACCTATGGCAACCCATGCTATAGCATAGGCTCCAAACCAAACTCGATTTATTTTTTAAATGATCGCTCGGTATATGAATATTTATCTTCAAGCGGTAGAAAATCGCGCCTTTGTGTATCTCCATAGAGACGGTTAGAGTTTCATTTTTTTCTGAGCGGAGTCTCAGAGGCAGCTCGACCAAGTCAAATGTAAGGTCATTTGAAGTATTTGTCACGATTTATTTATCAATCACATGAAATATGTAATTATTATTAAATTATCCTTATTAAAGTTATTAAAGAAATTCCTCTAAAAAAGCGAAATAACGAAATTATTACCCAATATTTTACCGCTTCGCTATGATCTTTCACGAACCGATCTTTGTAGACCAGTTATGGGCGTGTCCACGGCGTGGATGTAGATCTCAGATGCCATGATGTCAAAATTAAAAAAAAAATATTCAAAATATAGTAATTACGCCAAAACGGCTGGGTATAGGCATACACATAATAAAAGTGGCCTTAAAAATACATTTTACATTTGTATCACTAGATACAAGATTAGTATTTCTCATACTAATGAGAAATGGTAATTGCCATTTAAAAAAATGAAATGTTCTACATTTTTTGATTATCAATTTTGAAAAATTGCTGTAGGCGTATGAAACATAAATATAATTTCACTAATAGCGCAGACAATCGGACAAATTTTTGCAAATTCAGTAAAAAAAATCAATTATTTATTTCCAATGGTTCAGAAGTTAAATAAATTTTTTAATGAAGCCCTGCAACCCCGCTTTTTGGCGGTTGGCAATAGACGTTTAACACATGTATTGTGCTGTCCAAGGTCACTGCTGTTTAAAAATTGCATGTTTCCAACTTCATAATAAAATCACAGCCAACTCTACTTCCGATTTTATTTGAAAGCACGGTACTATTTATTAAAGATTCATAACAATTGAAACACAGTTTCACCCGACTAAAAACGGTTATGTTATATTAGCGAGTCACAGACTAGCAAACTACAGAGTGGTTACAGACACGTGCTTCACGATCACGTGCTTGAAGCGAACGAAAATGACCCAATCACGACACTTCTTAACAGTGGCGGTAGTCTGTCTACTAGTTTGTCTAACGTTGCGAGGCTGGCGGCACATCCAAAATTTGTGTGGGTCTTAGGTACACGCCAACTGCGATGGAACAATAATTTATAATGACCCTGTATATATGTGTTTCAGTTTTAAGTAAACCAATGTGAAACAATTTTTTCACAAACATAATTTCAAATTGCATAAGCATTATTGTCATATTGAACCTATATCAAGGAACTAATTTGTTGAAGAAATAACATAACATTTTTCTTAAAATGTATGTAATAACTGGGATGGTGACGTTTCGCCCCCACCGTTTAGCGCCAACCGTTTAGCCCCCACCGTTTCGCCCCCGCCGTTTCGCATCCGGCGCCGATTCGTCCCCGACCGTTTCGCCCCCAAGTGATGTAGTATATTTTTGCTTTAGATTCACACTTTATGTTAATTTCTACTCTAGTTTATTGGGAGCATAAAAATGGGAGATCAAATTTAGATCAGTTTTGAAAAATTCGATGTATGTAGTTCAAGCTTTATTGTCTTTTTTTGACATTATTCTAGCTGACAGTTTAAAAATTTATTTTATACTCCTATTTTACTCTTCCAAATGCCCTCTTCTTTTGATAAAGGTAGATTTTGATTGGAACTTTGCATTAAATAAATAACTAAATAACTACGTCCTTACTTACAATAATTCCCTATAACCTACAATTCTTAATGACAACGTCAATCAAATCAAAGTAGGGTTAGAATCAGATAAGGGTTATTTCACATTAAAAGTCAAGACAATGACGTTGATGTCCCACTTTTTTTGCCCGCAATAGTACTTGTACATTTTAAAATTACATACATAAATGGCATTATTTGATATATTGAAACATTGATATTGTATATAAGGGGAAGATACAGACATTCCATATAAACGTATTTCGTTGCTTGGGATAACATATCAACGATTCCGGTACTATCCTCCATTTTTTTCTAGCACACAGTGTAATGTATTCTTGTCTTGTTTCTATACATCTGCATTTGAATAGAGAAGTACCTCGTATTCAACTAGTTGACTGATAATTGAGAAACATCATCGTGACAAATTAATTGTGAATTATTTTTTGCTTTAAAGATGAAGACCTGTGTTGTATGTTCCACTCCTTACAATTCTTCAAATAAAGAAATACCTAACTCATGGAAAACGCTAGGAATAATATATTTGTTAATTACATGCGTGCGACTGAAATAGAAACAAAAGGTACGTCTTGTCCCCAGTACTAGACCTATTGCTGTATCTTCTCCTTATATATCTATGTATTGAAACGACCATTATAGTATGACTTCCTGTTATATGATTATGAAAATAGTGCAGTATTCATAATAGCTATTTGTACAACTAGTTATGAAAGTCATACTTTTTTTCATGAATTTGCAGTTTGATTAACAAGGGCGTAGCCCGAGTAAATAAAGCAAATAAGTGGAAAAAAGAGACTTTCATAACGTGTTGGACACGCTATTTTTTTACATATCGATGTGTGTTGAGAAATTTGGTCTAAAAAGATTTATGAAAGAAAAAAAAAAGGTATGCCTTGACAATAATTTCCAAGGAGATCGAATAAAATGATGCAAAAAAGTACTATACAGGGTGGTCCCGATATAACCTGCCAAAAAAATTCTGGGTCATTAGAAGGATCTAACAAGTCCAAAAAACCCCATTTTGTTAGGTCCAAAATAATGGAGATAAATTAACCCCTATCCACACCCATTCGACGCTGCTGGCCACAAAAATACGTACCTACTCAGGAATTAATTGTTGGTGTTTGTAAGTATGACAGTATCTAAGCAACATAGGTACCTGAATCGTTTGACAAATCTCAAATCTGACAAACTAAATCAAATTAATGACATTTATTGAAAACGCTGTACCTATACTGTGTGCATTAATTCACCAGCTTATTTAGGTACAAAAGCTGATTTTGTAGACTGAGATGAATGAGTAATAAATAAAGTGGTGTTCCTCAATGTGTAAATAAATGTAGAGGTAGTGTGTGCAAAATTGTGGAAGAACTGTGTAACAAGAGTATCGTCTTAATTGTGGTTAAATAGCCAAAATAATGTATTGAATAAATTTATTTACACTTTACATATTCGTACTTTCAACTCTAACTGAGAATGTCTACTAACTAATGAAAGGTAAACTAGACTAGAACAATTATTTTATAATAAATGTTCTGTGTGCCTTCCGTTGGCATTTAAGCACATTTGAGTACGCTGGTACCAATTTTAATAAACAGAATTCAGCATTTCTGGGTTTTTACGAATCTGGTTCGCGGCGTCTGTTACGCGTTTCAGGAGTTGGCCTCCTGTATTTATTTCAACTTCGTATACCAAATCTTTCGTGTGGTCCCAAAAATTAAAATCCAGAGGGGTTAAATGGAGGATCGGGGACGCCATCGTATTGGAATCAGTCAGAACCAACCTCACATAAATGCGGATGTAGCTCCACAAAAGTACAACGGGACGGAAGGACTCCTTCAGGAAAACGCTCGCCGTATGGTCGCCTTGCCGGTCTTGAATTACCACGTGTTTCGCCATAGAGTAAATGCAAATCGGCGTATTCTTGTTTTGTGAATTTCATAACCTTTTGAAGGATTCGAAAATTTAAAATTAAACTTGACAAATGTCATAGGTGTTGCAGGTACCGTTGCTAAAGAAATTGCAGCCAAGTAACCAGAATTACCTTTTTAAAACCGATTAACTCATTAGCGTACAGCAAATTTTGACCAAATTTTCAATTATTTTTATCTCGAAAACGAAAAGACTTTTATTAGAAACTTTTTTGTGTATGAGTTCTACTCATCGTCACCTATTACTGGATTTCTTTTGGCAGGTTATATCGGGACCACCCTGTATAGTTTCACTACGATTTTTCGTGTAAAAAAGTGCTTCTTTCACTACGACTTTTCGTGTAAAAAAGTGCCACTTTCATTACGATATGCAAAAAAAGAATATTGCTTAATTGTTAGCAAGCCCTTTGATCATTTATGTGATTCAAGTTTTACCACCCGCACGATAAACCTTATTAAAAAATTAGTAAAAATTACGAAACGTTAAGGTGACATTCCCTTGATACATACAAGGTTTCAAATGTGTACAATCAATTTTCCGTATCACTTCATTCAGGGAATAATTGGTTACCTACAAAAATTATCTTTACACTGTTAACAGAATTAGAATGTCGCCTACGCCTACTTTAAATATACAGGGTGGTCCCAATATAACCTGCCAGAAGAAATCCAGTAATAGGTGACGATGAGTAGAACTCATACACAAAAAAAGTTTCTAATAAAAGTCTTTTCGTTTTCGAGATAAAAATAATTGAAAATTTGGTCAAAATGTGCTGTACGCTAATGAGTTAATCGGTTTTAAAAAGGTAATTCTGGTTACTTGGCTGCAATTTCTTTAGCAACAGTACCTGTAACACCTATGACATGTGTCAAGTTTAATTTTAAACTTGCGAATCCTTCAAAAAGTTATGAAATTCACAAAACAAGAATACGCCAATTTGCATTTACTCTATGGCGAAACAAGTGGTAATTCAAGACCAGCAAGGCGACCATACGGCGAGCGTTTTCCTGAAGGAGTCCTTCCGTCCCGTTGTACTTTTGTGGAGCTACATCTGCATTTATGAGAGGTTGGTTCTGACTGATTCCAATACGACGGCGCCCCGATCCTCCGTTTAACTCCTCTGGATTTTAATTTTTGGGACCACACGAAAGATTTGGTATACGAATTTGAAACAAATACAAAAGGCCAACTCCAGAAACGCGTAACAGACGCCGCGAACCAGATTCGTAAAAACCCAGAAATGCTGAATTCTGTTTATGAAAATTGGTACCGGTGTACTCAAATGTGCTTAAATGCCAACGGAAGGCACACAGAACATTTATTATAAAATAATCTTTCTAGTCTAGTTTACCTTTCATTAGTTAGTAGATATTCTCAGTTAGAGTTGAAAGTACGAATATGTAAAGTATAAATAAATTTATTCAATACATTATTTTGGCTATTTAATCACAATTAAGATCATACTCTTATTACACAGTTCTTCCACAATTTTGCACACACTACCTCTACATTTATTTACACATTGAGCAACACCACTTTATTTATTACTCATTCATCTCAGTCTACAAAATCAGCTTTTGTACCTAAATAAGCTGGCGAATTAACGCACACAGTGTAGAGCGTTTTCAATAAATGTCATTTATTTGATTTACATATAATACATTCATTTTTGTTTTAGACCAGAGTAGGCTATTTACATTTTTTTAAATGTTGGTATCGGGGCTATGTCAAAATAATAAAATCAAAATTGTTCGAACTGCCAGTGTCAAATTTGACATTATTATTAAGTAGATATTAAGGTAATTAATTTTAAATTTGTGCAATATTTACATTTACCACTAAATACACACATTATTGAGTCCTCGAAACTATGTAGTTAATTGGAAAATGATAATGCTTGGCTACATAGTCATGAATTTTTACAAGAAAGTGTAACCTCAAATATTATACATGATGTATATTGTCATTCAGCCAGTCTTACCATACAACTCGCCAAATTTCCATAGCCTACTTTGGTCAAAACAAAAGTGAATGCACTGTAGTTTGTCAGATTTGAGATTTGTTATAAACGATTCAGGCACCTATGTTGCTTAGATACTGTCATCCTTACAAACAGCAACAATTAATTACGTATTTTTGTGGTCAGCAGCGTCGAATTGGTGTGGATAGTGGTTAATTTATCCCCATTATTTTGGACCTAATGAAAAGGGGTTTTTTGGACTTGTTAGATCCTTCTAATGACCCAGAATTTTTTTGGCAGGTTATATCGGGACCACCCTGTATATTTATTTGAAGGCCGGATATATATACAGGGTTATTCACGAGAGGGGTACTTCTGAATTTTTATTTTGCCGCAACCAACAATACCAGTGGCAGTAACTACTAAATCAAATGTGTTATTTCTTTTAAATTAGAAATCAAAGTAAGTTGGATAGATTTGTCAGAAATGTCAGATTGGCAGATAACCTGTATTTAATCAAAATTCAACAAATAAATTAACGAATTAAGTTAATGTAAAATGTGTTCGAAGTGTCTACCATCGGTTGTACCTAAACGTCCGCAGCGGCAACAGAATTCTTTCCACACTCTCCATAAATGAGGAGCATGTCACTCTTTTCGTCGTTATTGTAACACAAATTTTTCGAATTGACAAAGATTTGTTGCTTTAACGTCAAAAAGACAGGACTAAGAGCCGTCAGTTATAATTATTATTTTCAAAGTTAGAAATCAAGATATTGTTGCAATGTGTATAATGGGTTGCGGCAAAAAGAAATTCAGAAATACCCCTCTCGTGAATAACCCTGTTATGTAGATACAGAGCGCCCAGAAATGTGGTAGCAAGTTTTTCGATTGGTCCCGCAAGATGACACTTTTTTACAGAGACCTTTTTTATGCATGGCAACGCCGCTATCTAAATTGAGATAAATAAATGTCAAGAATTGTCAAATGTAAAACATTCAAATTTAAATTTTATTGAAAATGTTCTAATTGACCACCATTATGCTCAATGTATAACTGAACCCTTCGAGCAACATCTCGACAAATTTTAGTGCACAAATCGGGGCTAGAAATTGTTTGAAAAACCTCCTAAACATATTCTTTTGAAAAAATTCCAAAATTGAATGTTGCAAGATTGAACAAATTTGGCTTTTCGAAAGTGCCATCTTGTGACACTTTGTGTAAAAGTTGCTACCACATTTCTGGGCGCACTGTAGATTTCGGGGGCGAAACGGTCGGGGGTGAAACGGTACGGGGGCGAAACATCCCGGGGCGAAACGGCAGGGGACAAACAGTGGGGCTAAACGACGGGGGCGAAACGTCACATAACCGTAATAACTACAATAAATGGTAATAATAAACAATGAATCACAGAACATAATAAAACTCAACAAAGTCAAAATGTGGAGGCGAGACGCCGGTAATTATGTTGATTACCACTGCACTATTAAAGTCCTCCTCAAGAAATAGTCAACTTCGACTTAAATTGTAAATCATTTTACAATAGGACAGCCAACCATCTTATAACTATCCCACCTCCACCCGGCGGCACGGCAATTTTGCCGGAGTACATACACTATTACGGATAATACTATCAAGTAATAGTGCAGTGCTTATCAACATAATTACCGGCGTCTCGCCTCCGCATTTTGACTTTGTTGTGTATTATGTTCTGTGTCAATGTTAAGGAACTTCCTCACGATGTGACATGAGTATAATAATATACCTTTTTGAATTTCAACTACCAATGTGTTATTTAAATCCAGAATTTTTAAATTTTTAAAAAGAGATTGCGGTACTATTCCCGTTGCTGAAATTACAAGTGGTAAAATCGATTTTTTTTCTAAACACCAAAGATTTCTCATAGCGACGGACAACTCTAAATATTTATTAATTTTTGTGTTATATGTCTGTGTTATATTATGTGAATTTGGAACAGCTATATCTAAAAGATATGCTTGCTTTTGTTGTTTATTTAAAATTATAATGTCTGGTCTGTTATGCTTAATATGAATGTCAGTTAAAATTGTTCTATCAAAATATAACTATAATGTGGTTGTGTATTCTTTAATAAATTGAATTTAACAGCTAAATTCATGTGTATAATTTTAGCGAATATATCGTGACGTTTTTTATATTCGCTTTGAGCCAAAACGGTGCAAGAAGAAATGATGTGTTCAATTGTTTCCCCTTCAGTTCTGCAAATCCTACATTTATCAATTATCGATTGTAAACCGCATATGTGTTTTTTATAATTTCTTGTATTTATTACACGATCTTGTATTGCAAATATAAAACCTTCCGTCTCAGGGTGAATGTTTGATTTCTTAAGCCATGCATGAGAGGCCTGAATATTAACTTCTGGTTGTTCCAGTTCTTTAAAGTATCTCCCATGTAAAGACTTCTGTTTTAAATTTGCTATTGTGTCAGGTATATTTGGCTTAACAATGTCTGAAATTATATTATCACTTAAATTTAAAGGTGTGTAGCCTTTATCGGCTGAAACCAAAGCATTGAAAAAGGTGTTATCACGAGCTCTATTGAGAAAATAATTTTTTAGTGAGGCAATTTGATTTTTTAGCAGTATTTCTAGATTTGAAAAACCCCTACCACCGTTTTCGCGTGGTAAATTAAATCTTTCAATAGCAGATTTAGGATGGTGTTTACTAAATTTGGTAAAAAGAACTCTAGTTTTAATGTTTATGTTCTGTAAATTAGTTTTGGACCATTTTATAACTACTATAAATTATTCCATTATACCCTCTAATTTTATTGCCCCTTTGTTGTGTAGTGCCGACTAAAGGAAGGACAAACATCAGGTAAATATTGCTTTTTGCTGTGTTCTCACATTCACTTTCTTATTATTATTGTTAAATAATAATTTTGGAACTACTTAATTTGTTACGCATCGAAAAACGTAACCGAATCTCAACCCCTAACAAAACCACAAAAAAAAACAACAGAAACTGAATAAATTTATAATAAGTAGGTAAATTATTTAACAGGTAAAATACATGCAGAAACGTTAATTAATTTTTTTCTATAGTTCAATTTTTACCCTTTTGCGATGACGTCATTATCTAGTAACTTTACGTATGTTTGAGCTAGAATCAGAAACAAATTTGAATTGATCACAAATAACTATAAATGTGTCAAATTTGTTGACATTTACTTCGAAAGGTTATGTTTGTAATCAATGTAATAAGTGAAAGCAATTAAAAATTGACAGGAGCATAAAATAACCTCAAAGTGACCGTCAATAAATAAACGTGACTTTTTTTTTGTTTTTTCTGTTTCTGTCGTTTCAATAAAGAGAAAGCGAGGAAGGAAATCGTGACGTCACCTCAAAAGGGTAAAAATTGGACTATAGTTCCTTTTCGATTTCTTCAAAAAAGCATCGTTAGAGTAATGCTTCCTACGTTTCTTTTTCAGTCCTGCTGTAAAAATTACACCTACCGTTATTATAATTTTGCATTAAAATATACATCCTTATCAATATTTTTTTTACCTTCATTTTCCTCGTTATTATCAAAAATTGTTTCAACGTCGACCATCTCCTCCTTGCAGTTGTCTTCAAAAGGACGGCACATATTTAAACACAGGTTATAAGTTGAAAAATACACTCTTTTTATTGTGGCAAATTCAAAATATTTCTATTCGCAAGGTACGAAAATCAATGGACAACTGAAGACAAAATTTCTTGAACAAATGCTTTAGGTAGACTTTCTCTAAGTAGGGGATGCTTGCCCTTCCTTGAGTCGGCACTGCACGACAAAGGGGCAATAAAATTAGAAATTATTTATGTTTGTTATAAAACGCTTTGCTGTCCTATTGTAAATTGATTTACAATTTAAGTCAGAATTGACTCTTTCTAGACGAGGACTTTACATATTTTCTCCTGAAACTCAGCTTCATTAATTTAAAATTGTGTATTTCTTCTACGTTTCTAAAATTTAAAAACAACGATTATTTACTTTGCCGCATAATATGTGGGAAAAATTCACCGTCGCACAATCGCTGTAAAAACAAAGTTTCATGTGACGTGGACAGTGGGTATTTGTAAAGTTTCCATCACAGGAGGCCAAAAATACGGACGGTGCGACGGTTCTACCAAGGCGGTCTCAAGTTACAGGCCAGGACACTGACTGTGTTGCCACATTCCCTGGTAGGCCATTCCATGACCTACGGTGTTCCAAAAATTTTGAAACGAATTCGACATTTAAAATAAATTTTGACAAGTCCTTGGTCAAATTCGTCAAACTGAATTAAAAATGTCATTTAAGTGTTTCTTTGAAAATGCAGGTACGCGCCCGGTCCGAACACAACACAAAGATAACAGTTTTCATGGGAAAAGAAACATTGCAAAATTTACTCGTTCGACAATTTGGGGAGTCCAGTTAAAATCAGGGGATAATTGAATTAATGAATTTGATGTTAGCAGGTTTCAAATTGAGAGAACCACAAAATTAATGTTCATTAGGTTAATTTACTTTTTCAGCATTCTCAAATTTGTGGCATATTTGTAATTAAAGGGCGAGAATTGCAAATTACAAAATAGAGCGCTTTATCGTAGAAAATAACTAGAATCGTTTGCACTTTTAGTTAGAAAAGTAACAAAGCAAAGTAGAAAGGGAGTCGGTAGAAAACAGAGACAACAGGATAACGGTAAAGCCAGGTAGTCGTAGAAATCAGAGGTGTGAGTGAGAGAGAGAGAATCAAAATTACGAAGTAATTCGGTATTAATTAGAACAATTTTGGGGAAGCAAACCAATGTAGAACAATTTTTAGAAGTAGCAGGTCAATGGAATTAGTTGCATGATATGACACTTACGTAACAGCGTTTCAACCCCAATTTAGGTTTCAAAATAATGTTAATTTGTTTAATTTTAATTCTGTTTTTTCATTTTAATTCTGTTTAATTCTTGGTGCTGATTTTTATTATTGTATAGAGTCGGTAATTCAGTGTTCCTGTTTAATTCTGTTTGTTTCATTTTTAATTGTGTTTGTACATTCGGTCTGGTCCTAAAAAAATCTAAATTTAAACATTTAAAATAATGGTGGAAAAACGGAAACTGTAATTTCAAAAGTCCTAGAGATATCGAAAAGGTGTCGCGATCGGCGTAAAATAGAACCGAGCTGATTGGTCACTTTGGTCAAGTAGGGGTTGCGAAAGTGGGGTGCGCCAGAAATGATAAAACCGAATGCGGGACGGAAAAAGAGGCTTTTTGATTCACTCGGGGTTTGATCTCCAAAGTAGCCGGAGGTACGTTCAGTACTTCCAGCAGACATTTTGTGACCACGTGCTTTACATTTACAAGGTAAATTATTTCTCTAATTCTTGTACATTATTTGCAGTCGTGATTTAATTAGTCAAACAGCATTTAGTTCTTTATGGGTCTAAAGAAAGATTATATTATTTTCTTTGAGCTTTTGATGACCACGTGACTCTTTAGAATCTTGAATTAATTTCTTTATCGCGAAGTATGTGACCTTCTTGCATTTACCGATTGGGGAAACGTGCTCTTGTGAAGGGGAACTAGTATACAATTATTATAAAACATTTCCATTCATTATCTATGTTTTGGCGTCTCGAGTTCGGGAAGCTACCTCCAGTGTCCGTCACACTCAATTAGCTGTGGTCCGGCGTAAGAGCACAAAATTAGCCGCGTCACCCCCAAGGGGGCCAGCGACCAATCTAGGCCAGCTGAGTAATAAGTGGCGGCTCGTCAGGGTAGGCAAGGTAGGCGCCGCCTACCCAGACTTTGTCAAAAGTATAAATTTATTTAAGTTAAAATGTATTAATAAATATAATTTAATAACTCTGAAATGTAATTTTTAACTTTTGTTTGTCTACATTATCGAATGTTTTATCCAGCATTGCAGCGCGCAATGAACGAATGAATCTCCGCCAATAACTTTGCACTGCCTACCAATACTTTGGCTTGAATCATGTTTGCATGTGTGCTACGCTATTGTAAGCAAGGGCAGGCGACTGCACGCCTAAGCTAAATTTCATCTGAATTTTGTGAACGTGAGAGATTACCCTCTCTCTTTATACTGTGTCAGAGTGAAATTGACGTGAGGGCAAAATATGTCAATATTGCGTTTAGAAGGCGACTGGATCGGTTGCCTTTGCGGCCTTCGCACCGATTCGTTTTCTACCTAGGTAGTCTGGGGCGCATGAGTTGTTGCTTCATTTTCTTCAAAATTCAGATGATTTTACAGATGTTATAATAAGTAAATTTTCATTTATAAAGGATAGACATTTACAAAAAGTAGGTAACTTGTTATTGTTATCTTGTATAAACCTCGTGACAAATTAATCAAGGAAGGAAATAAAATCAACTCACTTTTCATTAATGAGCAATCTTGTAACTATTAGTATCATTATAAGTACTGACTAGTAGTTTTGTAAACATATAATTTTTGTGTCCAAAAACATTAGTTAATATCTACTGGTGTCAAATTATGTACATAGCCCGTTCGTTAGAAACTTTCTGATTTCCCAAAATCGTATTAATATGAAAATTGGTAGCCGACTATAATCGACTACTCCAAGCTCAAATAAAATATTTTCAAAATGGCGACACTTCCGGATATACCGGAAATCGACGCCATCTTTGTTTTTGTAAATAGAAAGGCCCCATTTTAATTACAAATTTGGATTCTACGTTAAATTCTGAATTTAGAACGTCCTTTTGTTAATACTTATCTGCCATCGTTTTTGACCCACGTCATCTTTTTCTCCAAAAAGCGGGGTTACATGGCTTCATTAAAAAAAATATAACTCCGGAACCATTGGAAGTAAATAATTGTTTTTTGTTTATCGAATTCCTGAAGGTTTGGCCGATCTTTTGCGCTATTAGTGACATTTTTTTTAATGTTTCATTCGCCGACTGCAATTTTCAAATTTATGTATTGCCGCCTACCCACACGAAGAGGGTACAAGCCGCCACTGATGCTGACACGTGAAGAGAGGTACCCTTTGGCCCTGTTAGAACCTTTTTTCCCTTTTATTTTCGACCACCGGAGTGGACCAGGGTGATCTATGAGATTCCAGGGCATCGCGTCGGCTTCAATTTAAATCTAAATCGGATCACATAGTTCGCATCTCAAACTTCCATAATGCTGTTCGCGCCAGAAACTTCTGTATTTGCCCAGCTTAGTCATTTATTCGTGAGTCAAATCTCAATTCGCGAGCCACGAGTCAAATCTACCTGAGTCAAATGTCCACCAACTTCTGTTATTAAACTCACCGATTTATTCACACTGTTTGTTGGGACCAAACACCACCACACTCGATTATTTGTTAAATAAAATTTAAGTGAAGTGTGTTCAATCGTTTTAATTCTATTTTTGAAAAACCTTCCAAAGGTACCTAATTAAACAAAATGAAAAATAAAACACAACGTAGGATCCATAAATATTTCTTTCTCATTATTTTTGTTTCGTATATTTCCAAAAAATTTCATCCGAGGGAATGCGGCAACCAACAATACACCAAATGAGGGAGGAAAGTTTCATCGAGGAAAAATCAAGGAAGTGGAAACGTTACAATACCTCGTGTGTGAAACATTTTGCAACGCTCAGTTTATGAAACACTCCGCTGCGCGTCGTGTTCCAAATTAAACTTCGCGTTACTAAATGTAACTTCCCACACTCGATTGTAAATAGCTATTACAAGAGAGCAGATCCACCAGTTTATTAAGGAGGCTCCAGATACGAAAAAGGTATGCTTAATCTGAGATTTTCGTTGCTAATATTAAATGCGTATAATGCGTGAAATCGCAACATATTTACATTTAGAAAATCTGAATATGCTTACGGGGCACAGCTTTAGGAGATCTTCAGCAACCGTCTTAGCGAATAGTGGAGCAAATATTTTGGACACGGCGCGGCGGCTAGAAGTCAGCTACAGTAGCCGAGGGGTAGGTTGAGAAGTCACAAATAAAATAACTACTTTCCATAAGAAATGACTGCAGAACGTATGGAAGCTGAAAAATGCACAAGAGACCATACTCTATTGAATGTAGAAAATTCTTCATTACCGTGTTTAAAAATTTAAAATAACAAGACATAATTGTACTATTAACTTAAACGTTTGTCACTGTTCAAGACTAATTTGAATTAAATGTTTAATTGTTCGATTATTCTATTTATTTATTTTGAAATTTGACAGACGGTTGACAGATGCGTGGAATAAAGATCTTATTGCACTAGTGCAATTAAGAGGCACTTTTCCCACTGAAAACAATGCAATGAACACTCACTCTTTGCACGATCGTAAAAAAATATATTTGTGTCTCTTAATAAATTCATTAAATACTAAAATAATTAATTTTTTAATTTCTAATCATTTTTGAGTTCACGATTTTTATGATCTGATTAGTTTAAGTTCTTTATTCGACAAAGTAACTGCAAAAGTGATGAAAATGTGTATTGACTATTAATTCTTTTGTTAATTGGTTATTTGTTAATTGTGATTATAGAAGATGAGAACGACCTATAATATATATATTGTAACATACTTCACCAAAAGTTTATCCTTGCACACACAATAGGATGTTAAACTCGAAATAAAATATTTAAATAAATCATCAAAAATTTTTGGTAAAGAACTGAATGCATATGCGTACTCAAATATCTAAAATGCGACAATTGAATTCTTCATTGCCACTATCTAATCGAATATAATTCTTCAGGATTAAAGGACACATTTTTCAAAAACAATGAGATTACGAGTAGTAATCATAAATAATAATTGTATTAAATTAAATATATTGTATTGATAACATAATTACATAACATTTTTGATTTACAATGCAAAAATTTCCGATAATTTCCACGCTGAATAGCAAGGGAAATCCTCTCGGCTATTGCCATACACTATACGACTGTTTTAAGTGATTAAAATGAAGTTTTACTCACTAGTGAGATATTATGCTCACAAGTGACCATAATGGTTGGTTACTATCGGGCCTTCAAATAAATATATATTTAGAGTAGGCGTAGGCGACATTTTAATTCTGTTAACAGTGTAAAGTAATTTTTGTAGGTAACCAATTATTCTCCGGAGTTACACAGGTGACATAGTAAGCTTTTTCCCAATTTCATATTGTCATATTCCGTGGAGGGGGAATAGGGAGAATGCACTATAAAAATTAAAAATATTTTCTAACCTAATTTTATTTCGTTAAAATGTCAGACGTTTCTTGTGTCATTTTCTACGCTGGAAAAATTGTGCAAACAATTGAATTTCCATAGGTTGCTCTAAATATAAATTTATTTGAAGGCCCGTTATAGTAATATGGCTATAATAGTTGATTACCATACAGAGTGGCTACGAAAATTGGAGTCACTTTTCTTCATATTGCCAAGAGATGTCGCAGTTTTTACAAAAAATTTGAGTTGTTACTATTTTTAACAATTGTCAATGTCACTGCCAATTTAAAATTATGAATTTCAATATTGAGCAGCGAATAAGTATCATAAAATGGTATTATCCTGCTAAAGAAGATTGCTCTGGTAGAACAGCATCTGTAAGAGTGCAGGATCATTAGCGTGCAACATATCCTAAGCGGCTACAACCAACATTTAGCTACATTTTTTTGAAAGCATAGTTACGTAAAAAAGACAATGTTGCCAGCAATTCTCTTTAATTTTTTCTTGTAGTTCCATCTTTTGGGCAAATGTGGAAAAGTGAATCCAATTTTCGTAGCCATCCTGTAGTAATATAAATTTTTCTCTGGCTTATTTGAATTAATTTTCACAAGAAACGTGAATTAATACCCCAGGAAGAAGATATTAAGAAAGAATGGGACCAGATAGAAAAAGTTATGAAGGAAAGTTTGCAAGAAAATGTATGACCTAGAAGACCCAAGGAAAAGAAGGGCTGCTTCACGGAAAAGTGTAAAAGAGTACTAGAGGAACGGAACAAAGTAAGATTCATGCTCCTAAATAGACAGACAGAGGAAAATCAGAAAAGATACGAAATATCAAAGAAGAGAGCGAAACAAATGTGCAGGCAAGAAAAATGAAATAATTTAAATAAAAAACTAAAATCAATAAAAGAAAATTACAAAAATATAGGAATACGGAACTTCTACCAGAGTGCAAAGAAATATAGAGAGGCCCAACAGAAAGCAATGACATGCCTGAGAAAGAAGAACGGGAAATTGAGATGAAACGTCAAAAATGAGCTAAAGAGGTGGGTGGAGTAGTTTGGTGAAGTCTTAAATATCATTAGCCAAGGAAAACAGGCGGATAATTATTTTGAATAAATTTAGTTAGCGTTCTAGAACGCCAAAATAGTTTATCGTTAGCAACTAGTAAACACAATTACTATCTTGGTAACAGACGTGGTAAACAAATAGACAATAAAAAAAAACGTATATTATGGTTAAAGATCTAATCCATGTGATTAATGCAAATCTACTCCAACAATAAACATTATAATCCTCAATCTTTAGTCATCTTTAATCATCTTTAATCGTTTGTTATTAAATTTGTGGATTCAGTACTAATCGTGCAAATGAATACTGAGAATTGTCACTGGCGCAAAACACAGATAATATATCATTTTACTATTGATCGGAACGACAAAATAAAATTTAACAATTTTTTTTATCATATGTTATCTGAGTGTACCTAATAGAAAAGCTTAAATAAACACCTTGTAGCAGGACAAAATGCCACTAATTTTTTGGCCGGTGTAGGAGGCACAAGAGATCCTACAAATGCACGCGGGACCATGACAACACCTGGAGCTAGCAGAGAAAGCGCAAGAGACAGAGATGACGACGTCACATGTCGACGCGACGCGCCCACCTGCCGTGACATTTTTCGGAACGCTCATTTTGAGACCTTTCAGTTTTGATTGTTTCATCTTTCAGTTTTTTGTTTATCGATTCCCTTTTTTGTTTTCTGTTGCCGTTTTCTTTTAGAGTCACTGTGCCAGCCACACGGGGCGGCTGGAACAACACGCGTTGGCCCCAAAATATAGAGCTGAGGTGGCTTCACGCCTCTGGGCTGTCTAGATGCGGCCTATCTTTTTATCGTTCCCCAAAAAAAAGGCTATATTCTATCTCGTGAACCGGAAGTCACGTTAAGCCATTGGTCCCGGTCTATTGAGTTGGTCATCATGCCCCTCATAGATTTGTAAACCAGTCCTAGACTGTGCAACAAATTTTTTATAATTTATTCGTGTTAACAACATTATGTTTTACACAGGTCCAGACTAAACACATATACATATAAACTAGTAAACCGCATTAAAACAGAACAAAACAAAACATAACATACATATATGTATATACATACAATGAATTTTGATTAATTATGTTGCACAACACCTGGCATAAAAACTTCTGTAATCATAATATGCACTTTCAGCTAATAGCGTTTTAATCTGCGTTATGAACTTATTACGAGGCAATGCAGTTTGACAAACTGTTATAAAATACAGGACCATAATAATTTGAAGCTGTTTTACTTTTCTCAAGTCGTAGGTACTCAATGTGCAGGTCATCATTATTTCTTAAGCTACGTGTATGCATGTTGATCCGTAGCTTGTATTTGTTTAAATGATCTTTAATATATATCAAGCTGTAAAGGAAGAATAAGAACGGTACCGTCAGAATTCTTTTATTAATAAAAATATTTCTAACACATTCCTGGTAGCCCAGCTGTCCACGTGGTGTGAACTGTCACTGCGCCTACGCGTGCGTGAAATTCTCGATGGTGATTGGTAGATGTTAACAAAGATGTTAAAGAACCCGACATTTTCTGGATCTCTTAACATCACCATCACCATTATTGTGAACGGTTGAACGTTTCAACAATGTTCTGAAGATTAACATTCTGGCTAACACTAACATTAACATTACCATTAACACTATTGTGACAGATACATTAGTTTAATAATATCGTTCCGCACGACGCGACATTTTACGAGGAGGACGCCTCGACTTTCCCGCTTCTCATAATTCGTATTTTTTCTATGATTCAAATTTCTCGCAATTCAGAATTTCTCGCAAATATATTTATATGTCCTAAATTTTAGATTTTCGCAGGTTTCAATTTCATATTTTTCTCATATTTCAATTTTTGGACAATTTAGAGTTTTCATTATTACATATCTTTCATATTCATTGTTCAGATTCTCGGAGTCATTCCGATTTCAACTTATTCATTTTTACATTTTTTATATTGTTTGATTGATCAAGGTCATTGCATTTGAATTAATGTATTAATTTAGTCCATTATTCAAGTCATTTATTAGAATTTCTTGTTCATTTAAGAGTTATTGAACACCCCGTGTTCACCATCATATTTCAGTTCGGAAAAGTGATTTAATTTATAAACTTGTTTTATGCCCGGAAACACCACCGACAAATAGGAGTGTTCAAAAGCACTCAATATGTATTAAGTTTATTTAAGCAGAAATTATTAATAAGTTACAAGGTCATTGTGAGGAAAAAGCTTTTCTAGAAGACCCGAATAAGCGTTAATTTAAGGTTTCATGTGAACTGGTTCGGTCTATTTAATTTTTTTATACATTGAGAAAAATCAACGTCAATTTAATGAACCAGCGCACACCACCAAAATAAGTAACTGTTGATTCAATTGCTGTTTCGATATAACGAGAATAAACGAGACCATTTTATTTCAACCGAAATCAAATTTTTTATTTTTTCCGACGCTAAAAACTAGAGCGCATGTCCCGGCAGCTGGACAAGGTTACCATAGCTCCAGAAAAAGTTGCCTGGCGCCCACTCACAAACCTACCCCTGTGCCCCGACAAAACCCTGAGAGTCCGGAGCAGTCCCTGTCCCATTTTGGGTCACAACCTTTTATTTTCAAGTGGTAGAAAATCGCCCCTTACTTATCTCTATAGAAACGGTTGAAGTAGCTTTTTCTGTAAAAGGACTAGAAATACTTCAAGTCCTAGGAGTAGTACTATCCACAAGCGGTTCGACCGAGTCAAATGTAAGGTCATTTGAAGCATTTGTCGCAATTTTTTTTAACCCTCCACCACTCGGCGGCACGGCAATTTTGCCGGAGTACATACACTATTACGGGTATTACTATCAGGTAATAGTGCAGTGCTAATCAACATAATTACCGGCGTCTCGCCTCCATATTTTGACTTTGTTGTGTTTTATTGTGTTCTGTGTCAATGTTAAGAAACTTCCTCACGATATGACATGAGTATAATAATATACCTTTTTGAATTTCAACCACCAATGTGTTCTCTAAGTCCAAAATTATTACATTTTTAAAAAGAGATTGTGGTACTATTCCCGTTGCTGAAATTATAAGTGGTGAAATCGAATTTTTTTTCTAAACACCAAAGATTTCTCATAGCAACGGAGTGTGAATTTGGAACAGCTATATCTAAAAGATATGCTTGCTTTTGTTGTTTATTTAAAATAATAATTTCTGGTCTGTTATGCTGAATATGAATGTCTATTATTATTATTATTAAGTTGAGCTTGCCAACAGGTAATGACCTAATTACAGGCAAGCTATCATTAGTTAAGGCAGTAAGTGGAATGAGTAGCAGCAGGATACTACTCTCCCATTAGGAATCACAGCTTACTCGTATATATATTCTTGCTATACTAAGAGGCATATATCAGGACAGATCTAAGTTCAGAGGGTCTTGTAAAGAATATGTCGATTTTATTGGAGTCAGGTTTGGTTGAACAGCTGTTAACCATCTGGTATAACGGTGACATTAGTAGAACATTTGTCTTCGCAGATCTTAGTTCAAAAACTTCACATCTTCTACAATTAAAAGCAGGGACCTTAATAAGAAGCTTTGACAAAAGGTAGGGGCATTCAACAGAAAAGCTGAGGACATCCGACAGAAATTTGATTTAAGCAAAATCCCGTCTACTCGCCAATGAGTGAAGCTGAACACGTTCTAAAAGAGTTTCCTGCTGAAGTCCCCTAGGTGGGTGTTGACCAGTTTCATTAAATACTAAAAATTTAGCAAAATGTCTTTGAATCTTATCCAAGGCCCAGGTGTGGTTATTGTATATTGGTGACCAAACAATACCAGCATACTCCAATTTGCATCGCACATGAGCCTTATAAAGTGATACAATTGCCTCAGTACTGTGGAATAATCTCCTGTTACAAAAACAAAACCCAGAGATTTGTAGGCAGCAGATGTCACATATTCAATATGATTGCGAAAAGTGAGACCACAATCGAACACAACTCCAAGATCCCTGAATTCAGTAGCACTCAATATCTTTACCCCACCTATCCAGTAGTCACATATAACCTTGTCTAACTTCCTTCAGAAAGTCAACACATAGCACTTCTTAGTATTGATTAGCTGATCATTGTCATTGCACCATTTTTGAATGATGTCAAGATCTTTCTGAAACCTAGAACAATCATCAAGTATCGAAACTGTACGATAAATCAGGGGTATGGAAAGAGAGGGAGGCATATTTCGAAAGAAATGGGTATGCAGGAGCGGAGATAGAAAGAATGCGAGAGGGAGGCAGAGCAATGACAGATGAATTGGTGCAGAGAGACAGAGATGTGCAAGTGCAGGAAAGAAGAACGAGAATTAGGGAATCTAGGTACAATGGAAAGTATGAAAAAATAATAACGGAAGAACTACCAAAGTACCTAGGAAGAGAGAGTAGAAAGGAGAGAGTGATAATAGCAAGATTTAGGTGTGGAAATGAGGAGAGAGAGAATAAATATTGGAATGAGGATAGGATTAGAGTGTGCAGGATGTGTGGAGAAAAAAAGGAGACGATAGAGCATTTGTTGAATGAATGCGTAGAATTGAGAGAGAGAGATGAGAGTAGAGAAGAAATGTTGAATGAGGATGGAAGAGGGATCGAATGGATGAGGAATATTGAATGGAGAAGAAGGACAATATGTGGGGAGGGATAATTGATAATTTGTTAATTGGTTATTGATTTGGAATCATTGTTTTATTTATTTAGTTAGATTAGTTTTTAGTTATTATATATTATATTAACTTAGTGGAAATGTATAAGTTAGTGGAAATGTATAAAAATCGGATTACTTTGTAAACCTGTATAGGTACCAAATATACATACATACATACTGTACGATAAATCTTCAAATCATCAGCATACATTTGAAAATTTTCATTTAATAAAGAGGTCAGATCATTGATAAATATATTAAAAAACAGGGGTCCAAGGACAGAACCCTGAGGAACCCCGGAAGTTTGAGAGAAAGATTCCGATCTGAAGCGTCTACATTAACAAACTGAACCCTTTCCTGAAGATATGACTCAATGAGCAAAATCAACCCATCGGACAAACCGAAATCATCTAATTTATAAAGTAGTAACCTGTGATTCACGCGATCAAATGCTTTGGACAGGTCCATATATACCGGGTGTCCACTCTCAAAGTCGAACATTGGCAATTAACACTGTGCATTCAGTTTATAGATAATTGGTGCGATTCTTTTTTAAAATTTACCAATATTGCTATTTAACAAGGTTGTAGTTGCTACGATATGAAGCTGTTGATTGGTTGGATCTATGCAAAATCAATATTGTTCAATAACAATATTGCTAAATTTTAAAACAGAATCGCACTAATTATGCCATTATTTCGATACATCAATAATATTAAAGAATTAAATTATAATATTAAATTAATTAACAGTTTAAGCAGTTTTTATTATAAATTCTTTGAAAAAATTTCAATGCAGTTCCTACCTTAGTTAATAATAAATCTATAGTAATTAACGTTATGAGAGTGCCGTGACAACTGTCTAAATGTCAATAAATTTGCTCTCTAATAAAAACGCGCCAAATGTTGTTGCAAGTGCTTCACTGCAATCCAATGGTGCTACACTAGTTAGAAAACGCAAAAAATGGACTATGGAAATGAATATTTTCATTATACGGGAATATTTTCGGATCACGAAACTACAGGATGTTGTGAGTACTTACAGGCTTGATTTATTTAAAGCATTCCAAAGTAAGTACCCCCAGTTTCCTGTTACTATTCAAAATTTAGCTGACCAGAGGAGAGCCATTATGAAGAAAAACTATATCCCTTCGGCAATTTTAGAAAAGATCAAAAATGATGTAAAGTTAGAATTGTCAATTAATTATTCTGACAATAATGAAGTTTCTAATAATTTAGTTGAAAATTCTGTTGAACCGCAAAGTTTACAAAGTTTACCAAATCATAATGACTCTTTCTGTTATCAAAGTAATTCAACACCAAACAACACGATACAAAACGACATAAATAATTTAGACTTGAGTTATAATGATATACATGTTATTAATCAAAATTTTTACTACCATCAAAATTTTAAAGAACAAATTGAAGATGAATTTAATAGAACTCTGAACGAATTTGAACATATAGAACCATTTAATAGACCACTATTACCTAAACAACAAAGCTCCAAAAAATTCTTTGCAATGATTGAAATTTTAAATCAATTCATTTTACCTACACGACAAGTTTTAGAAAATTACACAGTATCATATATAGTGGAGCTTTAACAATTATCAGATTAAATGGTTCAAAAGAAATTGACCAGACAAATAATATAAAAGCTAAAGAATTACCAAAATGGGAACGAAGACTAAATAAACGCATTAACAATATCAGACGAGATTTAGGTAGAATAACTCAATATTTAAAAGGTATAAATTCTAATCATCTAAATAACTGTATTAAATCGATTTTAAATAAAAACAGAATACATTGTTTAAAATACAACGAATATAATGAAACACTAATAGAAATTAAAGACACTTTATTACAAATATTGAATATTTATTCTAAACGATTAAAAAGATATAAAAATAATAAACAACGGAAATTTGAGAATAAACTATTTAGAAATAATGAGAAGTTGTTTTACAAAAATTTAGCAGATAATAAAACTCAAAATAATAATGGTCTACCAAATATAAATGAAATTAAAGAATTCTGGTCAAACATATGGTCAAATGAAGTTCCATTTAATAATCAGGCAGAATGGATTCCTAATTTAGAAAATGAGATACCAGATTGTAATAATCCACATCGACATCATATTCAAATTAGCCTTGAAATTTTAGTTAAAAATATTAATAGTTCACATAATTGGAAATCCCTGGACGTGACCAAATTCATAACTTTTGGTTAAAAAAATTTACTTGTATTCATAAATGCTTACTTGATCACTTTAACGGATTTATTAGGGAACCTAACACATTTCCAGAGTTTTTGGCCCATGGTATAACATATCTGAAACCAAAAGATTCCGATACTAAAAATCCATCAAAATATAGGTCAATCACATGTCTGCCTACAATTTATAAAATTATGACATCTTGCATTAAAGTAATAATTTACGACCATTGTCAAAAATTAAATATACTTAATGAAGAACAAAAAGGTTGTGTTAAGGAGTGTTTTGGTTGTAAAGAACAACTCATAATAGATACGGTAATAATGGAACAAGCTAGAAAAAATAATAGAAATATTTGTACCGCATTCATAGACTACAAAAAAGCCTATGATTCAGTACCACATTCATGGTTAATTAAAATTCTTAAAATTTATAAAATTAATTTGGATTTGATTAACTTTTTATCCCATGTTAAGACATTTTGGAAAACTACTTTAAATTTATCAATAAACAATACTAAATTAAAATCCGAGCCTATTCAAATTAAACGGGGAATTTATCAAGGAGATTTTTTAAGTCCTTTATGGTTTTGTCTAGCCATCAATCCTTTGACAAATCTATTAAATAGCACTGGATATGGTTTCAATA
Source organism: Tenebrio molitor (assembly GCF_963966145.1). Lineage (NCBI taxonomy): Eukaryota > Metazoa > Arthropoda > Insecta > Coleoptera > Tenebrionidae > Tenebrio > Tenebrio molitor. The sequence goes on from NC_091049.1 coordinate 12,836,586, forward strand.
TTAGAGTTAATAATACCACACTATCCAAATTAAATCACCTTCTTTATATGGATGACATAAAACTTTATGCATCTAAAAAGAATCACATTTTATCTTTACTAACAATAACTGAAAATTTCTCAAATGATATTGGCATGAGTTTTGGTATTGATAAGTGTAAAACGCAATCAATATGTCGTGGTCATTACGAAAATTTAGAATATATAACTAAAGAAGGAGAAATCATTAAAAATTTAAATAAAGGAGAATTTTATAAATATTTAGGTATTAATCAATCAAATCATATTCAACATTCAATTATAAAAGAAAATTTAGAAAAACAATTTTATTTAAGAATTAAATCTATTTTAAAATCAAAATTAAACGGTAATAATTTAATTAAAGCAGTTAATACATATGCTGTTCCATTGTTGACCTATTCTTTTGGTGTTATAAAATGGTCCAAAACTAATTTACAGAATATAAATATTCAAACTAGAGTTCTCTTTACAAAATTTTGTAAACATCACCCCAAATCTGCTATTGAACGATTTAATTTACCACGCGAAAATTTTGGTAGGGGTTTTTCAAATCTAGAAATTCTACAACACAATCAAATTGCTTCAGGAAAAAATTATTTTCTCAATAGAGCTCGTGATAACACTTTTTTTAATGCTTTGGTTTCAGCGGATAAAGGTTACACACCTTTAAATTTAAGTGATAATGTAATTTCAGATATTGTTGAGCCAAATATACCTGACACTATAGCAAATATAAAACAAAAGTCTTTACATAGGAGATATTTTAAAGAGCTAGAACAGCCAGAAATTAATATTCAAGCTTCTCATGCATGGCTTAAAAAATCAAATATTCATCCTGAGACTGAGGGTTTTATATTTGCAATACAAGATCGTGTTATAAATACAAGAAATTATAAAAAACACATATGCCGTTTACAATCGATCATCGATAAATGTAGGATTTGCGGAACTGAAGGGGAAACCATTGAACACATCATTTCTTCTTGCACCGTTTTGGCTCAAAGCGAATATAAAAAACGTCATGATATATTCGCAAAAATTATACACATGAATTTAGCAGTTAAATTCAATTTATTAAAGGATACACAACCACATTACATTTATAAACCAGAAAGTTGTTTAGAAAATGACAATTACAAATTATATTTTGATCGCACAGTTTTAACTGACATTCACATTCGGCATAACAGACCAGACATTATTATTTTAAATAAACAACAAAAGCAAGCATATCTTTTAGATATAGCTGTTCCAAATTCACACAATATAACACAAACATATAATACAAAAATTAATAAATATTTGAAGCTATCCGTTGCTATGAGAGGTCTTTGGTGTTTAGAAAAAAATTCGATTTTACCATTTCTAGTTTCAGCAACAGGAATAGTACCGCAATCTCTTTTTAAAAATTTAAAAATTTTGGACTTAGAGAACACATTGGTGGTTGAAATTCAAAAAGGTATATTATTATACTCATGTCACATAGTGAGGAAATTCCTTAACATTGACACAGAACATAAAACACAAAAAAGTCAAAATGTGGAGGCGAGACGCCGGTAATTATGTTGATAAGCACTGCATTATTACTTGATAGTATTATCCGTAATAGTGTATGTACTCCGGCAAAATTGCCGTGCCGCCGGGTGGAGGTGGGATACGATTGAACGTTATAAGTCCGGGAACTCATAGTTTACAGTACGAGTAAGACGTTTAAGGACGAGGCGACGAAGGAGCCGAGTCTTGAAACTCGAAACGAGTACTGTAGAAAGAGTTCACGGACAAATGTCGTTATGTATTTTATTTCATCCTGCCTCAAATTTCGTTTGAAAGAAACACTGAAATTAATTTCAAAATAATTCAACAAATGCTCCCCATCTAGTCACATTTTTGGAACATGGCTGTTTGGCAATTGTTTATTTTGTTGATTTTTTTGAAATAATTTGGTGCATCAAAATGACTTCTAAAGCAAATCCTCCAGAAATTGTAAGAAAATCTGCAGAAGCCTGTGCTGAATTAATACCTAGCAAGTCAGGTGAAATGTATCAAAAACAATTCAGCCATTTTTGTAAATGAAAATCAGAAAATAATGTGAAGAAAATAACGGAAGAGGTTATGCTGGCTGGCATATTTTTTAGATTTGGTTTAAATTGTTGTATTATTTTATTTGTGAATTAACGTTTTTAGTCTGAGAAGGTAAGTGCATCTTCTTTGTGGCCGAGATAGTTAAATTGTTAATTTGTATTTAGATGTAGTTTTGAATAAAACATTTCTTAAACCTGAATAATTGTTATTGCGATTGTTACTTTTGTGTTTCCAATAGCAACACTTAACCGGCGTCCGGCCGTTTTTTGCGTTTTCCCGGATTCAAACTGATGACGTAAAGTATTGAAATTTGACACAGGATGAAATAAAATAATTTGCTGAATTTAAATTTCCCTTTATTTCAAATGTTATTAAAAATCCCAGCTCAGATATGAATTTTTTGAGGACACCGAGTTCTAGTAGGAATATTTACTCGAGGGTTTTCTTGAGCCCAATATCGCGTGTTTTGAACATTTAGTTCGTTATTTAACTTTTTAACTATTTAACTTAACCCAACAAATTACTTAATTTTTTGACAAATGCTGTCCAATTTGAAAATCATGGCATGTCATATTTAAAAATCGCCAAGTTTTAAATTAGTATTTTAAAATTAAAATAACACCTTAAATCTTCGTATCCCACCTCCACCCGGCGGCACGGCAATTTTGCCGGAGTATACACACTATTACGGATATTACTATCAAGTAATAGTGCAGTGCTTATCAACATAATTAGCGGCGTCTCGCCTCCACATTTTGACTTTGTTGTGTTTTATTATGTTCTGTGTCAATGTTAAGGAACTTCCTCACGATGTGATATGAGTATAATAATATACCTTTTTGAATTTCAACTACCAATGTGTTATCTAAATCCAGAATTTTTAAATTTTTAAAAAGAAATTGCGGTACTATTCCCGTTGCTGAAATTACAAGTGGTAGAATCGAAATTTTTTCTAAACACCAAAGATTTCTCATAGCAACGGAGAGCTCTAAATATTTATTAATTTTTGTGTTATATGTCTGTGTTATATTATGTGAATTTGGAACAGCTAAAAAAAAAATCTTATTATTAGTATCATTTCAAGCGCAATAATTTTCTCTTTCTATTGATACCATTACCTTACCTGTAAGTTCAATTGGCGAGCAGGAATCAGCAAAAACGTCCAATACAATGTTAATTGCCTATGTTCGAGTTTGAGAATGCATAGACTGTATAACATCAACCTGCCCATGCGCATCCAAACTTTCACACAAAAATTGCGTCGTGGAAACCAAATTAGTGACGGTAGATCTTCGAGCCATAAAACCATGCTGGTTAACAGAGATTTTTGACGATATGTGGTGATATATTCTTTCAAACAGAATAAATTCAAACATTTTAGAAAAGTTGTTGATTATTGTTATTGGCCGAGAGTTGGTTATATCAGATTTATCACCATTTTTGAATATTGTGCAAAGTTGAGATTCCTTCCACTTAGCTGGAAACACGGAAGTTTTAACAATAAGATTAAAGATTATTTTTAGGGGACTTGAGAAAATTGTTTTACAGTCACAAAGTAAAAAAGAGGGTATCTGGTCAGGGCCCGCCGTTTGACTATTTTTCAGCTTTTTTATAGCTTTTTGTACATCATTATCAGATATATCGTTTAAGTATAACACGTTTTTGTTCACAAGTTCAGTAAGACGTTGATTAGATTGTTGATTTTTATTATTTACCATTTGTAAATAATTTAATCCTTCCGTTATGGGCTGTTAAAGATAAAATGTATGATCTTTTAGCTGATAAGTCATTTTTTAATTGAAGTTAATAATCTATACAGAAATGTTATTGTGGGTGGTGTTGAATTGCATATTAGTAAAAACAATTACTTCAGGTGAGGTAATTACACTAATTAAAAATCATAGTGTCACATGTGTAGCAACTCAAAATTCAGTTGTCTATGTATCACCAATAATTCCAGGTAAGAAATATTAGATTCTGGTTTTAAAACTTGTACAACACAAATACCGCGTGTGCAACAATTATTTGAGTTGGCAATAAAACTGTGGTGAATTTTTTGCGTTCTTGTTGGCTAAATTTGATAGATCGCCGAAAATTAGGTTATGCGTGATGCGAAGCAACGGTTTATTGAAAAACGAGAAGTTTTTAAAAACAAACAAGTTATGTCAGCTGTCAATAATGACAATGAAACAAATGGAAATAGATACAATTCACAGTTTTACCAATTTCAAGTAAAATTTTTTATTGCCAACTCAAACAGTAGGTAATTATTGCTCACGGGGTATATTTACAATATAGGGGTGAGGCTAGAATTACGTGAACTTAGAAACTGGCTTTATAGTGACTGGGTAGAAATACACTCAAAATATTCATTTTATGGGCCTGTTACAGATAGAAGATGGCAAAGTAAGTCAAGTCTTTTTTCTACTAGAGTTTGGAAAACTAACATATTAGAATACTAATTTGAGTAAGGCAAAGTAGAATATTTCCTAACAAGTGCGGAAATAATACTTCAACACTAAAAGTTCAATTTTGATTGTTTTCTGAGATACGTAACTTGAAGTCTGTCAAAGATAACCTCAAAATTTACAACTAATTAATGTTTTTTAAAACTTTCCTTAAACTAACACTAATAACATTGTTCAATATTCGTGCGTTGTTACTTTTCAAGTATTCGGCCTGTTTTGCATATTCTTCAATATCAAACGGTTCATTATAGCAGACATTTTAATAGAATTCCCGTAAATTTACTCGAGCGAACATCTTAAACGCTTTCACAAACTTTGTTTTTTTTTTATATGAACAAAATTGCTTCTTTATAGTAACGAAAACAGAACAATTTTGATTTCACTTTTTAATTTAAAATAATTATAGAAAATTGAAAATATCCTAATTTAATTTATTTTATCTAATCCCGTGGGATAAATGATACTAATTTTGAGTGGGATAAGAACTTCATTACCTCACGCATTTTCATTACCTCACTCAGTGGGATAAATGAGTTTCATTACCTCACTCAGTGGGATAAGTAAATTCTTATCCCACTGAGTGCGGTAATGAAACTCATTTATTTCACTGGCGAAAATCAATAGATAAGATTAATTTTTTTTAATTTGGGGCGGTCTTAGATAAAATTTTGTACATAACACGTGGGCTAAAGCATATTACAGGAAACCCGTATGAGTACAGATGAACTCGGGCTAACGCCCTCGTCATCTGCAATCTTCACACTCAAGTCCTGTAATATTGCTTTTGTCCCACTAATTATGTAAATAACTATTTCCAAACTCCAGTAGGAAAAATCGTGTGTGCAATACGTAGGCATGTTTTCGAACTCGACTATCGTCTCGATCAAAAATTCCATGCCTAATAGGAAAAAAATACATTTCCCAACTTATTGCACAAATAACTATTTGTGAAATCATCAGATTGTATTTTATTTTTGGAGATTTTATGACTACGACACGTGATGGATGTATCATAAAAAACACTCAATGTTTTTCGACATATTCTGATAACAGCAATGTAAATATCACTTTTTCTTCAAAAGATATGAAAAACAGAACAACAATATATTTGGGACATGTAAGTATTAGGTATACTGGGTGCCTCAAAATTCGCGAATAACTTAGCAGTACGTTGTTAAGTAGTCATTAAAATACCAGGTAAAAATAAAAAAAAGTCAATCTTCTTTTTTGTAGAAAATATTGACCCATTTGTTTCACTAAATCACTTCTTGGAAATGCTGGAAACAATGAAGTAAATAATTGCAACCCTGATCACAATCGTTCAGAGTTATTATGCCACTAGGTAGTAAAAGACAAATAGTAAAAATCTTTTTTAATATTTAAAATAAACGAGATCAAACCTGTACCTTTTGAGCCATATCTTCAAATCTGTTAGGTATAGAATTTTTTAATTATTTTTCTGAGTATTTTTTAACATGAGTTGACATTGCCCCATTGAGTTGATCCGCGAATTTTGGGGCACCCAGTATAAGAAAAGTATAAGTAAAGTAAAAGTATAATAAAAGTTATATGAAGATTTTTTTAATTGTAGGTTGAGAAAAATAATTTTCCCTTCCAGTGGTTTCATTATTGCATAGTGGCAGAAAGTAATAATTTTAACATATCAATTGAAAACATAACGGAAAATATAAGAAGTGATTTTGTTCCATACGGACTGGTAATACACAAGAACAATTTAAAATTTCACGACTGTAAGGATTTGTTTATAATGTTTGTTACGGTTAATGTCCATATTTATGGATCTTAAGAATTGTTATCACAACCAAAAGTGTAATTTGCTTTGATGCAAGTTTAAATTGTTTTGATTCACCTTATACCATGTTAAATTTTTTGCTCCAATAAAGTTTCCGCCAATTTCAATATTTTGAAGATACGAAACTTCGACAAAATTATTTTTATTATAAAGGTATCATATTTTGCAATTGGTATATTTAAATTTCAAAAATAATGCAGGTTTTATACTTTTCAATTACGCAAACGTATCATGTTAATTCCTCTACTTCGGAACGGAACTTTTGTACAAAGTGATCAAAAAGATAACAAATCAGAGCAGGCGTTGCAAATTATTACCGATTACGTGGTAGCGAAATCTTATGCAAATAAGCGTTCAATGCATGGGCGTAGACAATTTCTGGTCTTAAACGATACCTAATGAATTTTAGAAAATTACGGATGTTCTTATTATTATCTGATAATGGAGAAAATTTATAAAATAAACCAAGTACTTAGTGGAGTAACGATAGACAAAAATACGGCGTTATTTCGGAACCGGTAGCAAGAGTTCCGATTGTAATAAATTTTTTTTTATGTCATGAATACAAAATACTAAAACCTTTATAGGTTAAAAATTGACGCTCATAGCACAGAGTAGAATCAATCAGAATCAATCAAGTTCAGAGTAGAAGTCAGTAGCGTATCATAACCGCGGTTGACGCAGTTGGTTTTCTACCAGTGGTGGCGATACATGAATAAGCAAAAAATTGTGAAAACAAAGCCTACAACTGTAATTTGGCTTTCTTCACTTTTCCAAAAGAACATAATCGAGCAAGGTAAGAAACTACTATTATGTAGGTACTACTACTACTACTTTCATTAACTTTTGAACGTAATTTTTCTGTCACATAAAAAAATACTCTAAATTATGCTTTACTGAAATTGTCACATATGGATGACAAAATATTACGTTGTTAAGTATTATTTATTTATTTTCTATTTTTTATTAATAATTAAAACCTCGTTCTATTCCATTTGTGTGATTCTTGATACTTCTTGAATTGAATTAATTATATTCATATTCGACTCCGTACTTTGTAACATTTCTGGAAAAACTTTTTTATAAGCGCCTATCACAATAATATCCCGAGTGCATGTCAAATTGTCGATAATATAATAATAATTTTCTCGAGTGCGCGAAGCGCACGAGAGGAAATTATGAGACAATTTTACATGCACGAGAGGAATTTTGGCAGACTATTTCCTGCGAAAAATTTACATGGTAAGTACAAATAAACGTAATTTTGTGTGTCGTTGACAGTTATGACATTTGCACTGAACTGGTATCTAAGGTAATTTCTTGACGACCGGTTGGCTCTAGTGCAAATTATCGCTGTAATTCGATGTACTTTTCGCACAAATAACTCAAAACAATTTATGCGAGTCCGGACCTGAACCTCGGGCTCACATGTTGTAAATGCGGACCTGATATTCTACTCTATAATAATGGCTGCCGCTGGCTGACTGAGATCAAAGGCGATTTTGCCGACTTTGCTTTCTGATTGATTCTATTCTGTGCTCATAGTGGGAAATACACTCACCGACACATTATGATTTCTTTAATAAATAATCTTGAAATTATATTTGTGCTTATTTTTTTTTTATAATAGTTAAATTGGGATATTTTCAAAGATCGGGAGTGCTATGGTCACCATGGCAACCGAATTGTTTTGTTTAAATAAATTATTGAATAGTTTGCGCTACTTCCATGTTGTGTTTTTGTCGGTTGTTTTACGTGTTAAAATTTTTAATTTGACAATACGAGATATTAATTCAAAATACTGTTCAAATTTTGACAACTTTTTATAACAAAATTTTTTTCTAAAAAATTACTTTCATCATTTTCATTAAAATCTTATTTCCTGTGTTTAATGTTGTGTTTGTCGGATATTCTTTGGTAAAGAATAACTTAAATAGCACCTACCAATACAACATGATACCAAAAAAAATTCTAAGACAATGAATTATGTACTTAAAATTCAAAGTGAGTAGAACTCTTCAAACGATCATTGTGACGGGTATTGGTAAAAAATATACAAGAGATGCTGAAAGTAAACATTTATTAAGAGTGTATTATAAAAATTAAATATTTTCCCCGGTTTCATCTTCTATGTAATTTTTATCTAAAATTGTTGATGGTTGGCAATTACAGTGGCCTATTTTTGAACACGTTGTTTTTCAGAAATGGAAAAACAAAATAGTCAAGGCAAGTTGGTACAGTTGGGAGTAAAAAAAACGGACATCAAAATTGTGACATTTTCAAACATTCAATATAACCCATTCTTTATTGTCAATGTGACAGTTTATGACAACTGGAACATTTGAAGAATTGATCAGACGTACCTACTACCTTGTCAAAAATAAATTACTCCCTATATTTCGAACTTTTAGAGAAATAACGTTTTTCATGTTGTGTAACTAGAATTTTCAGAAGTTATTTTGAAAGCCTAAGGTTGGTTACTATGAATTGAGGGATTAAGTTCAATTAAATATGCCGACAGAAACCAAAATTGATTGTGAAACGAAAAATCATCATCACTTAGCGAGGCATTAGTCATTAATTTGCAACTGTGACAAGGAATTAGCCACAGCCTTACATTTTTGAGATATCTTTTGCCTGTCACCAGAAACCACATAGCCCCCAACCTAACCAAATTTATGGCAACCTAGTATCGAATATCCCTAAATCCTAGGGAGTAATTTATTTTTGACACGATTGTAGCATAGTTATTAACTAAACTGTCACAATCAGTCTAAATAAGTTTAAATGTAGGAAGGGCGGTTTCACACTTATGACTGTTATGTCAAAAATTATGTCTGGTTTTTTTTACTCTCCACTGTAAGTGCCTTGAAAGTCCGGAAACTTTTGTTGAAATTCCTCGAAAACTAGAGGTGTTGAATAGGACGATTCGCCGTTTCTGAAGTAACACTGCACAATGAAAATTTTTTGCTCTGAAGTGAACATATTGCAATAGCAATTTTAATAGTCAATAATTAATAATGCCAGTTCTCCATTGTAATGACATCTGATGACATTTGAATTACATTTTTACGTGTTGCCAACTGAAGCGTATTACTCACGGACCTCTGGATTTTTTTTATTTTCGATCGCATGGTATTACTAAACACTTTTTTGTCAAAAACCATTAAAAATAAGTATATATTTTCTCCAAAAAATGCTAACTATGCGACTCTAGAAGACAAACTGAACGTGTTTCTATCTGAGCCGGTCAACACTGGGCTACCGAACATCTGCCTATTGTTCTTCTTTTTCCACATACAACTAATTCCAAACAAGTTTCAATATACTCTTCCCAAAGTCATTCTATATTGTTCTCTAGTATTTTTCTTGCGAAAATAACGATTTCTAACTGGAAAATTTCAGTTCTTATAAATAAACAATAAATTAATGAAACAAACAATGAGCGGCAATTTTTAACCTATAAAGGTTTTAAAATGTTTTATTTATAACACATTAAAAAAATTTCGTTCAAATCCGAGCTCTTGCTACCGGTTCCGAAATAAAAACCTAACGTTACTCCGCTAAAGAGCAACATTTTACATTAGTAGGAATGAGTAATTTACCACCTTTATTATCAAACGCGAAGCCACTGGTAAGCAGATTTTTCGGTGAAAAGTTAAACAAACGCCAATTTAAAACAACGGGGCTGATGTTAACCTTGAAAAAAGTTTTCGATTTCGGCAAAATGTACGGACGTTTCCTGTAATTGTAAGCAACAAAAAATTATCCCAGAATAAGTGGGAAAATGAGTTTTATCACTGAAGATAAAGCATTAATTATTAATAGTTATTTATTGTATAAGTGTTTTAGATAGCATTTTATCCATGCAAGAATGTTTAAACGCGAGTGCGAACACACGAGCGTTAATATTCTTAAGTGGATAAAATTCGACTAGAACACGAATGCAATATAACTTTTTATCCACAATCACAAGTCCAAATTATTATTTAAAATATCACAAAGAATGTTCCTTCTGAAACTCGGTGAAACTCAGAACGCGAGGTGCTGGTTGCTAAGGTTATTTGTTGTTTATTTTTTCGTAGTAGTTTATTCCACTAGTGGATAAAATGCTAGTTAATACGGTTCATAAGAGTGGGTAAAAGTCGTTTTAAAATGTGATTGTGGATAATAAATAATTAATTCATGATAGATTTTTCGAGAGGTGGGCAACCAGTAAAACGAATGTGTATAGCAAGTAGACACATGTGTACATCAAGCTAAGAAAGACGTTTCGATAAAACAAAAGATGAGGTAGTGTTACCAGTAAGTGAGACGTTAGGCACTCATCAAGTTCACGGGGTCGCTGTCAAGTTGACTTGAGAATTTTTGTATTAACTTTTTTTTTGTTAACTGGGAATAAAAACTTCACTTTCTTCGTGTGTGCTAAATTTTCTCAAAGCCGGGGCCGGTGACAGTAGCACTGTTGATTTGTTTTCTTGTTGATCACCTTGTATAGTACTTAAAACGATCAGATGTTAAAATAGGTTACTGATTTGCATGCATCACGTTAATGTAAAATAATTAATAAACAATCATTTTGATGCCGCGAAATACCTATTTTCCACTAACTTGATATCCCGTGATCACCAGATAATACAGGATGTCAAAAAAATCATTAACACCCCTCATCTATTCTTCAAAGCACAATCCCCCATTTTCAACATATCTTCTACGTCGGAAATAGTTATTTTCCGACGACCACCATGCAATATGGCACATTTCAAACAGTTTTCCCTTTAAAATTGCGAACAATTTCGACACGAAGACGAACGAAAGGCCTACCCATGTGAAATGAAAAATTTGAGAAATCTGATTGTCCCACAGCGGTGTTTTTATTTTGCACACAGGCCGATGATTAACGATGTCTACCTTTCCGCGCAAGGGCATAATTATTTTGTGCGCAGCTAGAGTGCTCTGCCGAATGATATTTGAACTTTTAACTTGACGTTTGCACCGTTAGCAAGTGGAAGAGAGAATAAATACTATCTTTGGGAACGAGAAATTGGAACTTTAGCTTCTTCACTTGTAATGGGTTTAGGATATGTTGTAAAAATGATATTAATGACGATTTAGGATAGTGGTAAGTTTTTGCCCGCCGAGGTGCTAGTCTAATCTACCTGGTAGTTACTAAAATGGGATGCCGAATATTAGCGTTTTTTTGTTTTTTTGCGGTCATTGGAAAAATATCGTGTATAACACGTGTTGAAAATTCGATTTCACACTCGTTTGCAACTCGTGTGAAATCTTTCATTTTCAACACTTGTTATACAATATACTATTGTATCACAAGGCTAGAAAATGCCATTTTGCAAGTGCAAGCACGGTTTGTGGGGCAGGAGCGTCTGCCGAGGACCACAAGTGCGAGCACTTGCAAAACATTTTATAGCCGTGTAATACACAATTTTTTTTAGGCCGACAATTTATTTAAAACAAAATATAATCATTTTTGTTAAAAAATGACCAGATAGGGAATTTATTTTTCTTTCATTGGCAACATAAAGGATCCAAGAAGCGACGGTCACGACAAAAGTCAATCAATTCCTCAAATATTCAAAACCGTCGTCGTCTTCCCTGTTATTACTAAGACGTCGCTTGATACCCCCTCGACCTCTACTGCTATACACAATGTACAGCTTGCGATAAAGGATACAAATTTGCCCGACATCAATATTTTACACTTAAATAATTCTACAAAAATTCCACAATTCCACAATTCGTTAAAAATTCCTGTTTCGATTTTCTTGCCTAGGCAGGGAAATGCTAGTTTCCAGACGATTTAGACGAATGGAAAATCAGTGTTTCTAGACGGAGGCCGGAAAAGGGTATTTCGTAATAGTTATTTGTAGATCAAGGATGCGAAATCGTACTTTGACGAACCGAGAGAAAAATTGTCGCCAAGGCCGCTTTGCGGCCGAGGCAACAATCTCAATATCGTCAAAGGATTTCGTAGCCAAGGTGTACACAACATTTTATGTGTAACCCGAAAATTTGTAATTATAAAATGAACAAGTAAAATTTCCTTCACTGTCAATAAAAATAAAGTCGGCCCACATGTCGCCATGTCGCTATGGAAACGACATAAATAAAACAATTCGCTTTGAAAAAAATTGCAAAAATGTCCGAAGAAAATTACGATGTTTAAGTTCCGTGTACTCATCCAGAGTTAAAAAAATATTATAAATTGTGCATTGTCGCATCTGAATCTTGAAAAATCGAAACGGCAATATGAAAAATGTTACAGTGACTTTGAGACTGATGTAACAAGAAGAATGTGAAAACCGTGTCGGATAATGTTGTACTGGCTTACCTATTGGAATTTATTTATTGTGCAAGGTAAATGTTAAGTTCTGTTATGCTAGGTTGTATCATCTGCTCCTTTTTTAGGTTATTTTAATCGTGGAAATATCAGGAGCCGTCCAAAGACACAAATAAACCAAAATGTCTGTTGATGACATTCAGGAAATGTTACAAGATATTTTTCTTTGAATCGGTAAAAATTAACCAAAATTAACCTAATTCACATGTGTATGTTTTATATAGATGATAGATCGATAATGGGGATCTTTCTTATCGACTCCTTCTCATGCGGCTCTCATTTGAAATTGGCGGAAATTTCAAACCGGATGAAAATTCTGTACTAATAGTGGCCGTTCCTGACACAAAATCAAAATTTAACTGTAACCAATTGAAATTTTGTAAGATTACACCGGAAATATGCAGATAGATATGTTGTAATTGTGATAATAAAAATTACTTTTACTTTTACGGCCGTCGTCAAGGCAACGGCTGCGAAATTCAATTTCGCGGCCTGTTGTACTCACGCGATGCGCTCATTTCGCGTACGGTTTCACACAAATGTTCTTGCAGCATTGCAGGTGTAATACATTCAAAATCATGGCTATTCTCTTTTCCAAAATTTGAAGCTTATGATAATATAGGAGTTGTGTTAGAACGAATTAAACGAGAGTAATTAGTGATCTTCATTTACATCACTTAATCTTGTTACCACCGTCTCTCTGAAGTGGTCGAACTGTCAAATCCGCGGCCGGTGTCGATTTGTGGACCAATGCCACGCCGGAGTGACTCTGGAAAGAGCCGGTTGGGTTCCACCTCTCGATGCACGTGGTCTCGAAGAAGAGCATCGTCTTTTTGTCCCGCTTGCTTTTACGGAGCCGCACTCTTTTTTATAGAGGAGAGGAGTGAACGAAACGAACACGTTTAGAGCTTGGACGAAAGTGAACGATTTAGGACCGGCGTTAACTATATATTTATCGGAAAGTTGGGACCAAACACTACTTTTCCAACGCGTGCGGGCTAATGACCGAGGGAGGGTGGAGTTCTGGAGTTTAATAATGGCGCCAATTTCAAAAAAAGTAAATGTGTTTCATGTAAGTACACAAGCACTGCTGCTATCACTGACAATTAATATAAAATAATTTTGTCAGATGGATGTTTAAAAAAATGGGAGTCAGAAAAAACACAAATTTCATCACAAACTGCAGTAGAACTTTGTATTTACAATTTTAAAACCAAAAAATGTTAAATGTTAATTTATTTGATTCTTGAATACATCTGATAAGGGGGTCGGATCCGTTCCTCCACCAACCCAAACTGACCGACCATTTTTGCCCATAATTATACAAGAAATTTAGAAATGAAATGTACAGTGTTAGGGAATGGTCTCCCAAAAATTTCAGGATGAGTTTGTGAGGGAAAATGTGGTCAAAAACCTTAATACCATTTTTTCCTAACATAACTGGCTTTCTTAAAAATAAAACTTTTAAATAGTGCCCCACTGTTTGGGAGCTTTTGCACCATTTTATTGCTGTGATAATTAAATAAATAGTTAACATTTTGTAATGAAAGTCAATTGCTTAGCAATCAAAAACAACAATACCTCATGTCAGAGTTTATCGAGTACCTACTGTCACAATGACGTTTCGGTTTTAAATATTTCTCTTGGATAATAGATCATCAAAAACTACCAGGACTGCATTTTTTATTGACAAAATCAATAATTATATTCGAAATATTTATCTAGATTCATCACAACCTTGAGGTAAGTCCCCTTTTATTGCTGCAATGAACTGAAATTATTTGTGCGCTTCATTTCTGATGCCACATCTCGATCAACCTCTAAAGGGATTTGAAATCGAGCACTGACCCTAATAAGATTCGTTAATTTCTGTGTAACTTTATTTTTTGTTCGACACTGTCAGAATTTGAAAATTTTCTCCTATGTGAACGGATTTTGATAAATGTCACAACTTGTCAAAACAAAACGTCAAGCTAATTTTAAAGGTTTAAAGCGATTACGAGCCTTTGAGGGGCTCGTCGAACAAAAAAACCTTGTATTCAACTCGTTCGTGTGTAAATTGGGCCTTTTTTGGCATTCCTGGGCCTTTAAAACGCTCGTTTCACTCGCGTTTAAAATGGCCCACTCGTGCCAAAAAAGGCCCAATTTACACACAAACTGGTCAAATAAACTACTATTATTTGTATTGAAAACATTCATAATAAATACTTAAAATATCCTCCGTTTGCCATTATACAGGCTGTTTGATGAAAAACGCCTCAACCCATAACATTTTTATTTATTACCCGATTTCAATGAACAAAAAAATCAAAGATATGGTTTTTCAAACGCTACAAAATAGCCATAATTTTTTTTTTGCGTTATCTTCAATAGCTACCGATAGTCAACTTTTTTTTTTAAATAGACACATGTAGTTTTTTAGGCTCAGTCTGGTAAAGTTTTTTTTTCTGAATCAAATGATGTATTAAAAGTTATCGTTTGGTCCATAGGTGACTGAAAAAAAATAAAACAATTTTTAATTGTGGTTCAGTTTATTATGAAATTTTCAAGTGTGCCGTGAAAAACAATTGGAACACAAATAGCAACAAATGTCAAGTGTCAGTTTGAAAATTTTCAGGTGCAATCTTGAAGAGTTTTATTATTATTTTCTTGGAAAACATGAATAATAATAATAATTATTATTTTTTCTATTAACTTTTTGTTTTTGACTAATTACAATTTTTATTACACTCGACCATAAAATAATAGTCAAATGACTGCTATCCTGCATGACTGACAACATGTTGTTATTTTATTCTTAAATAAAAAAGTTTAAAAAAACAGATGAAAATTTCGAAGCTGACGTTTAGATGACATTTATCGTACTTTATATTCCGATTGTTTTTCACGGCACAACCACAAAAAATTGTTTTTTTTTACAGTTAGCTATGAACCAAATGATAACTTTAATACATCATTAGATTCAGAAAAAAAAACCTTACCAGACCAAGCCTAAAAAACTACATGTGTTTATTTAAAAAAAAAAAGTTGACTATCGTTAGCTATTGAAGATAACGCCAAAAAAATATATTTTATGGCTATTTTGTAGCGCTTGAAAAACCATATCTTTGATTTTTTTGTTCATTGAAATCGGGTAATAAATAAAAAAGTTATGGGTTGAGGCGTTTTTCATCAAACAGCCTGTGTAAGCATACCTTCGGACAGCAGCATTGGCATTTCCGCTACATTCCCCATAAACAAAATGTATATCTGCATACTCCTCGATAGAATATTCTGGCGTTGTAAACTAGTGTAATCTTTGCAGGCGACAGATAAAAGATAGATCAAGTCAAAGTGTAGACTTTGACAGTAGTAAATTTCAAATCGTTACCAAGCAATCATTTTTAAATCGAAACATACAAGATTTTTTCGTGCACAAAGCAATATTTCAGCAGTCCCAAAACAACAGGGAACAATTTTATTTTCAGAAAACGGTTCAATTTATCTAAAAGCGGTATAAAGGTTTTCGACCACATTTTCGCTGATAAACTCACCCTGAAATTCTTGGGAGACCATTCCCTAACACCCTGTATATCTTCAAGAATTTTGCAAAATACTCACTACTCGTTTCTTGTTAGGATAATACATTTGCTTCTCTATTTTTCTCTTCCTGCATAATTGATTATTTGTTTCTTTCTCGAAATTTTTTTTCAACTGTTTCAAAATCCCTGTCACTTTCTCATATGGTTTTTCTTGCATCCTCTAGTATCCTGTCATTTGAAATACCTGCTTGTAACTGCTCGACTATCAGTGTCTGTTCTTTCTGAGACAAACGTTTCGTTCTTAATTCATCTTCATGACCCACATGTGTTTTAATAAATTTCACGTTTATCGTTCCTTAAAAGTTTAACAGTAACATACATTTTAATTATTATTAGTACCTACTGGAAGTGACTTATTAAAAGTTACCACTTCTCTACCTTCCCGAGTTCTCCAAGCTTCGAATTCTTCCATATTCCTAAAACTGAAATGACATTGTTCGATACTTAAATTGTGTACCTTGATTAATTGTTGAATAAGGCTATCATGATTTGCCAAAATTTCCTTTCTCTCTTCAGAGAATATTGGGTAATTAATGTGTTGGGATTTTCTTTCTTCTACTTTCTCATTATGCATTGTCTTCAAATGTCGATTCTTTGTTGAAACGCTAACAAATTTCTTCTGACATATATGGCAAATTAGTTTATTTCCATTGAAACAAAAACTATAATGTCTAAACGTTTTTTTGTAGATTAAAGTTAAATTCACTCACCTCTCCATGACTGTGCTGTAACATAACCTTAAAACAAATAGGTATTATAATAGTATATTATTATACGAGTTTAACAAGACGTTGTATTATCACATCAGTGTGTTTTTTAACGGAACGAATGTGATAATACGTCTTATTAAACGAGTGTAATATACTATTTTATCTACTTTGCTTTACTAATTCCTGAAATTTCAGCTGCTCAAGCTTTTATATTAGACTAGGGACTTTCGCGTGGGTTGGCAACAGACATTTTTCACAAAAATGTAAGGTTATATTTACTAAATTTACTTCATAGTTTCACTCGTTACATTGACGCCTGACGTCAAACAGCTGATGTTACCAATACAACAAAAGCTAAAAGTTACCAAAAACAGTTTAATAATATGATTCATTATTAAACTGTTTTCGGTATAATAATGAGCCTATTTGTAACTCAAAGTAGATAAAAGTTAGTACAAAAACCAGCAAAACACCGTAAGTCAAGGCGCTAAGTAACGACAAGTGGATAGTGGCAACGGTTTCTTTCCAACGATCCTTTCGAAATTAGAATTCCTAAGTTGGCGCCATTATTATTAAACTCCGGTCTTTGGTCCGCATGCGTTGGAAAAGTAGTGTATTCTCCAAATTCGACACGAACGGAGCCCGCTCATTGGCCGGCCAATGAAAGAACAGTGTGCGCAGAACAAAACCGGGACGCAATGACGCCGGGTGACAATTTGTAAACTGATAAAAAATTAGGAAACTTTTTCTCTACTGATTGGAAACTAAACTAAACTAATTAATAACAATTATCAAGGATCAAAAATATGGAAATCTAACTGTTCGTTTGATTGTTGTCTATTGCGAACATTGTAAATCAACATATGTATCATTTTTAGATTATTTTTATTATTCTGACGAAATCACTTTAAACAAACCGAGTAAGTTAACCATTGAGTCTTCTGAAGATATATGTTTGTCTATTTTTGTTTCGGTGGACAAGAACTGTTACCTAAATATGATTTTAAAAATGAATCAAAACATCGTTGATAACAAAACAGTTGAAGGATTTAATGAACATAACTCATTGAAAATGTGGAAGAAAATTGAAATTCGGAGTAATTCTTCTGGAAAAGGAGAACTAATATTTTATCGCAAACGGTCAGATAATAATCAAACCAAAGGTTATTGGGCAATCGATGACATTCATTTCTGCGATAAAAAAATAGGTAATGATTATAGAGACCAAATAATTTGTATTATTTATCTACAAGATTATTCGCAGAAACTTTTTCAACAAATCTGTCTTCTCACGAAAACAATACAGTGTTCTGTAAAAGTTTAACTGCAGAATACAGATCTGACGATAATTATACGCCTTGCACTAAAATTGGATATTTAGGAAAGAATTGTAACATAAGTTGTGAAGAGTTGCTAGGAAGATCATACTCAAACTGCTCAAATCATAAAATTTGTTTGGAAAATGAAATTTGTTATTGTGGTTGGGGATACACAGGATCGTTTTGTAATGAACGTAAGCATTAAAAAAACCTAGAACAAATTGCAACCCTTCGTTTTTAGGTTGCGGTAGCGGTTATTGGGGAGCAAATTGCAGTTCATTATGTAATCCTAATTGTGAAACTTGCGATTCTATAATTGGTTGTATAAACTGCACACGAGAATTTTTCGGAGAAGAATGTTCCAGTAGGTGTTCAAAACTATTTGAATTTAACGGACCTCTAATTGGTTAAACTTTAGAAAAATTACCAGTTGCATTGGAACCTCCTTTACTAATTTCTCTTGAAGAGAACTTAGTGATAATTTCCCTGGCAAATCTGCGGTTCGATGCTGATGAAGCAAAACCAGAATATTATCAAATACAATATAAGCAAGTAAGTAAAACAAGGGAAATTGTATAACGGTTAATCTTATGTATTAAAATTTTAGGTTAGTGAAAGAAGGTACACCAACTTTTCAGATGTAAAGTCAATTTCACCGAGTCTAAAGATAAAGACTTACAAAATTAATAATCTGACAACAAAAGCGCACGCTTATAAAATAAGAATAATATTAATCGTTCAGAATAAATCTTTTACAGATAACGTTCCGGAATTATTGACATATAAAAGTACGTTACTCAGCCAAGTATATTGCCTTTGTCATTCGAGACACGATGTAACTATAATTTTAATTTAATTAACACTTTTAAAAGACATTACATAAGTTTATTAACCAAACACACCCAGTAATCAATGAAAACATATTTAGTTTTAAATAAGTTATTTAGAATTTAAATTGTTTAAATTTTCAAATGTCTGCATAGAATGTGTTTGAACATTTTGATATAGTAATAGTGGCAAGGTGATACAGATATGAAAGAAATGATGAGTAGCCTGGAGAGTATGTGAGGAAGAAAAAGCTGGAAATGAATGTTGAGAAGATGAAAATCATGGTGAAGAGAATGAGTGGAAGTGGGAAGGAAGGAAAATAGAACGAGTGAGAGAATTCAAGTACTTGGGCTACACTTTCAACGAAAGTCCCTCGGACAAGGCACACATGAGAGAGATAGTGAAGAAGGCAAAGAAGGTAGTGGGATGTGTGGGGAATAGGAGAGAGAAAGTTGAGAGGTGATTTGAGGAGGAGAATGATGATGTTTGAGAGCATGGTCGAGAACGTACTGAAGTACGGGGCAGAGATCTGGGAAGTGCAAGAAAAATATTTAAGATGGGTGCTAGGAGTGGACAGAGAAACATAGTTAGTGAAGAGTGTAATAGGAATAGGCTAAGAGTGAAAGCGGGAAAGAGAGTGGCAAAGTTTGAGGACAAAATAAATGGAAGGGAAGAGTGCAGGATACTGACGGAATGCTGAAGAGAACATAAAAAGAACAAGGAAAACAAGGAGAGAGAGAAAAGTACTACTCAGAGGAACAGATATGCCAATGAAAAAGTGGAAAAATTGAGAGCAAGAGGAATATTATGTAGAGCTGAGTGAAAGGGATAAAGACACGGACAAGCAAGAACAAAGGGAGAGAATCAAAGAATCAAGGTACAACAGGGAGTATGAGAGATGCAAAAATGATGGCGAGATTCAGATGTGGGAACGAGGAGAGAGAAAACAAATATTGGATGGAAGGAGAGGAAAGAAGGTGCAGAATGTGCCACGAGGAGAAAGACAATCGAGCACAAATTAGAGAGAGGGAGGGAAAGGAGTGGGGAGAAATACTAAATGAGGATAGAAGGGAGATCAGAGGAATGAAAGAGATATGGAAGAGGCGGGATGAAAGGATAGAGAAGGAGAGGGGTGGGGTATAGGAATTCAACATAACGGCAATATGCGGTTATATCAAATATTGCCATGAGCATCTGAAAGATCTAAAATGATCATTTTTGACAGTTTATAGTTACTGTTTACCCGGTCGTAGAAAAAATAGTATATGCAACTCAGATTTAATAGCTATTAAGACACTCGTATTCATTTCTCGTGTCTTAATAACCATCATTATATGGTCGTTGCATAAGACACTATTATGTTTATGTGTATATTATACCGGGTGTCGACTCTCAAAGTCGAACATAAGCAATTAACATTGTGCATTCAGTTTATAGGTATTATACCATTGTTTCTATACATAAATGATATTAAAAAATTAATAAAATTATTTCCTCAATAGAGCTCGTGATAACACCTTTTTTAATGCTTTAGTTTCAACCGATAAAGGTTACACACCATTAAATTTAAGTGATAATATGATTTCAGATATTGTTGAGCCAAATATACCTGATACTATAGCAAATACCGGGTGTATTATGAAAAACCTTTGGTGCTATAACTTCCATATTTTTTATCCGATTTTAACAAATGATACGTCAAACAAAATCGCTTTAGAAACACTATAGCCCGTTTTATAGAAATTTTTATTTTAAATATGAAAATGTAAACAACCATGCTCATGCATAGAAACAAAAAGAAGAAATTAAGCAGTCACATTAAACAGTAATAAAAGTGCATTCTAATTTTGCAAAGTGACTAAGACAGCTATGGACATTCAAGACAATGTCTATTTGACTCCGGCCGATAACAGAGATGATTTAATAAAAAGAATCGTAGCAGTATGTGAACAAATACCACCAGAATTTTTATTAAACGCCGCAATGGGCGTCAGTGGAAGGTGTCGAATGTGCCTTAGAGAGAATAGAGGTAATTTCAAACATTTGCTATAGTAAAGTTATGGTTACTTGATGTTTGGAAATTCTATTTTTTTTTTATTAAAAACAAATTTTTGATTTTTGATTTTAATGTTTGTGTATTCAAAAGATAAACATCTATCAGAATAAAGATAAAAGAATATACAGTGCAACTTAAAAAAACAAAGTTAGCTGCGGTCTGTCAAAAATTTTAATGTTAAAAAAAAATCATAGCATGTCGGGCTATAGTGTTTCTAAAACGATTTTGTTTGACGTATCATTTGTTAAAATCGGATAAAAAATAAGGAAGTTATAGCACCAGAGGTTTTTCATAATACACCCGGTATAAAACAGAAGTCTTTACATAGGAGATACTTTAAAGAACTGGAACAACCAGAAATTAATATTCAGGCTTCTCATGCATGGCTTAAGAAATCAAATATTCACCCTGAGACGGAGGGTTTTATATTTGCAATACAAGATCGTGTTATAAATACAAGAAATTATAAAAACACATCTGCGGTTTGCAATCGATAATTGATAAACGTAGGATTTGCGGAACTGAAGGGGAAACAATTGGACACATCATTTCTTCTTGCACCGTTTTGGCTAAAAGCGAATATAAGAAACGTCATGATATATTCGCTAAAATTATACACATGAATATAGCTGTTAAATTCAATTTATTAAAAGATACACAACCACAATTATGGTTATAAACCAGAAAGTTGTTTGGAAAATGACAATTACAAATTATATTTTGATCGAACAGTTTTAACTGACATTCATATTAAGCATAATAGACCAGACATTATTATTTTAAATAAACAACAAAAGCAAGCATATCTTTTAGATATAGCTGTTTCAAATTCACATAATATAACACAGACACAGCTCTCAGTTGCTATGAGAAATTTTTGGTGTTTAGAAAAAAATTCGATTTTACCACTTATAATTTCAGCAACGGGAATAGTACCGCAATCTCTTTTTAAAAATTTAAAAATTCTGGATTTAGGGAACACATTGGTAGTTGAAATTCAAAAAGGTATATTATTATACTCATGTCATATCGTGAGGAAGTTCCTTAACATTGACACAGAACATAATATAAAAACACAACAAAGTCAAAATGTAGAGGCGAGACGCCGGTAATTATGTTAATTAGCACTGCACTATTAGGGGGAGATTCACGAAACTTTGCAAATTTGCAAATCGTTAACGAAACGGCAAATACAATGCTTCAACAATGTCGGTTGTCATGGTTTTGAATTTGCAACGCCTTATCGAGCCTTACCGAGTTTCGTGAATGACCCCCTTACTTGATAGTAATATCCGTAATAGTGTATGTACTGGGTGGTGGAGGGAAATAACAATAATATTTAAGTACCTAATTAACAGTTCAAGCAGTTTTTATTTTAAATTCTTTGAAAAAATTACAATACCAAAGAAAGATAAAATTACAATCAATGTTCAAATAGCTCCCCCTTTTGAAATAAACAATACCCCTATCTGTTGTAAAAAGAAGCATGTCTTACACTGGCCAACTGCTTCTCAGTAATTAACGCGCACTCGGCAGTTATTGCTTCTCTCAAAGAATTAATATCTGAGTGACGTCTTTTGTAAATTTTTCCTTTAAGGTGACCCCACAAGAAAAAGTCACAAGGTGCTAAATCCGGAGATCTTGCTGGACAATTTATACCACTACCTCTACCAGTCCAACAATTTGGAACTTTTAAGTTAAAATGCGCAGGACAACCATCTTGTTGGAACTAGATTTCGTGATTTTCTCTTGCAACTTCTTCCAATGCTAGGTCCTACCTTAGTTACTAATAAATCTAAATAAGTTGCTGATTTTAAATTTCCCTCTATTTCAAATTAACCAATAATATTGTTACTAAAAATCCCAGTCCAGTTATGAATTTTTTTAGGATTTCCTGGGCTCAATATCGCGTGTTTTGAACACTTGATTCGTTATTTAGTGTAAAAGTACATTCGCCTGTGAAGCAAATTGCCAACAGAAAGTGACGATCCTTGTCAGTACTCTCCTGCATTTTATAACACAATGCACTCCTACTTTCTTCGTCAACACCAAAAATCTCTTGATGACACTGCCTTGTAGGGATGATATTTCCACATTCTTGAATTTGGCAATAAAAATACATTTTATTACTGATCTCTACCTTCTAATTCTACAGAAATATTTGCACATTTTTTTATAAATTTGTGAATAGTACTAACAGAAGGAATAGGTCTGGTATTAAAACGGCAAACAAATCTCTAAGTCTCCGCTAAATAACACCACTGTAAAAGGTTTTTACCATAAAAATGCCTTCTTCATTTGAGTAACTATTCAATTTTCCGAAAACAATTTTGACAGTAATTTACCGAAACCCGCTGACTTAACCCAACAAATTACCAAATTTTTGACAAGTCCTGTCCAATTTGAAAATCATGGCATGTCATATTTAAAAATCGCCAACTTTTAAATTAGTATTTTAAAATAAAAATAGCACCTTCAGTCTTATTGTTAGTATCATTTGAAGCGCAATAATTTCATCTTTCTATTGAGACCATTATCTTAGCTGTAAGTTCAATTGGCGAGCAGGAATCAGCAAAAACGTTCAATCTAATGTTAATTAGGTACCTATGTTCGAGTTTGAGAATGCACAGGCTGTATATCGGGTGTTTTTGTAAATTTCACCTGAAAGTTGGCGTTGAAAAGTTGATTGGGACCGCACTACGGATTCAGATGACGGATCAACTGTTTAAATCTTACGTTTTTACACGAGTGGTGCGTTCACGATCGACTCTTTAACGACAACTTTGAGGTGAAATTTTAAAAAACACCCGATATTTGCCCATAGGGCAAATAAAACATTTGTTGTGTTTGAACATTTTCTTGCTGATAATTTTAGTTCTTACGTAGTTCTAAATTATTATTTTAGAATGTAACATATTTAGTATCAATTGTAATATTCCAGTATATTGACATTTTAGAAACCCTTCAAGCAACCTTAGTCGATTCAAGAAGTTTATTAATAGACTGGAAAAATATTGAAAAAGGGAGATCTTTCAATTACACCGTAGAATATGAAGTAAGTATCGCAGAATTTTTATGCCGAAAATATATGATAAAAAAAAAGTGTGTGTTTAAGACCGCACGACACAAGTGAAATCTTCCATGGCACTCGTAAAAGATTTTAAGTAATATACAGGGGTCGCTTTAGTTTCATTTTGATAACAATGCCCGACAGTAGTTTATTTCAACGTAAAATATTTTAGTGTGTCTAGGGGTTGGAATCTACCACCGGTTAAAGTTTGTATGATAGTATATGAATCACCCTGTATATTATATAAACTATATTATTATAAATGATAATATTTGAAGAAATCAGGAACAAAGCATAAATAATTGATATTATTAAAATCCAATACTGTTTTTAAATAAACACCAAAAGTCTGTATTTTTCAGTAGAAACTGCTTTTAGAAGTAAATAGACTGGCAAAATTTGTTAGGTTGGGTTTTGATGTTTAGGTTTTATTTTAGCTTTACTTTCTTGACGATGGTTTATTGTATTGAACAGAACACAAGTTTGCATAGCAAGCGAGACCAGACAATCATTTATGGATACCCTGTATTATGATAATCTGTCCAGTTTCCGCTTCACATTTTGTTACACAAATTTTTCCAATAGATGAATTGTTGAAGCCATGTAATCGTCAATTACCTACTAAATCCTATATCCATCTGTCGTGTCTTTATTGTTTTTTTTGTTCGACACTGTCATAATTTGAGAATTTTCTCCTATGTGAACGGATTTTGATAAATGTCACAACTTGTCAAAACGAAACGTCAAGCTAATTTTAAAGATTTTAAGCGATTTGGAGCCTTTAAGGGGCTCGTCAAACAAAAAAACGTTGTATTCAACTCGTTCGTGTGTAAATTGGGCCTTTTTTTGGCACTCGTAGGCATTTAAAACGCTCGTTTCACTAGCGTTTTAAAATGGCCCACGCGTGCCAAAATAGGCCCAATTTACACACAAACTCGTCAAATAAACTACTATTATAAATGGCTACTCCTGCAGCTCTGCACTGAGGTCACTTAAATTTAACAACACAATGAATAATGAAAATTTGGAACTGACAAGTGACGCACACTTGACTGTGATTCGTTGGCTCCCCTAAACTCAACTCCCGAGATTTTAGCTTTCTGCGAACGTTTTTTAACGAGATGCAAACGGGAACGATTTTAGCGTGACGCATGAAACTAAGTACTCGTAACTGCCTGGGAATAAAAAGTATGTGGTGCGCCTAAAGAAGTTTTCACTTAAAAAATTATACTGCAGACTATGGTAATAATTAAACAGATTAAGATCATGTATACAGGTGTCCCAGAACTTGCGGATCAAACTTAGAGTGCGTTTTCCTTGGTGATAACTGAAAGCAATAACGTTTAAAAAAAGTACAGGGTATAATCGATTTTTTGTAATGATTAATTAAAGTTGACCAATCAGAAGGGCGCTGTTAATTTCAGGTAAATTTAACCAACAGTTTGAATTTCCTAGCAACATAATTCTAGTAAGAATGATATGGAATTTCCAGTAAATGTTTGGGCAACTGCGGAGATTTTGACAACGTCAAGTTATTATTTGATTAGAAATTGTCAAACTTCGTATTGAAATCATGTATAGTCGTTTTCAATGACATCCGTGCTGTCAATATGACAGCATGTTGGCATCACTTGCTGTTTCAGTTTAGTAATTTTGAATTTCCTAATTTGGCAATTTACCTTGACGCGGCAAATTGACAAATTCAAATTATTATCTAGCATTTCCGACAAATCAAAGAAAATATGTAGTCTGATGAGAATTCCGAGAATGACTTACTTTAACAACTTTTTACACTGTGTTGAAAATAGAGTTTTATTGTTTGTTGTTGATGTTGTTTTGTTGTTTTGTTTAACATAACCTCAATTTCTAGTTTGACATTTTTGTAACTTGAATTTGCTTATACTCTAAATACTGGTTATGAATTTGAGTGTATAATCGGTTACAACCTATTAAAAATTACACTGACAGCACGGATGTCGTTGAAAACGACTATGTATATACAGCTGCAGAGTATGCCGAAATGCTCATACTTTATGGAGAGTGCACGTGAGGATGCAAGAGAATATGCAATACGTTTTCCACAACGTTTGCCACATCCAAACTATAACGTATTCTACGGTTGGTGAATCGTGCTTGAGACACTGGGTCCTTGGTGCCTACATGACAAGAAATAATTGGTGGTCCCCCGCGAGAAGCTAGAACGCCAGAGACTGAAGATGCTGTTCTTCAGTCCTTTGATGACGACGGTAGAAGAAGCATATTTGAAAAACTATATTTACCGCAAACCCATCAATACTTTAGAAGAACTGAATGACCGAATTCACGAAGCACTAGCTACTGTTATTCCTGATATGCTTAGATTAGCAAGGGAAAATTTAATAGAACGAGCTTACCTATTCCTTCAGATGAAAGGTGGTCATTTGGAACATTTGTTATAAATTATTCTTTTTATTTTGCATGTTTCTTATTTCATTTGTTGCAATCTATGTACAGTTAATTTCAAAATTATAGAGTACACCTAATTTTCTACAGTGTGAATTGCACTTACATTTTTTGTCAATAATCAATGTCAATTTTGACAAACAAAATGTCTAATCTAACCGAAAACGTAAAAGCGAAGAAGGGTGGTCGATCTGGAGGGTAGCCCAGTATTATAACACCACGAAGAGCACCGTGCAGAGGATAAAACAAACAAAATTATGGTGTTCAAAAATATCAGCGACGCTTTATGTTGTCAAACTTACCTAACCGATATAAAAAATATGACGCTCAAATTTCAAAGACACCTTTACATGTGGAAAAAACTGTAATAAATCTACTTCTTGATTTTTGAGGTGTACTCTATAATTATACAATTAAACGAACTTACCAGTGATGTTCAATTGGAATTATGTGGCTTCATCCGGAAGATAACTTGATCGAGTAGTACCTCTTGTTACTGCTAGGTCGCGTATATTTTTAGAGTGTATAAAAAGGAAAACTGTTTTACCGACTACTGATCCCACGCTGCACTCCGCGCTTATGTCTCATTCTTTTTAAAGTCTTCCCCAAGTCTCATTCGCATATTGCAACAGGACGGGGTTGTTCGGGGGGGTTGGGAAGTTATCTTCCGGATGAAGCCACATAATTCCAATTGAACATCACTGGTAAGTTCGTTTAATTGTATAATTATGTGGCTTCATCCTACAGATAACTTGATCGAGTAGATATTCAGAGTGTACTGTTGCTGGTGCGATTACATATTCAAGCATTTATTGTGAAAAATGAACTATTGTAAACAATACTGTCAGCAGATCTATTCTAATTATTTACCGCCAAGATGGCCGGAGCTAATGAATAGCCGTGCTGTTGAGTAGGTCGGTTGTAAAACTTGGCGAATACCTGGGAGTTTTGTGACCATCCGGCAGACCGTCGAATTATGTCCCATGACAGGCCTTTCTTATAGGCGGCTGAAGTCACGGCGTGGCGAGTGGAGTGTGGAGCGAACACATTCATATCTACTCCTGCTGCTTTTAATACTTCCTTCACCCATCGACTGATGGAATCCTTTGAGGCCGTACGGTGAGGCTGCCTGAATGTGATGAAAAGAAATTCCTCTTTCCGAAGAGGTTGGGTGGCCTTCAGATAGTCTTTAAGCGTCGTCGCTGCGCAGAGGGAGGGGTTAGCTTGAAAGAAGGGTACTTGCAAAGTTGGTTGTTCCCCCCCGACTCTGGAAGTTTTTATGTGATCGGTGATCCAAATCTCAAAACTTTGGGGACTCTGGTTGATATTTTCGAGCCTTATAAGGGATAGAGTCTGCAAACGGTGACCCGAAATTAGTGCTAGCAAGGTGACAGTCTTCATTGTTAACTGTCGCAGTGAGAGTGAACTGTTTGGTCCTAAGCTTTCGATGTAGTTCAGTACAGTTTTTGGGTCCCAAATATGGCGGTATTTGGTGGTCAACGGCTTCATCTTGAATACGCCTCTCATGAACCGCTTTACTATACCACTACAGCTGAGGTTGTCAAGAATTAGAGCCAAGGCTGAGCGGTGCTGATTGAGTGTGCCGTATCCCGTATTAGGTTTTAAATCCAGTTGCTCTTGGAGGAACTTAATTGCCTGGTTGGGTTCCGCTCGGAATGGATCAATATGATTAGTGGAGCAGAACGCCCACCAAAGCTTATAGGTCGTAGAGTACTGTTTCCTGGTTGCTGCCGCTAGGGAGTTTTCTATTGTGCCGATGCTATTTGCTGGTAGTCCTTTCATGCTGAAAGCGTGCCGGATAACCTCCCCGCCACCAGGGTAAGTGTCTCTGCCAAGGGATGTAGTTGCCTAAAGGATGAACACAAAAGTTTAGATTGTGGTCCCAAAAAAATTGGTTTTTGTTTGAGTAACTTTATAAAGAGGGGGTAACACGGCTGAGATGGCCAATGAGGGACGATTACAATGCCAATAGCTTTTTCATTGACCTGCCTACCAGGTTAAAGGGGGGAAATGCGTAAAAGAAAATGTTTCCCCATGGGATTGTAAAGGCATCGACTGCAATGGAATCTGGGTCTTTCTTCCACGAAACGTATTTTTGGCATTTATGGTTAGATATGGACGCGAATAAGTCAATTTCCGGTATACCGAGGCGTTGTACAATCATTTCATATGCGCCCGCCGCGAGTTCCCATTCAGTGTCTGCGGGCAATGCTCGAGACTCCTGGTCGGCTTGGACATTGTCTTTTGAACAAATGTAAATT
This sequence comes from Tenebrio molitor, assembly GCF_963966145.1. NCBI lineage: Eukaryota > Metazoa > Arthropoda > Insecta > Coleoptera > Tenebrionidae > Tenebrio > Tenebrio molitor. The sequence goes on from NC_091049.1 coordinate 12,865,615, forward strand.
GCTGTAACCCAGAGATCTCGCTCCTCACACCACGACCATAAGATTCTGGCGATACCATCTAGTGTTTCATATTTTGTACTTCCCATACGGTTAATTGTTGCGATAGCAGTCGTATTATCGAGCCCAAGCAATATGTTACATAACGTTTTGTCTTTGGTGAAAATTTTTATGCCGTAAAGCGCTGCTTTGGGTTCTAAAGCGTTTATGTGCTGCTGGGAATCCTGTGTCGTCCACCACCCGTCCACTTTCTGGTGATGACAACAGGCTCCCCACCCTGTCCGCGAAGCATCGGTCTCGACTTCGAGATCGTAAGTATCTTTTCTAATTTTGTTAAAGACATGGTGGATATTTGTTTCCCACCACTTAAGATCGGACTGTGCCGTAGTCGACCTTATTTGCATGCGAACAAGATAATTTTGCTTGCTGTCAAACAGAGCACGACATTTCTCCCTCTCCAAAGATTTTATATGTGCCCAGCCATATTTGACTGCTGGAGCGGCCGAAACTAATAACCCTATTAGTCTAGCAATACCGAGAATTTTGTGGGAATTTTTATTTTTCAAATTTCTTAAGTGAACAAGAATTTTTTTCTTTTTCTCAGGTGTAATTTCGATGGTGTGATGTATGCTGTCTAAAATAAAGCCCAAATATCTACATCTCTGAACGGGAAGTAGCGAACTTTTGTCCTTATTAAGTATAGAATCCGAGATTCTGTAATACCGTTAAGACCTTCTGTGTCTGTTGTAGACACTGTATGTAGCTGTTCCCAATTACTAAGAAATCGTCCAGATAGGCCACACATGAAATGTTTTTTCTTCTGAGGCTACTAACGATCGGTTTAACAATTTTCGTAAATAGATAAGGGGCCGACGCCAACCCGAACGGAAGGCAATTGAATTGATACAGGTCTTGTCCAAACTTAAAACGTAAGTACTTTTTGTGTGTCGCATGAATAGGTATGAGGAAGTACGCATCTTTTAAATCGATGGTTGTCATGTAACAATTTTGAAACATTAAACTTTTTACCGTCTTTATATCCTCCATTTTAAAATGTGGAGGTGTCATAAATTGATTAAGGCTTTTCAAATTGAGTATGAAACGCTTATTGCCATTTTTCTTGGTTGTCAAGAAGAAGCGAGAAATGAATTGATTTTTTACGGGGCTACATTTACTGATGGCACCCTGCTTTAGCATTAGTTGTATTGAGTTTAACGTCTCTTTGTCATGAACTGAATGGCATAACTTTTTTGGCGGTGCTTTTTGTATAGGAGTCCTGGTGAATGGGATTTTATAACCCGTAATCCAGTCCATTATTTGGCGTTTGTCAGTAATACTGTGCCAAACATGATGGAAGTACTTTAGTATGCCGGCGTAAGGGCACCTTACCTCATTTATTTGCGGTTCCTCTGCTGGTGCTGGGGCTGTTGGTAGTGTCTTTTGTACGCCCTCTGCTTGGGAAAAGACCTGCGTGCTGCGTTGAAGGAACGTGTCGGGCTTCTCTGTGGCCGAGCGTCCCTCATTTGACTCGGCTGCCCCCTCCCGTTTAAAGATTTATTGGTAGCTCTGTGCGATGTCATAACCATTTTTGATTTATGCTTCAGCTCGTGGCTAGATTTTTCTAGTGCCTTTGCTGCCCGGAGTCTCTCTGTTAGATCTCCGCCGAAAAGGGATTCCGTCGGTGCACTATCCTGCACCACCTCCTTAACTGTTGGAGATAGCATCAGTAATATCAGAAATCGGCGTGATTTGGACATTTCGAAGAAAACCTCTGTTTGAATGAGAACTGCATTGTTGAGGTCGGTCAAGATATCGTCCTTGAGAGGTTTTGGTAACTCAGATTGCAAAAGTTTATTTATAGATTTGCCGAGTGCGGCTATCGTGTTACCAACCTTGTCTTGGGTATAAGCTTGGTATTTGTCCCGTCTCAAGGTCAGTTGATCGAGAGCGCGTTTGATCTCAAGGTCTAGAATGGGGGCTTTACATTCACCGAAGTTTGTGGGATGAGGATATTTTTCGAGAAGTGTCGTCCTCATTTTCTCCTCAAGGCCCTGTCTAAGTGATGGCCCCCACCGCTTGCACAGCGATGGGTGTAGTTCGAACGCTTCCTTGTTTTTAGGAGACAGTTCCCCAAGAAAATGTAAGGGGTCCTCTTCTAGAGTAACGTCATTATTGATGACTAACCGTTCCTCCTGCTGTGCAGAGAGTTCAGATGTGGCGCTCGCGGGGGTATTGCTCCGGTGGCTTCCCGCCCCCGACCTGCTAGAGCTGTTGCGGCTCCGACTGGGTCTGGGTTGGCTAGACCTGCATCGGTCCCTATTGGGCCGTACTAAGGTCTGTGGAGAATAACGGTCCCTTGTGGGCCTATCTCGAGAATAACGGTCCCTATCTTTACTGGGCCTAACTCGGGTTTCCGGTAATTCTCGTCGTCTGCTGCTATGGCGTCGAATTCTGGAGGCACTGCGACTCCGGCTGGGCCGACTGCGTTCACTACCAGCACTTCGACGACCATGCTTCAGTTCCTCCTCGATTTTCCTGAGTTTTCTTAACAACTTGTCGGTGCGTCCCATTGCTCTTTACTACAAAGGAGAGGTTAGTTTATACTCACGTCTGGATACACAAGTTCCTTTACTTGTCCCAAAATGGCGCCTTTGAACTTCTGTTTCACGTTGTCGCGACCCGCGTAAGAAGAAAAATAAGACATAAGCGCGGAGTGCAGCGCGGGATCAGTAGTCGGTAAAACAGTTTTCCTTTTTATACACTCTAAAAAATACGCGACCTAGCAGTAACAAGAGGTACTACTCGATCAAGTTATCTGTAGGATGAAGCCACATAATTATGAAAGTAACAGTACTGTCGCGAGCAATAAATTTTGGTCGTCAATGTCATTTTAAAATTTGGTTAGATTGTCACAAATTTAAAAAAATTTCCTGCCTGATTATGCCCATGTCAACAAAGTGTCAAAAAAAATGAGAAAAAAATGACAATTAATGTCATAAAACATGATGATAGGTTATGATATTTACGCCTGTTTTAGAATGGAGCATTTTTGATTGCGTCAAAGAATGACCTTGACGATCAAAATTTATTGCTCGCGACTGTACATCGTTTAAGTTATAAAATTTGATCTTAAATTTTTACTAATAATGATGCTGAAATATATAGGTTAGTTCAATCCAGTTTTGTCTTCTTTCTTTTAGAACTGCCACTGTGCCTGATCTGTTGTTCAAGACCTAAAGCTGGAGTAGCTTTTTGCAATGTCAAGAATGCTCCTAAAAGTCTTTCCTTCCATTTCGACGATGACGCGTCCCGCTCGTGTAGTTGCGCTAATATGTTGCAGATGCAGAGTGTATGCACAGGAGCCAGGACAAATTTCTTGTGATTCCGATTCACTTTACAGGCCCTGCATATTTCACTTTTTACTAAGAGTTTTAAAGTAGTAATATGAATATGACTCATTTGACGCTACGTCGCCATTTTACCTTCCCATACCCCTCCAAGTTAAAATTGCTCTGGAAATTTTCAGTTATAAATAACAAACCATATTTCATTCATTGCCGGAAGAAGAAACTTCTTGTGTTCCCTGGTAAAGATTCTATACATTTTTTCGCCTGCCTTTGGCGAAATTATCCCAGTTTTGGTTATTTCAAAAGAAGCTGTCACTTTTGACGTCTGTTCCGACAAGTCGACCAGATAAATATTAAAAATAATTTTAATTATTCATACGAATTACACGTTGCTTGGCAATTGAGGCAAGGTACTCAATTTTCTCGTAAAGGGACAATTAGATCGAGCTCTATTGTTCAATTTGATTAATTCATAACTAAAAAGCTGTTGCACCCTGAATATTTTTCTAAACGTTTTTTACCTTCATTACCATCAAGGAAAATGCACTCTAAGTTTGATCCGCGAGTTCTGGGACACCTGTACAGTGAGCGGCAAAGGTATGGAATAAATTCATTAAAAATTAAACAAAATATTTTCAAAAAAATCTTTGGACGGGTCAATTTTAGTTTATAAAAAAATATAAAAATACATATTTTAATACCAAATAAAATTCCAAGCGGTCATTTGTTTTCGAGTGATGACGTCATCGAGATTTTTTTAAATGGAAACGCCTAATTTTTTTTCTTGATTCTGATAGCCCTTTTAATTGTCTAAACGACAATATAAACATTTTGTTATCTTACGTAAGGAAATTTTTGAGAAAAAACAAGTCGGAAAAAATAAATTTTATAATGAACAAAAACAAGTCACAAAACCAAAACAGTCAAATGGTACTGTCAATTTCATTCGTATGTGTTATTTGTTTTACAAAACGCTTTCGAAAATGGCTCATTTAACAGAAACATAACGTATAGAAATTTTAATTTTGATTGGGTGCGGGAATAATAAAAGATAAAACTAAAACAGGAAGAATTTCTTCATAGACTTGTCATTGTCAACAAGCTGGGGGATGGCAATTTGAACATTTAATTCCATAATTTTAAGAACTTAGTAACAGAGGTTTTGACTTACGAGTATCTTTGTTCGTTATTAAATTAATTTTTTCCAACTTTATTTTTTTTCTATCAAAAATTTCCTTATGTAAGATAACAAAATTGTTATACTGTCGTTTAGACAATTAAAAGGGCTATCAGAATCAAGAAAAAAAAAATAGGGGGTTTCCATTTAAAAAAATATCGATGACGTTATTTGGTAAAATTTGTCCAGCGAGAGATTGGTTGACATAAAAACCACTAAATTCTACGTAGAGAAAGTAGTACCTAACCACCTAGCGCACGTAAAATTTAAATATATCCTTCAAGCAGTAACATATTCGCCCTGAGATTATGCTCTAATTAATGTATTCTAGTGCATTGTGTAGTGTTGGGTTGATTTAATACAATTTTTGAACTCACTAACTTCAAAATGACATTTCCCAAACGCAACAGTTAACCGCGAACGTAGATTTCGCGCACTAGTGCTTAAATCATTTAAAAAGCATTGGCCTTTTTGAGCATTCTGAAAATAATTTGACTTGATAATAATAAAATCTGCTTTACAAAACGTCATTTCTCCAATTTAGATGTTGAAAATTTCAAAAGAATGCAAATAAATCGCTATTAATTCGATTGACATAAGGTTCTCGATTATAAAAGGTAACGACAACGGTTGCGCCAATATTTCCATCTCACTTAATTTGGAGTCTATGCAAGTTAATCTGTTCGACACGATACAAACATCCCGTAAAATTGTGTATACTTCTGTCTTTGTCACACTCACGGCATTTATCGATAATGTCCTCTTTTTTTTGGAGTCTCAAAAATGAACAATGAGTTATCGCTACCTTATTTATCATCGAGAACCTTAGATTGACACTTGGGAAAGCGCCATCAATTGACTAAATTGGGAACTATTGGGTAATAATTTTAAAATGTTAATGTTCGTTTCGAAAAATATTGTACAAACCTCGATGCGAGAAGACGTATTCGGCACATTCGCGCAAATGAAGCATTCGCTCCTTCGTCGCTTGTGCATCAAATTATGCGCTCGTGTGCGAAAAATGTCTTTTTCTACTCCCGACTGTATATTAGTCGATTTCAGCCCGCTCTATAGGATTAAAATGTAGACAATTGCGATTAAATGTGAGTATATATGATTTCATATACTCTCGTGTCAAAAATGGATTACTCCATAGAATTCGAACTTTTAGGGAAATAACGTTTTTTATGTTGTGTGTAACTAGAATTTTAAAAAGTTATTTTGAATGCCTAAGGTTGGTTACTTTGAATTGAGAGATTAACGGGTCTATTTTGTAACTTATCGTTAAACAACTATCCGTCCGATAGTGATGCTCGTTAAGCATTGGTCGCTATTGAACTACAACGATTTCAGCATATTTGGTATTTCTTAAATCCTATCGTTATCATTATAATTCGATAACCATCGTTATGGCAAAAGTTTACAATTTTAGGTTGGATAGTAGCACAACGGCCAACTTTATAGTACCTATATGTTCATGACAGTTCATGTACTTTTTATGTTTTTTATTGTCACTACCGCGCAAATGTTGAAAATGCAATAAGTAAATAACACTGATCACAATCAATAATAACTGATACGAAACCGGCAAGAAAAGTTTGCGACTGTGTAAAGTTACAGCTTCCCCATTGTAGCTTGAGCTGTGAGAGTCGGATGCGTAGTGGTCTAACACTAATTTTGTCGCATTTCTTTGCTGCTTCCAGGGCCTCTTTATCGGACCTCTTTATTCAACTTTGCGCATCCCTCACAGCTCAAGCTACAATGGGCAAGCTGGGTAAGTGAAAATTATATTCTAAAGGAATTTATTCACTTTCTGATGTAATTTTTCCAGGTTTGGGGTAAACAGAACTGGAACATTAATTTTGTGCGATCTAGCTTTAGCAATGGCAAAATGTACAAATGAAGTTGATATTTATAATTTAACAAAATGTTTAAGAGAACAAAGACCTCATATGGTAAATAAAATGGTAAAATCTACTAATGTTTTAATTGAAATTTTTACTATAACACAACATTTTAGGAAAACTATTTATTAGTACATCTAGTTGTTTTAGAAGTTTTGATGGAAATAGAAAATCCATTTAAAAAATCTCTTCATGAAAACTTAGATGAAAATGTCATCAAACAACAACTCAATTATTTAAAAAGATTGCAGTGGAATGACAGCATAGTTAAATCCCAGAGTTCTCAATGTGCCACCAATCCAGAACTTCACACTAGTTTTGGTTAGTTAAGGCAAAACACAAAATTATGTGTTGGTAATAATTACATATTTTTCAAGTGGATGGGTACGAGACCAGTGAAAACTATTTAGTTACACGACATCCTACTCAACAAACTGTTACAGAGTTTTGGAAAATAATCGTAACAGAACAAGTTACTCACATTTTATTTTTAAAAAAACTGAACGTAAGTTTTGAAGCAAAATATCGGGTGTTCATTTATATTTATCGTCAAAGTTGGCGTTGAAGAGTCGATTGTGAACGCACCACGCAGTACATAACCTCAGTTTTTGCGTTGTTTATGTTTTTAGAGGTGTTGGATTCTTTCATGGACTGTGCCCTTGGAAGTGTTTGCGTGAAGGCGGAGCGATAAACCAGTGAAAAATCTATAGATCGAAATTGAAAACGTCGACTACTTTCAAATTCAAATACATACAAATAGACGAGTGAGAGGCGAAATTAACGTAACGAATGAGGATGTTTTCCGGTCGGTCTGTAGCGCGTACTTGAGACCGATATTCGTCATTTGCGCAAATATGACTCATAGCCCATGAGAAGATCCAAGACCTTTACTATGCAGACTGACTAGTGATGCGTTCACAATCGACTGTTCAACGCCAACTTTGAGGAGAAATTTTAACACCTACCTAATATTAAATTCCCTGTTACTATTCTTGTACCGTTCTGGTGGCGCAGTCGTGTTTATAAAAAATAGTAAAATCAGTATGAGATATGTTAAATCAGAATTTTTCTGATTTTTTTTATAGCTGAAAATATGTAATTTATTTCAAAATTTAGGAAAATATTCCCATGTGGCCTCATAGGATTGTTGGTTCTGCAACGATAATTTCAGTCAGATTATTGGAGAAAAGTAGAAAATCCTATGGTATTATAAATTACTTAGAAGTGCGGAGATTCACTAAAACAACCGGACAAGTAAAACTCACAATATTATAAGCAAATAAATAATAAATAATATCCTATTTCCAGATTATTTACGAAACTAATATTTGTCTGTTTGAACTGCACGACTGGAGTGTAAAACGGCAGTTAAAAAATTCCTTTAACCTTCTTAAAATTATGTTAGAATTTAACAGAGTTGGTGAACACCGTGAACCATGTTTAATTGCGTGCAAGTAAGTCTTTCCACTTGTATTACGTAATTTTATTTCGAAATCTTTGCTCTTAGGGATGGAGTCAGCGCTTCTGGCTTATTTGTAGTCTTGTCCTATATTTTCCGAAAGTTCCAAAAAGAGTTGGAAATCGACGTATGCAACGCTATTCGTACTGCGAGGAGAAATGGAACAGAATTTGTCGACAGTGCGGTAAGGGAATAAAAAAACTTAAGCTACCTTCAACATCAGAACCTGGTGCGGATCTATAAGAAAAAAACAATTAATCATTTTTCTAAAGCACCCTAAACTTCTTATTAACTGTTTACATGAGTCTTTTCCTTGTTCTGATGATGCCAACGTCGTTAGCGAAAGACTTGTAAACAATTAATAAGTACACAAACTCTAGTTAATTGTCTGACTGTGACTGTACGGCGTGCCGGCTTTTTTATCTGATCCGGTGAGATCACTCAGTTCGCGACACAGGTGCGGATTCGAGTTCTAGACACACCACCATAATTCTTCGCGCGTTACAATATATAACTATGTTTTTAAGCTATGTAATTGTCAGTATTATATTAGTTCACATTAGGTTTTCTCTGCTCTCCATCCACCTAAATGTGTACTAGTCACTTTTTCACTAAGTAAAGAATTTTTTTTCAGAAACAGCTGAAAGTGGTTCATATGTTGATTCGTGCGTACTTCCATGGACATGATAAATATTACTATATAGAGGAATAAGAGAAGAATGAACATTCTTCTCGAATTTCCAAAAGTTTCATTGTAAGGGTATGGCTATTTATTCGAATTATAAAAATGTACTTTGATAAAAAAAAAAAAAAATTGTTTTTTTTTAAAGGAAACTTGTTTTTCTTGTACGCTTTCATAGGGTATGTGAGTGTCGGACTTGCATTTAGATACAGCGGATTACCGTTTCTGAAATTCAAATTGCATATCAGAGAGTATTCACCTCAAAAAATTGGCCTATGAAGATGCTCTATTTTTTAAAATTGGACCAATCAAATTGAAATTATACGATACATTTTCACGGCAACAAATTATCGATAATAGATTTTATAGAATTTATTTGAAGAAAACACATTAATACATATTAACAATATTAAGAGGAAAAAAAAAGTTTTATGTGAATGATTATACGAAGAGCAATTAAAAAATATAAAAAAACTGAAACATAATAAATAAGGAAAGTTGAAAATAGTAATTTATTATACAAGACACCGTTTTGTCGCACGCGTTTTTTAGAGCACGAGGAGCGCAGCGACGAGTGCTATAAAGCAAACAAGTGCGACAAAATGGCTTATACGAATAAAACGAGTATAATCCAATATTTTTTCTATTTTGCCCCTTAAATTAAAAAAAAAGTTCAAAACATAATGCTAGGAAAGTTATATTTGGCAAATATATGGGTTGGTAACGCTGGTAAATAGACGAACAATTGTATGTTTTGAATTTAAAGTGTCATGAAGTGCAGCGATCACGTAGCAACAACTCACTATCAGTCACTGCCAACATTAAAAATTGAAGTAAATGTTCCTGAAACGCGTATCGAAAACTCGTTTGAGTGTTATACTGACTGTTTTATATGTGCAAAATAGAAAAAAACAATTAAGTATCCAATTATTCTTTAATAAATGGGCCACTGACGATTAGTGAAAATAAAAAGTAAACAATACATCCAACGGAACTATGATTAATTGATAGAAATATCCGCAACAATCAATAAATTCGGGCTGGGGGACTTGCCCACTTTATAATAATAATAATAATTTACTTGTAAAAAATTCAAAAATTGAACAAGAGTTTAGACTCTTTAAGCTTAATTGCAACAAACATCAGTGACACACCTCAGGGAGTTCGTCCAATTCTCCTAAGGGCAAAGAAATTTATTCTCCCACAACCATTACTAATACTAGGTGTTCCATTTTTTTTGAGTGATTTTGAAAGTACTATGGCGGACAATTGCGGCCACGGAATTTTGGCCGTCACTTGTCATTCCATTCACATGAGATGTAAAGCGGCCCTTACGTATTCGTAACCTCACTTTCTGCTTTTTGTCATTTTGACGCTGACTGACTTGCATGAAAACGCGCTTCCTCATTGCCTGCAACAAGTCAATCACACACATATTATACATGTATATGCAGGAATAACGCATATACAATAACGAATTCAAGACAAGACTTTCTTGGATCTTCTTGAATCTTAGCTCTCGGTAGTCTCGTCTCGGTAAGATCTGTGCACCCTAGCGCAGGTGCGCATGTGCTGCATAACGCCTTTCATTAAATAAGCACAAACATGCCTTCCTGCACATAATGCGATAATATTACGATACTAATAATAATAAAGCTACTTTAAGTGACGATCAAACAATTATATTTTATTAACCTAATGTTGACAAAGAGAAAGAAAGCATTAATAGGTAGGGATGATAAATATAAAAATAAAATAAAAACATAATAAATAGGTACAATCGCGGCCATCCAAAAGTGAACGATAGCTTGCGAAAATTTCCGTATTTTTCGTTAGATTAAATCAGGCTGTATTCATTGGCGTTCGTGCAGCAGGCGTTACTATTTTAATAATAAAAAGTTGTAATAAATAATTTTTAATAAAAATGAGACTGAGAAGTAATTAATACATTATTAAAGTGAAAGTAAACTTTAGTAAAGAAACCTTTTCAACACCTATTCGTATTGGCCTCTCAAGCCTGTTTTCTTGCCAACGCCTCTTTATATTGAAGATGCAAGTCTTACTGCAATGTAATTCTGTGGCCACAGCAGCCAAATACCAATTTTCTTCTAGCTTTGCAATAGCCCTAGCTGTCTGAATCGGAGTGAGATGTGGCATTTAAAAAAAATAGTTTCAATAATTTTTTTATCGCTAGTGTCAAACTTTGACATTTTAGGACGCCTATGATTTAAAGTAAAAATCAAACTATAAAAAAAAACGTTCACTTTTGGATGGCCGCGATAGTACGTATTAGAAACATGCAAAGAAACTAGGGTAATTGTTCACTTTAACTACTTCTGGAATTTTCGCTTTTTTTCTGGCTAGACAGCCTCAGGGCGTCCTCCTAGATCGTTTCTCACCATGGAAACCTTGTGCAAATGCCTTTTTTTTCTCTCTTGTTGTGTTTCAAGGTCGTGTCAAGGTCGCGCCAATGTCTTAGTATAACTAAAGGGTAAGGAAAATTCATTTGCACAAGGTTTGAGTGGTGGAAAACGATGTAGGAGGACGCCCTGAGACTGTCTAGCCAGAAAAAAACGGGAAAATTCCAGAAGTAGTTAAAGTGAACAATGACCGAAACTAGTATTTTGTAACTGCCCCATTTGCGTCTAAAACTTTTCTTAGTCTATTCGGCATGGAAAGGCATAGCTTTCTGATGTAGTCCTGAGGTAACGCGTGCCATGCATCAGTGATCGCAGTAAGGAGTTCCTGTCTATTACGATAAATTTGTCTCTGTTTTTGCAAATGCCTTACCAAAAAACCCCACATATTCTCTATCGGGTTTACATCTGGACTACGACTGGGCCAGTCGAGGACGTTTATATTTTGATCCTGGAACCATGTTGCTACCCTATGAGACGTATGCACGGAGCAGTTGTCCTGCTGAAAGATAAAGTTTTGATTGGGATAAACCCTAGTCACTGAAGGGCGCATTACATTTTCCAGCATCCTAATATAAACGCCACAGTTCAGCCGCTCTTCCACATGGAGCATTACCCCAGGACTAACAGCAGAAATTCACCCCCATACGTTAACAGAAAAGCGACCGGATCGTTCGGTCGGTTCAACGTAGCGTTCATCATATCGGCTGTTTCGTGGTCTATACACCCTAACACGACCATTGTGCTCCGACTGGAAAACCTTTTCGTCGGAGAACACAACTCGGCTCCAAAAAGCATTATCTTTTGTCAAGTGCTCTAAAGCAAATCCAACTCTTGCCTCCTTATGCTGAGGGGTAAGACGTATTTTTCTAGCAGCTGCGTGGTTTCGTAGTTCACTATTCCTCAGACGACGACGTGAGGTTCTGACGGAGCCCGGGAAATTACTGATATTCACTGCTGCAGTAGCAGTAGTAAAAGGACTGTTTCGTATCACAGTTAAAAGTTGTTCGTCTTCATTACGTGTAGAAATTCGACGTCCCCCGGAACCTGGACGTCGTTCCACTGTTTGATCTTGCCTCCATTTTTTAATAATTGCACTTATCGTGCTTCTTCCTATACCCAAACGTTCCGAAATTTTAGAATGTGATAGACCATCTTGCAACAGGGATATTATCTGCACTTTATTAAAATAGGGTATTGGTGTCATGTTCGCAACTATTTGAATGAAGTATGACAGTGACAAATTTTTGGATGTCAATTCAAAAAGTCAATCATAATGACAATAAAGCAGGGACTACATCCATTTTTTTTAATTGACATGAAAGTGACGGCCAAAATTCCGTGGCCGCGATAGGACAATAAATTTAGGCCGGCCTGTCATTGAGTTGACATCAAAATGTGAAGCTGGCATTATGTTCAACTAACCCCATTTTCGATTTTTGTCATTCTTGTCATCCTGACAGCGATAATCAAAATTAAAATTGGGAAAAGAAGCGTGCACCAGAGAGAAGTGCTACTACAAATCAGTTATGCTAGTGCGTCATGATCTGTAAGTTACAAAAAAGGCGAAGGAAACGCCAAACAGCTTGAAAACCTTCAGTTTGACAAACTGACACATCAATCATAATGACAATAAATGGTTGCTTGCATTGACTTTTTTGAAATGTCAGAAATTTGCCGGCCTAAATTTATTGTCCGCCATAGTACAGCTTTGCATAAAAAAATAAAAAAACGACGATTCGAAATTAAGCAAAAATACATTAATTAAAATTAAAAACTTATTGTACAGTTTGTAAATAAAATGAAAAGAAGATGTAAGTCAAATGATTGGCTGTAATAATGTTTTTTCCTCAAAAAAAAGCATTTTGAGATTATAATTTCAAAATGCGACACTACTAATGCAACACTGCACAGTACCGTCCCCATAGCCTGGACGGATATCTCCTCAATTACTAACTCCAATATCATCAGTGCAATCTGCAAACTAATAGATAGACAAACAGTTTATTTATTTCAAGGAACTGTAAAATGGATTGGGTTTTTCCCAAAATACGTCCACTGGGTACTATTTATGGCTTTATGGCCCTTTGAATTCTAAACATTGTCACTGAGGACGAGGACATAATGGGGCCAAAGCAACTTTCTATGAAAGAAGGAATGGCTAACATAAAATCCCAAGGCGCCTATCAGTTTGGACGCGAGTGGTTTTTAAAAGTCTGTAAACAAAAAACACCTGGTTAACGACTGAAAAACCAAGTAAAAAATCACACTAGTCTTCTAAGAAAAATCAAGGCAACGATTCGCATTACGGTTTATCCTGTGCCAAACCTGATATACAGGAAAGCGAAATCAATTTTTTAATTGATAAACAATTGAAATTTTAAATGGGTCTTTTGATGAGCAGAAAATTATTAAAAAAAAAAAACTGAAGACTAATGTGACGATCGGTTCACAGAAAGAAAATGACCAAAAGCTGAAAGTCAACAAAAAACATATTTTTGAAGTGAAAACTTCTTTAGGCGCGCCACATACATTTTATTACACAAGAGGTTTCATTTAGTCGGATAAATATTTTTGCAACGAAAACGCATTGCTTAGCAATTAGACGAGAAAAATTGGCACGACAATTCCATTCAGAAAATTTAAGCAATCAGCTTGTAGTATTTTGAATCAATGGACCAATTAGGAACGAATTACACCGACTATTTCCTTCGAAAAATTTAAGCCAATCAAAAAGCTCGAATATTTGAATTTTAGCCAATAGCGATTGAATTATAGCGATAATACTTGCACTAGTGCAATTATCGATAATTTGCACTAGTGCCAAATTTTCGAACATAAAAATTTAAAGAATAACCAATTTTTAAACACAGAATTACGTTTATTTGTACTTACTTATCATGTAAATTTTTCTCAGGAAATAGTCTGCCAAAATATCCTCTCGTGCATGTCAAATTGTTGATAATTTTCTCTCGTGCGCTCCGCGCACTCGAACAAATTATCGACAATTTGACATGCACTCGGGATATTACTAGTGATAATTTAGCATGGTCCTAAAATTTGCGAAAAAATAATCATCTCCACCTTCCTAAAATTATCGCTGTAATTTTCTCCTCCTTCCTTGCATTTTGATAAACTCATTTTTGATCCACAGTAAAATTTTTGTTGTTTTCAACTACGTTAACTAACGCTTTGAGAGTCATAAGAATACGTATAAATTAAAAAAATTGTGTAAAATTTGAAAATGAAATTTTCCTTCGTGGAATTGTCATGCCGAATACAACTCGATGGTACGAAATTGCGGGAAAATTTTCTCCTCATTTTACTCGTATTTATTTCTTAGACAATTTGTCGTCGAAACAAATACTCGTATAATAAGATTGAAAATTTCCGGCAATTTCGTACCCTCTCGTTGTATTACTAATGAATGATAAAACCACGACGGCCGTAGGCCGGAGTTGATTTTATCGTGGGAATTTTTCGAGTCTAATTGTCAAGCAATAAGTTTGAGTTGCAAATAAATATTTTTCCTGACTAAATGAAACCTCGAGTGTAATTCGGCGAGACAATTTAATGAATGAGAAATACAAATTTAATTTTTTTATTTGGTATTAAAGGTACATATTAGATCCATAGCAACTAAAGGTATAAGTTACCTGAGTGTTTTTGCCGTGATAAAAGTTAGGGCAAACTTTTATCCGCTGTCAAAGTGACAAAATCACAGCGCCTTATGAGATTTTTTATACATGAATTAAATTGTCGACTGTAATTACACAAGAAGTTTTTTTGTCCGGATAAAATTGAATTTTTTTTACGATAATTTGGTTGCTTGGTAAATTGACGACACAAACCACCCGATAAAAAAAAGAGTTTATCTGGTGGTTTGTGGAGTCAATTTACCAAAAAGGATCCAAATTAGAGTTTAAAAAATGAAATTTTATCCTGGACGAAAAAAACCTCGAGCGTAATTCGATGAGATAATTTAATGAATAATAAAAAATAATAATAAACATTTTTTCATAATTTTTCAAATTAAATATAAAAATTGTTTGGTTTATTATCATGCATGACGTTCAACAAAAATTGTCAAATTTCCATGGCATTCTTGATATTGCATTTTATTACTTAGTAAGTTAATTTTATCACTTTTGTTTTTTGTTTTTTAAATTTTATTCTTTTTCCCCATAATGGCAAAACCATATTTATGAATACAGAAAGATACGTTTGTTTGAAAATCACACAAAAAATGTATGGGTGCTATTTAAAAAACCAAAGTTGGTTGCCATAGCAGCGAAACAAAAGAAGATAGGAACAAACTAGAAAGACCAGATGATGCAGGATAATACACCAATCAACTTTTATATTAAACATTTTTTCATAAATTGTCAAATTAAAAAGTTACAGCCAATATTTGATACTTTTGTTCCACCCTGTATAATATACCAAAGGACGGATATTGTTACGGGGGAAACTCCTCGTCGCCGGGGCGGAGTGCCAAGGGGGCGAAGCGCCAAGGGGGCGAAGCACCAATGGGGGCGAAGCGCCACGGGACGATGGAATCCTCTCGGGGCCACCGAGCGTCTAGGAGCGACGACAGTGACGAGCTGGAGCGGTCAGACGAGGGGTGGCTGGAGGATGGTGCAAGCGCAGGGACCCCTTGTTGACGGCGGCTGGTATGAGGGGTGGCTGGTCGATTATGCCAGCACAGGGACCCCTCGGTTTGTCGAAGAAGACGATGTCAGGTTTTATGCGAAGCGGGAGGTGGTTGGGCGATAGTGCCAACGCAGGGACCTCTCGGTAATAAAAGCTCGAAATGGTTCAGAGTTTTTTATTATAGCCTCCTTCACGATCTGATCCGGAGTGCAGGTTCACAAAATGAGCCCCATATTTATATGCGCCCGGCTGAGGGCCGAGGCGCCAAGGACGGCTCCTGATTGGTCCGGCCGGAAACTTTGGTGGCGCAGCCGAGAGAAAACCTGTGCCTATAACGCCTGCGGAACAGCCGCGCGCGCGTACTATAGGACAGGTCTCCTCGTCGACAACACCTCGCCCCGGCCGGCTCACAACAGAAAAGAAACTTAACTATATTTACAAACTTAGCCTAACTTATCTAACTTAACTAACTTAACTAACTTAACCTACGTGTTCTTTATTTACATTTATGTATAATATTTACAAAATCGGGGCTAAATTCGCGAAGCGCGGTATCAATATATTGCCGGAATTTTTTTTGGGGCAGTCCTGATACACGAGTGTTTGTAGCAAGAAAATTACACGAGGGCGCCAGCCCGAGGGTAATTTTGAGCGACAAACACGAGTGTTGGACTGCAAGAAAAAATTTCTGTCCCGAGGTATATTCCGAAGAGAATCACCCGAAAAAGCTTTTCCCTAGGTAAATTATATCGGAAATTTTCCCTAGGGAAAATTAATTAAATTGTGATTGGTTGCTATTCAAATAATTCGGAGTTGTGATTTGTTAATATAAATCATGTGACATTTGAGGGCGATTCTCATTGGAATTCTCAGAACGAATATTTTACTTTAGACAAAAGACTAGCTAATTGTTGTTAAAAATACATTCACGTTCGTCTAAATCATATTTTTTATTTAATTTATCATCTTATAGTAATAAATTTTATCTTACAGCAGTGGCGGCTTGTCAGGTGAGGCAACTGAGGCCGGGCCTCATCCTCATTTAAGCATGAATTTAAATTAAAATTTATTTTTAAGAATTAGTATTTTGCAGATTTGTTTTTATATTATAATTATTTTATAATTTAATATATTTTCAAACTAGTAAATCCTAGCATGAATATCAGGAGTAGTATTCAAGGCATTTATTTTGTTTTCTGTGTTCTACTGGAGAGCGATAAATTTTAAATCCAGGGCTCCCAGTGCAACGGGAAATACATATTCAAATATTTATCGTCGCACGGCATCCACTAGTAGCCGCGTCAATTACTACGAATCGAGGCCGATCTTACGTCACAATCACTTACGTCACTTTGCGCATGCGTATTAGGGTCTAATTCCAGAGAAAAGAGACTCCCATTGAATGGTTTATCTGCTAGGTGGTATGAAATTTTCCGGGCCTCTCGGTGAGCATCGTGGACTCTCGTACTACAATTTTGGCTGCATGCATTGAGCTACACCATATTTTTTAACGCGCGCCTTTTAACCAATAGGAAATCATCCCCCAAAAATGACGTAAAGATCACGCCAGTTTATTACTCCAGCGGGCCGTCGCGACGCGGCGCCTTCGCGTCAACTAATACAATTCAGTAACAGTTTGAATAATAATTTGTTCTGTGCTGGGGCCTGTTTCATAAAACTTACAAGTTGATTAGTGACTAGTGACAAGTGATTATAGAAATAACGACAAGTACTAATAATTTGTGTTTCATAAAATATTATTTACTACTTGTCAACCAAATGACAATTTCCTAAATTGTTATGGTGATTAATTGTTTTTTGACAAGAACTTGTAAAATTCTTTGAAATGATAAAAAAGCAGTTAAAATCACTTTCCTAAAGGAAATTAATAAAAAAACAGATTTTATTTGAAGCTCAACACCCCAAGTGACTAAACAAAAGGCTTGGCATGAAATTTATACCATTGCTGCATATTTGAGGATAGTTAGCAGCGAAAAAAGCTGGACTTATACAGGTGTCCCAAAAAAAAGACGAGTCCGTAGCTCCCTTATTTATGGGAGGATTTTAATTATCTATACACCAAATTAAATAGTTTTGAATAGGCTACAAAAGGGCATAATAAACTCACATATAGCCCCAAGGGCTTCAAGGCTAAACTGCAGGTACTTTAAAAAAAATAATTTTGATAGAAATTTTTATTCTGAAAACAACAATGTATCAGTATCAGAGATACGGTGTGGCAGAGCTAGTTGAATTTGCCGCTGTATACTCAAAGCATAATTTCTTTGCGTTTCGTGTTGTAATTTATTTCCAAAGGCATTAGATAGTACTTCCACTTTTACAGAACTTAGACGGAACCATTCATTAAATTCAAAAAAATATTGAAAACGAAAATTTGCTCTTTTTCGAAATATGTACTCTGGGACGTTTTACAATTTCAACATGTTCATCGTCATCACTCTCACTGTCCAAGGGCATAAAATATATATGTTAGAACGTGTTTATTAAAATGCACGGTGCTCCCTTAACTTGTCAGTTTTTACTAATAAAATTAACTAATTTTATTAACTAATTTTATTAGACTTGTCATTTTATGAAACAAAACGCTAGTAATTTAAGGAAAATTTGCTTGTCAGTTATGAACTTGTCGCTTGTCACTAATCACTAGTCACTTATAGTTTTATGAGTCAATAACTTGTCACATTTGTAATATTTGTATAGTAAAGTACTTGTCGGACAAGTTCTATTATTTTTATGAAACAGGCCCCTGGTCACCTTTGTGTCATTTTGCGTGGTTACATATTTTGATTTGGTTAAGTGCACATTTTTGATTTTTGGTAAGGTAACATAGGTAGATCAACCATCAAACATGAATCCCCAATTTGATTTAGTTATGTCGTTGTTAAATGTTCCAAAATATGCGCCTCACGCTTGGCCTCACCTCACCCAGAATTCACGAGCCCCCACTGTCTTACAGGTGGAGATTTTGAGCTACCTTAGACTATTGTTTTCGGTGACAGAAGTCAAATTTTAATCACAAGTGAGATAAAGTACTCACTAGTGAGTACATTTGACAGCTGCCATTTAACGTGACATAAAGTATTCATAAGTGACTAAATTTGACAACTGTCATTTTATGAATGAATGAAACTTCATTTCTTGGATTTTTTGCAATAGTTGCACCTGTAAGATAAAACGTCGTATATCACACGTGATCGAAATGCCATTATGAAACTCGTGAGAAGTGACCCACTCGTGTGCAAGCGCACTCGTCGGTCAAAATTTTCACTCTTGTATAATGATGCATTTCTATCATTTATAATATAATATACTAATATTAGTAGGTCTTAGGTTGTATTAAAAATCTTTAAATTGGTGAAAAAAAAATACCTGTATCAAAATATAATTTAGATTTCTCTGGAGCGAGTGTAAGTGGGCCAACTGAAGCTGGCCGGGGCTCGTATACCTGTTAACAGGATTATACCCACAGTAAAGATATAAATTATACCCATAGCTTAGGGCGGAAAGGAGGTAGTGAAAGAAAGCGGTCGAATTTGAATCCACCTACCGGTCAATAGGCATAACAACAATTGTGCTTGGACATCTTATTTCTATAAGGATAGAAGGTTGGTGTGTTGCCTACACGCCACCTATCAGAGTGTGAAACTTCAAAGCCATCTTGCGTTGGTTAAATGTAATATTTTTGGGCATTGTACAACCTTAAGTGCATTCCAGATTTCAGCGTCTGCATATTTTCCTGTTACGTCAATGTTCTCTCGAACTGTTCCGGTGAACAAAGCAGGATCCTGAGAAATTACGGAAATATGAGATCTGACAATGGCAATCATTTCTTGAGGTTTCACCGTAAAATTAAGATTACGCAAGCCATAATTGTCGGAGTCGTAGGAAAGGTAAATGTTGTTAAATTTTATTTCGCCTTGGTGCGGCCAACCTTCAACCAAAACACCGTCTCGGTGTTCCTGATCCTGTTTGGTGTATTCTACGATTCGTTCTACTGATGTTGCCTCAGTTTCAATTTTGATGCAATTACAGAGCGTGAGATTTAAACATTTCCTGAGGATGGCAGCCTGCGAAAGCATAAGACCAACATGTGCGGCGGATATATTTACAAGACAAGAGTATTTTGCAACAATTTTTCAATAAATTAAATATTCTTGTACCGGTGTCAAGGATCAAGAGAATCGTATCAGTATGACAGATACACTCCGCGACAACTGATTAGCCTCACCCACAAGATTTTTTCAAAATTTTGATGCTAATTGGTATTATTGCCAGATTCATTTAATGCACCAAGGTAGGCAACGATTGGTTTGGAAGAAAATTTGTCACTTCTGACAACTTAGAATTAACTGCAGAATTTTTTCTCCAAAAGAAATATTTTAATGGCGACAATTGATTAGCCTCACTAATTATAATTAAGTTTAAAGTAAGTAAAATTAAAAAAAAATAAATAAATAGGTTATTTACATTAAATTTTGAAGTTCTTAAAATAAAATGGGTCGCGGAAAAAGACTAACTGCCGAAGAGATTGGTAGTATTAAATGTTTAAGAGAATAAGGGTACCTACTCCAATGGAGAACTTGCTAGAAGAATCCAGCGTAGTGCCAAGGTCGTGAATAATTTTGTTCAAGATATTGAAAATTATGGAAAAAATTATAGAGGTGGCATTCAAACTGCTAGAACAGCGAGGGAAAGAAGAACTATTTTATGCGAAGCCTCCAATTCCACTATAAATCCCAGAAAAATTAAAGAAGCAACAGAATCTACAGCTAGTTTAAAAACAGTACAGAGGCTGATTAGAAAGTGTGCACACTTAAGTCCACGTCGCTTGAAAAAAAAACTCTTTTGACTCAAACGCATAGAGAAAATCGCGTCCATTTTGCAAGAAATCATATGGCGTGGCAAGAGCAATGGAATAGTGTACCTAATTTTCACGGATGAAAAAAGATTTTGCCTTGACGGTCCAGATGGATATTTATACTATTTTCATGACTTAAGAAAAGAAGAAGAATTTGCCGCTCGTCACCACAGACGGGAATCCGGGGTAATGGTGTGGGGCGCAATTTCGTCTAAAAAAAAAATTTCATACACTGCCTTTGGGGGATTGGCCGGAAGGATGGTGTCGGCTAAGTCTGAAAGTGGGTTAGACGGGTTCTTACCAGAGATGATCTCGTAAGGAGAATAACCGGTGCTGATGTGTGGGGTGACGTTAAACAAGAGCTCGATCTTTGATAGGATCGTACTTCAGCCTGCGTGAGAACGTGAACAGTAGGTTCGGAAAAGCCTACTTACTCAACTCCTTCATCACTCGCTCCGTGGGATTGGATTGCGGATGTCGAATCGTTGAGAAGGTGGGTCGGATGCCCCAACTTCGCAAGGTGTCTTGCCACTGTCGGGATTGGAACTGTGTCCCGTGGTCACTCAAGACAGCTTTGACTGGAATGATTCGGTGGAAATCATTCACAATCTTCTGCGCCGATATTTTGGCTTGGGCACGACGAAGCGGGTACAACCAGACAAATTTGGAAAAAGAGTCAATGACCACGAAGATATACGTTACCCTAAAACGACTTTCTGGAAGTGGTCCGTAATAATCCACAGTCACCAAAACTCCCGGATTTTCTGCGATGATGGGATGCATTTCACCTGAAAGCGTTCGGTTAGGGAACTTACACTTCTGGCACGTGTCGCAAGATTTGACGAATCGCTCTATGCGCGAACGCATCCTTCTGAAAAAGAAGTGACGATTCATTAGGGAGTAGATTTTGGTTATCCCAAAGTGACCATATTGTTCGTGGAAAAACCGGATGACGTCATCAACCAAAATTTCTGGAAGTGCAATTTTGGGAGTCCTATCGACAGGATGGACGAAGATAAGAACGTCTTGATGAATCCGGAAATGTGGGAAGAGTCGATCATGATCGGGTGGCACACCCCCCTGGATCCTAGCGTTGAAAATCGGGCCCAGAAACGGATCATCAACCTGCAACTGTCTCAGATTCTGGAAGTGAGCCTGCAACTCACCTAACCCAGAAGCAGTAAAAACTGCTGAGATAACCTCCACTTCTGACATCACAGTGGCGCCAACGATCGGCACATTCGGACCTCGGATCGGAACGGAACCCATATCTGGTGGAAAACGAGAAAGGGTGTCGGCAACGACATTATCCTTACCGCGGATGTGCTCCACGTCATAATCGAACTCGTTTAAAAGAAGTGACCACCTGGTGAGTCGATCGTTAAGCAGACGACACTGCTTCAGGAATTTCAAGGCGTAGTGATCAGTTCGAATTACGATTCTGTGGCCTAACAAGATGGTTCGGAACTTCTGTAAACCGAAGATGATGGCAAGCAGTTCCTTCTCGGTCACGGTGTAGAGCAACTCCGGTCCTCTCAACATGCGGCTCGCAAAACCAATCACGTCATGTTCGCCGGCATCGTCAAGCTGGTAGAGCTCTACTCCCAGAGCCACACCAGAACCATCGGTTTGAAGATAGAAGGTTTTGCTAAAATTAGGAAAGTGTAGAATAACCGTCTCTAAAAATAATTCTTTGGTCCTTTCGAAAGCCTGTTGCTCAACAGAAGTCCAGCTCCATCCAGTGCCCTTCCTTAACAGCTGTGTGGCGGAGATGTTCCTCGAAAGTTTGGGAGACAATTAAAAGGTCATCGATGTAGTTGATGGTGAACTCCCGGACCTCGGGACCTAAAATGACATCCATGGCCCTGCTAAAAGAACCCACAGCAGTCTTCAATCCGAAAGGTAGCACCTGATATGTGTAGGATTGGCCGTTGAACAGAAACGCGGTGTACTGCGTGCTCTCGGCGCTCAGTGGAATTTGCCAGTAAGACGAACGGAGATCAATGGCTGACATGAATCGCATCGACGGAAAAGAATGGAACAGATCCTCTGGTGGTCGAGGAGCTTCACAGTCCGAAACCATCTGCTGATCGATCCACCTGGCCTCCAGACAAATCCTGACAGATCCATCCTTCTTCTTTACGACCGTCATGGGGCTAGCAAAAGGGGACGCTTCTCTCTTAATCACACCCAACTGGAGCATTTGCTGGATGACTTTTCCAACCTCTGGGCGGAGACTAAAAGCAATGGGGTACGCCCTCTTGATGAACGGAGTGGCGTCGTGCATCTTGATGACGTGCACATATTCGTTTGTTCGGCCGGGCAACTCATTGAACGCTGTTTGATGCGAAACCAGGACATCAAACAGTTGGGACTTTTGGGACGGGCTCAACAGTGAAATGGCGTCGACCTTTTCTCGAAGGACCTCCATCGGAGTGATGGTTCGAGACAAATCCAATCGAAGTGGTTCGAAGGTGGCGGAAACCAAAGGCGACGACGTTGGCGGCGAATCGTTTTCTCGGAGAAAAGAGTCGATGTGGAACAGGACGGCGTGGCAAACGTTGTTGGACATGAATGTCAACGAATTGGCATCAAAATCCAACTTGCCTTTCACAGGGGAAAACCAATCCATGCCTAAAATCACAGGGAGAATCAAATTCTTTACCACTAAAAAGATACCTGACGATGAAATCTTATCTCCCAGTGAGAATTCGATCCAGGCCTGCGATTTGACACGGGAGCTCCTTGGATAAAAGTGGACGCAACGGGCAGTGTGGGAATTTTGACCTTAGCTGAAAGAATTTCAAACTGTTCCTCATTAATGCACGTCACCTCGCTTCCGTAGTCAAGCAGGGAAAGCAAATCCTCCCGGTGAACGGTTATGACGATGTGTGGCAGCAAGGACATGTTTTTGGACATGGGGTACGGCACATCGGACTGCTTCTTGATCGGCTTTATTGCCGTAGACGCGAGGGACTTGGGAGTATCATGACGACACAAAACCTCTCTGAACACCAACCCCAAAGGCGTTCGGAGCCCGGGACGTCCTTCGTTAAGAACCTGGGACGGTCGCTTCCACCCCAAACGGCGGAGGAAATCATTCCCTCTAGGGTATAACGCAGCGCATTGTCGCCTCGACAATTTCGGGAGCGGTCCAATCTGGTATTGCCCTGGGCCTAAAAACGGAAAACCAGAACAACAAGGAAAATGCTGCGGTACATACCCTTCCGAAACAAATTGAATTAAGGGGAAGTTGGAGGTTCGATCGGGAATCTCTGGACGGGAACACCTCCCATTCACGTCCTGCGCCCGTTTCCCGACTGATGATTTGGCGGTGGCACTGAAAATGGGTCAAACGAGGGTTGGGGCGGTGGTGCTACTATGGAAGAGACCACGGCTGCTTGTGGCGGTGGGTAAGCGGTGGTTTTGAACGGGGCTTTTGGTGGGAAGTTTGGTTTGGGGGCTTCCCAAGTTCGGTTCCGCGGCGGCGGATCCACTCTCGGCCTCTTCGGTGGGTGCAGCACGGACTGCCTCTCCAAAAAGTCCAAGGCCTCCTGGATGGTTCTTTCGCCGCGAGGTTTCTCCGACCTGAACAGCAGTGTGATGGGCTCCGGGAAGAGCTGCATCAGGTCTTCCACCAACACACACTCCGGGATGGCCTGCGTCAACGTACGCATCTGGATGGCCTGCTCCATGAAGAAGTCGACCATCGACTCTCCCTTCGTGGCGTTGTAACGTCGACCCATGACGCGTGCTCGAACAGCGAGCTGGTGCCCCGTCGACCAAAACCTCTCCTGAAACTCACGCAGAAATTGATTATAATTCATCCACTTACCCCTGTGGAACCTCGCCCATTTGGCCGCTGACTGTCTGAGGCAGTCGACGATCTCCGGCAGCTTCTTCTCCGGAGGCAGGTGTGCGTCGGCCCAGTAGGCCTCGAACTCCTCCAGGAAGTGCGCCGGGTTTTCCGTCTCGGAGTTGGCAAAAGTGGGGCGGCGCCTTGACGCACGAGACGAACTCGCTGCCATGGCTAACGCCACTCGTCGCCACTCGGACATCTCGTCTCTCGCCGGTGGTGGATGGACAGGCGGCGGTTGGCACGGCAGCGGCTGGACCGATGGTGGTTGGACCGGCGGTGGCTGGACCGGTGGGGGCTGAACCGGCGGTGGCTGGACCGGTGGAGGCTGAACCGGCGGTGGCTGGACTGGCGGCTCGGGAGCTGGCGGAGGTGGCGGCGGACGGACGACAGGTGGTGCCACAGGCAACGGACCTCCGGCGTCGGGACCCTGAACGAGCCGTGCTGTCAACAGCTCAATGACCGCGTTGGTCCGCTGCTGTTGCTCCATCATCCGCACCATTGTTTCCTGTTGCTGCCGAAGCAGCGCGAGGGTGGGATCCTCTGCTCGCTCTCGCGGCGCAGCCCCCCTTCCTCGGCGGCGACCTTCCATCCTGGACTCCTATAACAACAAAACACAACCAAGAAACGGTTTTCAACAAACATGCAAAAGCGACCAACACCCTGACACTCCTCACTAGGACCCTACGCAATTTGTATCCTGGTCACGGCACCAAAAATCTGTAATGATCTGAACATTACTGTTTATCCGCCATTTTGAAAACAGAATAGACAACCCCTGAAATGTAAACGAACCCCAAAAGTAAACCAACCCCAAAAGTAAACGAATAAAAGAAGTAAACACGTTAAAAGCAAAAAAAAAACTAAACAAAAATGTGGCCAAGTGGTGATCGTCGAAAAGTGTTAGGACCTACGTTGTGTTTTTTTTTTGACAAGATTTCGAAGGCGGATCAGATTCGGGGAGTGTCGATAGAAATGAAACAACTAGGTGTGGAGGACGCCAAACTTTTATTTCATTTAATTATTTTGATCTGCAATAACTTTGAATTTTGAAGCGAGCAACGCAAGATGGCAACAAAACAAAATAAAATATGTACACAAATAAACAGCATTAAACGATGCAACACAAAATACATAATTTACCAAAATCGAAATAGCAAACGATGAATTTTCAAAGAAATAAAGACAAACAAGAAATTAGACACAATGCCAAATCTCACGTTGCACTCG
Organism: Tenebrio molitor; assembly: GCF_963966145.1. NCBI lineage: Eukaryota > Metazoa > Arthropoda > Insecta > Coleoptera > Tenebrionidae > Tenebrio > Tenebrio molitor. The sequence goes on from NC_091049.1 coordinate 12,891,216, forward strand.
CATACGCCAGACGAACCTACAGAGTGGATTTTTGAATTAAGGTGAATGAACGAATTTTTCCCGACAAAATACAAAAATAAACAAATTATAAAACACGGTTATTGCAAAACGGGACCGATAAAACCTCCGTAAACGGTATCTTAAAGGCGAAATTTTTTCCAACTTCATAACAAATTTTTCTTAAACACTAATTACAATCAAATATTTCATTTCGGTACAGTTGAGATACGGGAACGCGCGGTTTCGTCACGAGCCGTTTAAATGGAGAGACAACAACTACAGAGTACATGTGTGACCATTCCTACAACCTTTAACGCATGCGACACCCCCGCGCCCTATTTCTACATCCGCATGCCGGTCGGAAGGGAGATGACGGGACACACAACTTCCATGTGTGGACGTGAATCTCACGCGTAGGTTCGGAGGGGACGGGACACACAACTTCCATGTGAGGACGTGAATCTCACGCGTAGGTTCGGAGGGGACAAACAAAAAAAGAAAAGAAATTACGCTGAGCGAACGAAACTACAACGTGCAGTGATCTATATAGTCCCAATCACCAATCAATGCCTAACGAATTGCGGAACATTTATTACAACCCGTGACGAAACGAACGCTGATGTCGCTCTAAACTGCTTTCCCAATTACATGACACAACCGCGTGCAACAGAAAACAACAGCGAATTCTGCTAGAAATCTTAACGCTAACACTTACAAACTAACATGCAGTATTTACAATGCTTTTCTACATGCAAAACATACCTATAACAACAAAACACAGTCCTGGCTCGAACAAAGATTAGTGTAACGCGTGAGACAAAGGGAAAAAGTGGCGCCAAATGGGACAGCGTCAATATCACTGATTTGCACCAAATCTCACGGGAAAACACTCCGTCTGTTAATTTGCGAATGAAAAGCGGATGGCAGTGGGAATTAGCAAAAAAAAAACGAGATTTTTAAACAAAACACTGCACGAACCAAACACGTCTTGCCTCCGGCGAGGGTGGAAAAAGAGAGGGCGCTTTCTCCTCCCACCATCCCTTAAGTCACTTCTTGACCATGGCCTACTGGATTCCATTTTTGGTAAACAAACCAAGGCCTACTTGGTAGCCGTGAAGTGGAATTTTGAATCTGGGCACTACAATATATCTGTACCTTTTAGGTTTTTAGTCCTTTTAAGAATTAACAACTTACATTGCCTTGTTCTCAATTTTATTAAAATTGGTCTTTTCTTCCTTGTTTCGTAAGTGCCAATTCTGCTCACTTATACTATTTCCGTGTTCGCGTTGACCAGATCTGCCCCGATTTTTCTCAAGACCTTTTGCACTTTTTCTCTTGTTTCTGCGTGGTCTTCTCTTTCTTGATCCTTGTATTATTATGTTGATTCTCCTTATTTCTCTTTCTGTCATCTCCAATCTTTCCTCTTGTTCTCTTATGTTCCGTTTTAGATTTTCGTTTTCCAGTCTCAAGCATTTCATTTCTTTTGCGTTCTTGTCAATCTTCTTGTCCACCGTTGTAATCATCTCACCTATTTGTCTGAACATGTTCCTTATGTCTTCCATTTCCTCGTTGTTGTCTGTCTTTGTCCAACCCATTGTACCTGTTTGTCCTTGAGCGCCGATGTATCAGTGATCGCGCAGCGGTTGCCGGTACACCGTTCGCGTGAAAATGACCTTGTCGATTCTACACCTCGGGACAAGGACCCCTTATCACCAGCTTGGATTTTACTGATTCTGGATCTTATTGGCTTTCCGTGTTTTTCTTGAACTCACTGTAAAGTCCTCGTCGAAAAATAGTCAATTTTGACTTAAATTGCAAATCATTTTACAATAAGAGAAAAAATTGTCTTATAACTACCATAAATAAGGAGTTTACCCGATGTTTGCCCTTCCTTGAGTCGGTACTGCACAACAAAGGGGCAATAAAATTGGATGGTATAATGGAATTATTTATGGGGTTTTCTCTTTTATTGTAAAATGATTTACAATTTAAGTCAAAATTGACTAATTTTCGACGGGGACTTTATCTGTTACAACCACTACCCCACACTACCCACGTTGTTGGTTATTTCCAGTGGCGGCTCCTCCTAGGAGGCAACGGAGGCAGTGCCTCCCCAAATAAAATTAAATAAAAAGAAAATAAAAAACATAATACTTAATTAAATATTATATTAAATCATATTATTTATGAAGATATTTGCTTATAAATGATAATTATTCTCGTAAAAATGTGTTACAATAGTATATTAAGTATAAAGAACGGTACATTGTCATTAACGTTCGTCATGCTTATGAGATTTTTTGCGCGATTGAATATTTATTACAAAACATTCACATCTAGAATAGGCCCAATGCGATACGTGTTTATACCCTTCATATCGTGTTGCCACAATGTAGATTTTTGTATCGCGTTTCTAAGGCAATCTGCAAACAACTACCGCCATTGCAGTTTTTGTGCGCAAATATTGCGAGTTGTGTTTAAAAACAAGCAGTAAAATGAGTGATATTAGTGATTCCGAAAACGAAGTGGATGTTGTAGAAGAAACTTTGAATATGGGGTGCGTCACAAATAAAGAATTTTTGAAACTAACGACCTCAACGTGTAATTAAGAAGACAAGGAAAATTTGGGGTATGAAAATTTTGATAATTCTAATGTCGCGGCAAGTTCGCTAATATTATTTCATTGCAGCGGCAAGGAATGCCGTGTGAGTTTCCAGAAAGTGCTAACATCTTGTCTTCAACTTCTGTCTACATAAATCAAGAATTTTCGAAACCAGCGAACTCAATATGTAATCAAGAAGACAAGGAAAATCCGGGGTATGAACATTTTGACAATTCTAATGTCGCGGCAAGTCTGTTACTAAAATTGTTTCGTTGCAGTGGCAAGGTACGCCGACTACAAGAGCTGTGTGAGTTTCCAGAAAGTGCTAACATCTCGTCTTCAACTTCCGTCTACATAAATGAAGAATTTTCGAAACCAACGATCTCAATGTGTAATCAAGAAGACAAGGAATATGCGGGGTATAAAAATTTTGACAATACCAATGTCGCGGCAAGTTTGCTAATGCTATTTTGTTGCAGCAGCAAGGAAAGCCGACTACAAGAGCCGTGTGAGTTTCCAGAAAGTGCTAACATCTTGTCTTCAACTTCTGTCTACATAAATGAAGAATTTTCGAAACCAACAACCTCAATGTGTACCTAATCAAGAAGACAAGAAAAATGCGGGGTATGAAAATTTTGACAATGCCAATGTCGCGGCAAGTTTGCTAATGCTATTTCATTGCAGCGCCAAGGAAAGTCGACTACAAGAGCTTTATGAGTTTCCAGAAAGTGCCCCCACATCTTGCCTTCAACTTCTGTCTACATAAAAATTATTATAATAATCGATTCATTTTGAATAAACTTTACTTACCGTTCTAGAACACCAAAAATTACTTACCATCGAGTTTATCGTTAGCAACGAGTAAACACAGCTTACCATCTTGGAAACAGACGTGGTAAACAACCAAATAGACTACAATCGCGCAAAAAAGATTTTAGCGGTTAGCATTTGTTGCTTTTGTCGGCCGGAGGCAGCGTTTAATTTAGCGCAGCACTGTTCCCAGCTAAGCGGACGAAAATGCATGGAAATGCACCTAACTAGCATCGACTCGCTCGGAATAAATCGTTTTCTGCCCGAGAAATAACATCGGCCGGCGGCATGCCGCGTTTTCAGACGTCACGATTCGTATATTCGTATATTTACAACTGTATATTGTAGGTGCTCGTTTGTTTTTGTTTTAGATTTGGAGTGGTGTTATTGGTCCCTGGTCAAAAGTCCGTGTTTTATTTATTTTTATGTTGTTTAATAAAATGAATGAAGATGTGGAAATTAAAGAAATTGTGAAGATATTATTGATTAATTGTTAAATCATCCATTTAATTTAATTCACTGTCTTACGACAAATTGTAAAAAGTCAAGAACAGCCACAACCAAATTTAACCGGCCTTATACAACGTGTAACAGAAATAAGTACATTAATTTTATGTGCTAATAGAACTCGTCAAAAGGAACAACTTTTCTATCTACCATTTTGCCGAAAAACGATGTTTAATTCCAAAAAAAAAAATTGGAGAGATTTTTCACTAAAATAACCCTACGCCACTAAATACTGCAATGGCTAATCGAGATCAGCGCTAATATGAAAAAAACGTCCTTTTCATCCAGAAAACGTGTTTTAACGCAGAAATCGAAATTCAAAGAAATCTACCCGTATAGCAAAAAATCCAATTCGTAAGAATCTGGTTGTTTCACGTTTTTAGGTAGCTTAGTTTTGGAGATATGAACGGTTTTAGGAAAATCTTTCCTATTTTTTTAAGCCACTACGCAACGTTTTTCGCCAAAATGGCAGAGAGAAAAGTTGTTCCTTTTGATGAGTTCTATTACCAGTTAAAATTAATGTACTTATTTCAGAAACACCCTGTATGCGTAAGTGGAAAGCAGAGACGGTAATTTAACACTACGTGGTTACGTGGTATCAGAAATGCACATGACTCGTCGGAAGTGTGAACAAAAATTTGTTATTTTGTTGGCCTTGCATGCTATTTGCTGCTGAAACAGAAAACACGGTTTAGTCGCGTTTAAGATTTAATGATTTTAAAAATATTGCCCTTTGTATCGAACGACACCAAAAATCAAAAGAGCACATCAAGTCAGTCGTAAAATTTCATTACATACTGGGAAAACAGAACATTAAAAACAGAACAATAATATACTGTTTGTCAAAAAGCAATGTTAACTGTAATAAAATTTATAACATAAAATTTACTCCAAATTTTAACAGAAAATGTTAATCTAAGAATACAGTATATCAATGCTGAGATTTTAATAATACAAATGGGGGTTTTAAATGAACCAAAAAATGTCATTCTTCTGAAGTTTTTGGGTAAAATCAAAAATACGTTGTGGATAAAATGTTGTACTGCGTTTGTTGACTACCAGCAAATAAAACTCGTGAAAACTTAAACACTCGGCCGTGCAGCCTCGTATCTAAATTTTCTCGAGAGTTTTATTTTTTCCTCTTTTAAACTCAATCCGGGGACAAACTGTATATACCGGTGCCCCAAAATTCGTGGAACAACTCAGTTGAGCAATATCAACTCATGTTAAGAAATTATTGGAAAAGTAATTAAAAAATTCTATATAAAGAATCTAAAAGTAGATTTGAAGATATGGGGGCTCAAAAGGTGCAGCTTTGATCTCGTTTATTTTAAATATTAAAAAAGATTTTTTCTACAACCGTCAAAAAACGTGACATTTATTCATCGTTATCAAGTCGCAAAGTATGTAATTTTTGATAGTGAAAAAATATTTGTCAAAAAGTATCCTTGGATGCTAAAATAGTTATATTTTAGCATCCAAGGAAACTTTTTCACAAATATTTTAGCATTCAAGGAAAATTTTACAAAAATTTAAAAAATCAAAAATTCTCAAATCGGTTGTAGAAAAAATAGTGTTTGTATTTCGTGCACAAGATGATTGTTTTGTTGGCGCATTCGAATGAGTTTTTGGTCGAGACCGTCAGGTCGAGACGAGAGAATGGCGAATTTGGCGAAAAGCAATAAATATATTTTGTAAATAAGGCAAAGTTCCTGTCTAAAAAGGTGAGAAAATAAATGTCGGTTGTAGTTCGGAAAATCAATGTCAATTAAATAAAAGTAGAACCTAAAATTTCTAAATAATCCACTGGAATGGTTATGAAATGGTAGATTACGTTACGAGTTCAGAAAATTGGAAGTTTACTAGACGAGTATGGCAAGTACGAGCGTTAGCGAGTTCTTAAATGCCATACGACTCCAGTAAAATCGCTATTTTTTCGCATTTTAGAAATATTAAAATTTTGTTCGTAAAAAAGTGGAATATTACTCAAAATCGTACAGTAATGGTTGCTATGCTGTAAAGTGACCCATTACTGTACGATTTTGAGTAAAGTAATATAGTTCACTACTGTATAAAATGCGAAAAATAAATTACTGGTCAAACTAAAGATGCGGCTTAATTATAAAAGTGCACTCTACTCACTTTCTAATTCGTGATGTAGATGAGAAGTTATATTTTGTCCTTTATAAGAGTGTGCCTTGCTATGTTCACAATTATCGTCTTTACCCCGGGTGGTATACTAGGGAGCTGAAAGGCAACATTCGTTCAAAGGAACGTTGTTATAAGAATTATAAGAGGTTCAGAGCGGAAAGTGATCACAAGGAATATGTGAGATTGAGAAGATTGGTGAAGACACAAATCTTGCGCGACTCCTACATCCATCTCGTTGAAAACTCCGTGCAGAAGGATCCAAAAGGGTTTTGGTTATATGTTCATGATAGAAAGGATCACACCAGAATTCCAGCTAAAATGTCCCATGATGATGTCACCTACAATCAGCCGCAGGACATAATCAACTCTTTTGCTGATTATTCTATTAGTATTTATTCCACGTCTTCTCTTCCCGGTAAGTGTACAGCAGGGACGTATAGTAATTGCCTCAGGCCATGTTTTACTTTAAACAAATTTGATACATCGGAATGTGACAATGTACCTGGTTTTTTGGTCAGGGATTGCAGAAATGTATTGGTCCAACCGTTGGTACATATTTTTAACCTGTCCCTGGTACAGGGCACGTTTCCGGACATTTGGAAAACTGCAAAGACTGTGCCAATTCATAAAGGCGGAAACCTGGCTCAGATTGAGAATTACCGCCCAGTGGCTTTGCTGTCCCGCTTTTCAAAAGTTTTTCAAATTGCCATTTTCAACTCCTTGTCTTCGGTCTGGAGAAGCTTTCTGACACCTTAGCAGCACGGTTTCTTGAGAGGTTGTTCTACTGTAACGAACTTGGTCTGTGTGACGCAGTTTATCTCGGAATGCTTGGACAGGAGGGGACAAGTCGATGTGATATATAGGGATGTCGCCAAAGGGTTTGATTGGGTTTGATAACAATATTTTGCTTCAAAAACCTTTCCGAGTTCGGTGTCCATGGACTCCTCCTTAAATGGTTTTCATCCTACCTTACTGGAAGGCGGCAGCTTGCTCCTTACAATGGATTCTCTTCAGGTGAATATTCTCAAGGGTCGGGGGTTCCCCAGGGTTCCGTCTTGGGCCCGCTACTTTTCAACGTTTACATCAATGATATTGTTACCGATTTAGAGTTCCACGCCCTGCTGTTCGCTGACAATCTAAAGATCTACCGACAAGTATCCAGTAGTGAACATTGTGTCATGCTGCAAAATGATTTGGAGACAATTGACAAGTGGTGCAGGCAGAACAACTTTAGTCTGATTATTGGCAAATGCTCGGTGGTCTCTTTTTCTCGAAAAACAGATAGGACCAATTTGACTACACTTGCGGAAATACGACTGTGGCACGGCGTTCGTTTCACGAGCATGTGCAGCGTGTTTCGAATAAAAGTTATAAATCGCTTGGATTCGTTCTACGCAACAGCAAAAGTTTCAAATCGATTGATGTCCTGAAAACACTGTATTCGGCGATTGTCAGGTCCAGACTAGAATACACATCCACGGTTTGGGCACCATATTACCTATACGCGAAGGCTGGCTTGGAAAGAGTGCACAGGCGCTTCCTGAAGTATCTATTCCATAAGGTTGAGGGACATTATCCGCCCAGGGGTAGGGTTACTCAGGCAATTCTGTTTCGTCTCCCTGCAATGCAGACGAAACGTTGCAGACGTGAAATTTCTCTTAAAATTAATTGTTGGCGAAGTCGACTGTCCGGAGCTATTAAAAAGAGTCTCATTTCGTGGGCCCCGATTTAATTCGAGGGACAAATCCAATTTCCTATTGCTTCTCTAGAAGACGAATATTATGGCTGGGTCACCAATAATCAGAATGTTCCGTATGGGGAATTTGCTTGCGGGGGAGGTTGATCTTTTTAACTGCATCACCAAGGACATTACCGATGCGGCGGTTATGTGTTTTGCGGGGATTTTGTAGTTCTCTTGTTGTCTCGTTTTGTCGATTTGCGGTTTTGTATGACCTATTTTTGTTTTTATAGTTTGGTCTTTTGTAGTTTAGATGAAATTATTTTCGTTTATTTTGTCTACTCCAATAAGTGGGCTTCGGCCTGTTGGAGTCGGAACTATTTCAAAGGTATAACATCGGCCGAGCCTGTTAACAGGTAAATGGTATCCGGCGCTTCACGCTGCGATAGTGCACTATTTGGTGGGAACGAGCCTATTATTATTATTTAAAAAAAACAATGATCGAAACGACTACAATCTTTTCTTATTTGATCTTTTCTGTCAGTTTGAACACCAAAAACTATATACTGGGATTTTTCAACCGACGATTTAATAGCCCAAGTATGTCTCTTGCGCTCTTAACAACATCGAGTAATTTTAATTGTTCCTGAATAGCCACGGATATATGTGGTACTCGTTAAGCTATTTTATGTATCAAAACTTTGGCAGATTTTGTAGTAGCATCAACATCATCAAAGATTAAAGCGTTATTATCTGTATTGCTACAGACTAATACCAATTCTTTAGAGCTATTCTCTAAAAGCATCCATAGTTGAACGCGTTAACCGTACTCTAAAAAATTTAATGTGGAAACAATTCAGTTTGCAGGTAATTATAAATGGATAAAAGTACTAGCTGACATTACAAAACAATATAACAACAGCTATCACAAAACGATCAAAACCAAACCATCAATGATAAATAAAAGAAATGAAAAATTAATTTTAAAGTGGATTTATACTCATGTAATATGCAGTTGGAGATCATGTTCGAATCAGCAAACACAGTGATACACCCCGAACTGGTCAAATGAAATTTTTCTCATAAGGAAAGTTAAATTCACCAACCTACTTATCTGCTAAAGGATATGAACGGAAAAAATATTTTAGGTGGATTCTATGAAATGGAGTTGAAAAAGTTTTGAAGAAGAAAGGAAAGAAGCTCTACGTGAAATGGTTAGAATTCGATGAAAGTCACAACGCTTGGATTGATGGAAACAATATCACATAGAACTGTTACAGATTGTGCGATTCTGTTTTCAAAATTTAGCAATATTGTTATTGAACAACATTGATTTTTCATAGATCCAACCACTCAATAGCTTCATATCATAGCAACTACAACCTTGGTACAATATTGGTAAATTTTAAAACAGAATCGCACCAAATATCTACTAATCACACCTTATATTACTACAATAAATTGTACACACCCATTCTATAATACATAATATTTCGCATACAAATTCTGCTTTAATTTCATCCCACAACCTACCCTGACATTTCACTCTCCAACACATGTCACATCAAGAATATGAAACAACACAACCAAAACAATAATTCACATCACACTAAGAGAAGTGAACCAGAAACCGCCACCGCTTTTCAAGACCCCAATACACAATTCACATTTTCGAACGTTTCAGTGAGCCAGAATCTGTCACCACTTTTCCAGGTCAACAATTCAAATTTTCGCGCGCCAGGATCGGCCTCACTTAACTACTTTTTTCAACGCCAACTTTGCGGTGAAATTTAAAAAAACACCCCATACAATCTTTTCGTGGAATATTATGTCGAATGACTTCACATTCACAAATCATTTTTTTTTTCGAATTTATTCAATAACGGCATCATTACAAATCGAATAAGTCCCATTTCTATTCTAACTGACATGTCAGTCACACTGAAAGGAGAGTTTGATGATATCATTTTTCATGAAAATGGACAAACACTTTACAAATAGGATTCGACGATTATTATTAAATCAGTTCATTCTTCGCTGTTGATTGCCGTAGATGCATCCGATTTTCCTGCAACCCACTGTTTCGCCAAAGACTCTTCTGCTAACTTACTCGTATCAACGCCCGAATCTCTCTGAGACGCTGCTTTGCTTTCAGTTTTCATAAGAATTGTGCAACACTTTCCATTCATTTCTGCAATCTTCGGGGCTTACTGGATTGAACTTTCCTCCGGCTTCAGTTAAATCTAACTCCAGTCCGATAGATAACACGGATTTTCATAATGTGGTAATTCTATTGGGAAATGATGACTTATACCGCGGTTCTTCAGTTACTTCTAATTTGTTTGAAAATTTCTCGGCAAAATCGAATTGTATTTGGGGTACATGCGACATGAAATTATATCCTGATAAATTCTTCTTTTGCTTAATGGGTTACTGTTTAACCTAAAGATATAATTTGGGTTTGTAGATTTTTTTTAAATAATCTGATTCTGACAATAACCGGGTACATCACTTGTCAGGACTAAAACGAGCTGGATATCTGTAAGGGTCCCAACGGTGAAAGGATATTTTTTGAGGTTCTCAAAAGAACGCTATAACTAAAGAATAATTAAAAGGCGTACGATTAGGTTTTATTACATTAGGTTTTTTTGACTTTTGACACGGCACGGCAATTTTGCCGGAGTGCATACACTATTACGGATAATATTATCAAGTAATAGTGCAGTGCTTATCAACATAATTACCGGCGTCTCGCCTCCACGTTTTAACTTTTTTGTGTTTTATGTTCTGTGTCAATCTTAAGGAATTTCCTCACGATATGACATGAGTATAATAATATACCTTTTTAAATTTTTAAAAAGAGATTGCGGTACTATTCCCGTTGTTGAAATTATAAGTGGTAAAATCGATTTTTTTTTCTAAACACCAAAGATGTCTCATAGCTATTTTTGTATTATATGTCTGTGTTATATTGTGTGAATTTGGAACAGCTACAGGGTGACTGACGAAAAACCTTTGACGCTGTATCTTACTTATTCTTTATCCGATTTGAATAAATGACACATCAAATGAAATACTTCGAAAAACACTTCATTATTATCCTATTCGATATTTTTTTCGACATCTATTTTTTGACAGACGATAGCCAACTTTTTTTTTTCAAATTACACTCTATATATTTTTTTATTCGTTCTTATAAAGAATCTTCTTTTGAATATTCTTACATTAAAAGAAAAACAAAAAAACCTATTTTAAATGATAAAAATCAAAAATCAAGTAATCAAATTTGTAAACAACACAAAATCTATTCTAGTTGCTCAAAATTTCCTCAATGCTGTTGCAGACACTATCGATGCCTTCTAGAAATGCCCACCTTTGCATTTAGTAAAAAATTTCGGGGTTTTTCCTGACATACTCGCACTATCTTTTTTCTTAACTCTTTTTGGGTACCTGGTGGGGTGAAATAAACATTGTCTCGAAAGTTTTGAATGAATATAAAGAAATGCAATGGATTCAAATCTGGGGATGTAGCGAGCCATCGAATACCTCCATGAGCACCCATTCGTCGTTCACCAAAATGTATTAAATGATTTAAAAATACAAAATTCATGCGTGCATTATGTGGTATGGCGCCGTCCTGATGAAACACGACTCCATTCAACACTGCTAATGGTATCTCATCCAGAAAATTGCTTATTTCGTTTGATAATAAATAATACGATATTTTGTTTGATTGAGACTGCTATCAATAAAAAAGGGACCCACTAGTCCATTCTATCTCCAAAAATGCCACACCACAGGTTAACACTAAATCGTCTTTGGAAATTTTCTTCCACAGCAACATTATAATATTATTATTATCAAAGTGTTTCGACAAATGAATACTCAGAGCTTACTTAGTCATTTGGAGCATTTAGAACAAACTTCTCTCTTGTTTATTTTGGTCACTTGATTTTTAAATTTTGTACATTTACTCTTTCATTTCTTGACTTTTGTTTAATGAATGGGTATAGTTCTTTGCATTTTTATATTCAGAAGACAAATCTCTACAATACTCAATAAAAAAAAACGTACAGTGCTATTTGAAAAAAAGAAGCTGATGTTCATCTGTCAAAAACTAGACGCAATATATTTTTTTTATTTAGTTGTGTCATTTATTCAAATTGGATAAAAAAATAAGCAAGATACAGCATCAAAGGTTTTTCGTCAGTCACCCTGTATATCTAAAAGATATGCTTGCTTTTGTTGTTTATTTAAAATAATAATGTCTGGTCTGTTAAGCTGAATATGAATGAAACTGTACGATCAAAATATAATTCGTAATTGTCATTTTTCCAAATAACTTTCTGGTTTATAAATACAGGGTGTCTCAGCTAAGACTTTCGAGCCTAATATTTCGGTTATTTGCCAACGGATTTTTATGAAATTTAAAATACAGATATTTTAGACCGTGAAGGTTCAATTAGTAATAATAAAATTACCTTAAGTTAAAAAATGTAATTTTAACACATGTTTCCTTTATCGAAAATTATGCGCGATTATTATTAGATTGTTAAACATTAACAAATAGGGGTCTACACAAACAATTAAGTAACCTTTCGAAACAATTGATGATTAATTGCCAAGCAACATTTTGTACACCCTTTAAAGTCTGTCAAAATTGGGCGCGCTTTATTAGAAACGTCAAATTGTCAAAATACTCTAAAAATAGACTACAGCGGCAGAAATTTCAATATTGTTACAACGCATTATTTCCAATCTTTTTTATTCAAAATAATTTATTAAAAAAAAAAATCAGGTACCGACATTTTTTATCAGATTATTGCACAGTGTGCATTTTAGAGAAATTTTATCGGGTTATTTTTTGTTTTCTCGTTTTGATTGGTCAATATTTGTCATGCAATTGGTTGCTAAACACATGAAGGAAATAATCACTTAAATTTAAAGGTGTGTAACCTTTATCCGTTGAAACCAAAGCATTTAAAAAAGTGTTATCACGAGTTCTATTGAGAAAATAATTTTTTTGTTCGACACTCATAATTTGAGAATTTTCTCCTATGTGAACGGATTTTGATAAATGTCACAACTTGTCAAAACAAAACGTCAAGCAAATTTTAAAGGTTTTAAGCGATTTGGAGCCATTAAGGGGCTCGTCGAACAAAAAAACGTTGTATTCAACTCGTTCGTGTGTAAATTGGGCCTTTTTGGCACTCGTGGGCCTTTAAAACGCGTGCCAAAAAAGGCCCAATTTACACACAAACTCGTCAAATAAACTACTATTTTAGTCAAGCAATTTGATTGTGTTGTAGAATTTCTAGATTTGAAAAACACCTACCACCATTTTCGCGTGGTAAATTAAATCTTTTAATAACAGATTTGGGGTGATGTTTACAAAATTTTGTAAAGAGAACTCTAGTTCGAATGTTTATATTCTGTAAATTAGTTTTGGACCATTTTATAACACCAAAAGAATAGGTCAACAATGAAACAGCATATGTATTAACTGCTTTAATTAAATTATTACCGTTTAATTTTGATTTTAAAAGAGATTTAATTCTTAAATAAAATTGTTTTTCTAAATTTTAAAATTAATGATGGGTAATGTTATGTTATTATTTTTATTGCCCCTATTTCCAGGTACGATACAAATTTAATATTGTAACGGTCCGAATAGGTTCGATAAATTAAGAATTTTAATTTTAAAATCATTTCAACGAAATATTTTAAATACCGTTCATTTGCGACGGAAATGCTGGTCTGTTGAAAATTTTATTGATGCCGTTTCGGCACCACATTCCTCAAGTGAAATCTGCCAACCTTTCTTTGAAAATGCAGGTACGCGCCCGATCCAAACACAACACAAAGATAACAGTTTTCATGGGAAAAGAAACATTGCAAAATTTACTCATTCGACAATTTGGGGAGTCCAGTTAAAATCAGGGGATAATTGAATTAATGAATTTGATGATGAATGATGTTAGCAGGTTTCAAATTGAGAAAACCACCAAACCAATGTTCATTAGGTTAATTTACTTTTTTTAGCATTCTCAAATTTGTAGCAGATTTGTAATTAAAGGGCGAGAATTGCAAATTAGAAACAGAGCACTTTATCGTAGAAAATAACTAGGATCGTTTGCACCTTTAGTTAGAAAAGAAACAAGGCAAAGTAGAAAGGCAGTCGGTAGAAACGGTATAGGACGATTGCGCCGGTAGTACCTGAGTTGTTTTAAGCCGATGGTACGATTGCGATTGGTACGAAGTGGTTGTTAATACCTGGGCACGATTGCGCCGCACCCCTGATTCTGTAAGCCCCTTAATAAAATACAGGTAATAGGTAATGGTGGGCCCCAACGATGTTTAAAAGCAATTATGAAAACCAAATAATATAAAAGATTCTCAACAAACCATTTATTTACAAAAAAGATATATACAACACCTTTTTCCGTGCTTCCACAATTACGGAATTTAAAATTTTCGAAAATTACAAGAATCTTGCCACGTTCACTAAGCATGTTCTCCATTGTAGCGTTTATTCCAGCGATCACTTGAATATTGTTGGACGAAACTAATGATTTTAGTAAAACGCTGTCCGAATATTCCCAACTACCCCTACTTTATTTGCAAACAGGTACAGGTACCTCCCTAATTACCCTTCCCGTTAAGGGATTAAATTTAGTACCGGCGCAATCGTACCTGTGGATTACAGGTAGTTTGAGAGACCCCGGATTATACCAGGTCATATGGGCGCAATCGTCCCCTGCCCGGTAGAAAACACAAAGGACCGGGAAACGGTAAAGCCAGGTAGTCGTAGAAATCAGAGGTGTGAGTGAAAGAGAGAGAATGAAAATTAGGAAGTAATTATTAATTAGAACGGTTTTGGGGAATCAAACCAATGTAGAACAATTTGTAGAAGTAGCAGGTCAATGGAATTTAGTTGCATGATATGACACTTACGTAACAGCGTTTCAAGCCCAATTTAGGTTTCAAGATAAGGTTAATTTATTTCATTTTAATTCTGTTTGTTTCATTTTAAATCTGTTTCTTTAATTTTAATTCTGTTTGTTTCATTTTAATTCTGTTTGTTTCATTTTAACTCTGTTTGTTCCATTTTAATTCTGTTTGTTTCATTTTAATTCTGTTTGTTTCATTTTAATTCTGTTTGTTTCATTTAATTCTGTTTGTTTCATTTTAATTCTGTCTAATTCTTGGTGCTCATTTTTATTATTGTATAGAGTCAGTAATTTAGTGTTCTTTTTCAGAGTTCTAATTCAACAACAAATTTGTACATTCAGTCTGGTCCTAACGAAAGCCTAAATTTAAACATTTAAAATAATGGTGGAAAAACGGAAACTGTAATTTCAAAAGTTCTAGAGATATCGAAAAGGTGTCGCGATCGGCGTAAAGTAGAACCGAGCTGATTGGTCACTTTGGTCAAGTAGGGGTTGCGAAAGTGGGGTGCGCCAGAAATGATAAAACCGAATGCGGGACGGGAAACAAGGCTTTTATGATTCACTCGGGGTTTGATCTCCAAAGTAGCCGAAGGTACGTTCAGTACTTTCAGCAGCCATTTTGTGACCACGTGCTTCACATTTACAAGGTCAATTATTTCTCTAATTCTTGTACATTATTTGTAGTCGCGATTTAATTAGTCAAACAGCATTTAGTTTTTATCGTTCTAAAGTAAAGATTGTATTATTCTTTGAGCATTTGACGACCACGTGACTCTAGAATCTTGAATTAAATTCTTTATCGCGAAGTATGTGATCTTCTTGCATTTACCGATTGGGGAAACGTATTCTCGCCAAGGCGATCTATTGCAACTTATTATAAAATAGCTTCATTAATTATTCATTACTTGGGGGCCTTCACCGTCGGGGAAACTACCGCCAGTGTCCGTCGCACTCAATTAGCTGTGGTCCGGCATAAGTGCAGAAACCGCCGTGTCACCCGTAAACGGGAGAGTAACCAAACTAGGCCAGCTGTCACGTGAAGAGAGGTACCCTATAAGTCTGTTAGAACCCTCTTCCCTTTTATTTTCAATCACCGGAGTAGACCAGGTTTCCAGGGCAGCGCGTCGGGTTCAATTTAAATCGTGGGGTAATTTACGAGTAAATCTACATCGGATCACATAGTTCGCATCTCAAACTCGTATAATGCTGTTCGCGCCAGAATCTTCTATATTTGCCCAGCTTAATCATTTATTCATGAGTCAGATCTCAATTCGTGGGCCGCGAGTCAAATTTCATTGGGTCAAATATCCACCAACTTCTGTTATTAAATTCATTTATTTATTTCTATAATTTGTTGGGACCAAACACCACCGCACTCTATTATTTGTTAAATAAAATCTAAGTGAAGTGTGGTCAATCGTTTTAATTTCATCTTTGAAAAATCTTCCGAAGGTACGGCCTCTCGTTAGAGCTTAATTAACCAAAATGAAAAATAAAACACAATGTGGCAACCAACAATACACCAAATGAGGGAGAAAAAAATAATCGAGGAAAAGTTAAGGAAGTCGAAACGTTTCAATATTACTTCGAAGCGTTGGCACATCTCTGGAGTTTGGAGTAATCCGGCAGGTTTTTGATTCCTGGCCTTATAACCTTGACAGGCCGCACAATTCTTCACGTACACGTAATCCCGGATGTATTGTCGCATCCCTGGCCAGTATCTTGTAGTAGGTATGGTCGGCCCCAAAATGACAAGCTTCGGGAGAGCCGTGAAGTTTTTGCAGGATATGTTCTCGACTACCAGTAGCTACTACCAATTGTGGTTCTTCGGTATCGTCGTCGGGTGAATAGCGATATAGAACTCCTTGAGTGAGGAGATATCCTTGGAATGTCCACCTGGAAGCTTCCTCAGCGTTTTCAGTTTCGAACACCGATATGATTTTCCGTAATACTGGGTCATTCAGCTGTTCTTGTCGTAGTTGTTCTGGTTCTTTTACCGAAAGGTCGATGGAGACGAGATTGACGTGTACATTCTCTTCCTGGTGCGAGGGCGGGAGAGCGTATCTGCGACGACGTTCGCCTTACCTGGTGTGTATTCTATAGTTAGCTGATACGGTTGCAACTGTAGTGCCCAACGTGCTAAGCGTCCACTAGGCGATTTAAATGACATCAGCCACTTAAGAGGTTGGTGGTCGGTGATAACAATTGCGGAAGTTTCTTCTAAACCTATATCCACGAAAACGTTGTACAGCCCAAACTAACGCTCAGCAGCTGATAATAAACGGCTGGCGTATTCAATTGGACGTTCATCGTGTCCCTCCCCCTGGAGTAATACTGCTCCGAGGACGTGACCACTAGAATCGGTTCTTAATTTGTAAGGTTGACCTGGTTAGGCATAGCGAAGGACCGGGGCTGTGGTCAAAGATTGCTTTAATTTGTCAAAAGCCTCGATCTGATATGTCCCATTTCCAAACAGCATCCCGCTTGGTTAGCTCTGTCAATGGCCGGGCGAGATTTGCAAAACCAGGTATAAACCTTCGGTACTTATTACAGGTTTGCCAGAACGTCAGAAGTTGCTTTACGTTTTTCGGGGCAGGACGAGATGTTACGGCAGTCACTTTATCGGGTCTAACTTGGATGCCATTAGCGGATATGATGTGACCCAAATATTTTACTTCGTTACATGCAAAACGGCACTTGTGTCTGTTCATTCGAAGATTGAACTGCTGCTTTCGGTCGCTCATGTGACTTTCGAAGTCAGATGATAATAATACAATAATGTCATCCAGGTAGACCAGAATTCTCACATCCTTCAGGCCAGCTTTAAATTTGTCCATTAACCTTTGGAAGGTGGCGGGTGCGTTCCTTAGTCCGAAAGGGAGGCGGAGGAAATGGTAGGTACCAAAGCTGGTGATAAAAGAGTCTCATCACGGTCGGGTTCGTGTACCTGCACCTGATGATAACCACTCCACAAGTCCATAGTGGAAATGACATTGGATTGACCCGTGGAATTCAGTAAGTCCTCTAATCGGGGCAACGGGCATGTGTCGGCGGTAGTTATTTCGTTCATCTTCCGGTAGTCGACACAGTCGGGTACTTCCGTCGGGTTTCGGCACTAGTACAATAGGTGACAACCACGCACTTTCACATTTTTCAATGACACCGGTTTCGAGTTGATGTTGTACTTCCTGCTCTAAAATCTCTTAACGTCCCGGTGTGATACAATACGAGGGACTGGACACGGGGGGACTTATTCCAGTGTGAATGTGGTGTTCAACGATGGGGGTTGGTAGCTCAGTTGCCTCGAAAAGCTGCGCGTAACCTCATCAAGCTGATAGCGCTCGTCTGGGACAGTGACGTTGCTTCGATTTCCTGTGAGCGGAGCCGATCGTGACTTTGTCTAATTTCTTCTTTTGTTTTTCATCTGGAACACACTTGGAACCTGACAACCTAACTGACCCGAAAAGCCGACCCAATCTTGAGGAGAGACGAGCAGAAGGACCGGGAGTTCACATCGTTACCTCCAGGACCTGCAGGCGTCATCGTCGTGTCACTGGCAGGGGGTGAGTGGTGAACGATCTGTTTGTTCTCTGGTTCCCGTACGAAAACTCTTGTATTGTTCGCAAGCGGTTGTTAGTATACGCGGCCATGGAGCTGATTATTACACCGGAACGCCTCTCTCGCGAGGAATTAACTCATGAGCTGTCGGCCCGTGGGACGAAAGTCACGGACGCGGACGGAGTTGACAAGCTGGTGCACAATCTCAAATACTATCTTGCGCTAGAGAGCAGCGGTTTTTGTTTGAAACGGGCCCAAGATTGGACCCCAAGTACGAAATGAAACGGTGCTCCGAAATTCTGACAGAAATTCAGGAACTTTTAGCGAGGGTGTTGGACGAGGCCAACAACAGCACGATAGCAACAAAGATCGCTCATTTGAGGAAGCGGTTGAGTCGATTCGCGGCGGAACCGGGACCGCAGGTGGAGGCGAAGGGGGAACTGACTGCTGACCTAAATCGGGCCATAGACAGCTTCACAACTCGTGTGAAGTTCCTTGCGAAAACCCCAGAGCTGTCCATGCGTTCGGGACCACCAGAGTTTGGCGCGACTTCTTCCCCGCGACGAACCGAGCGAGTGGTCGAACAAACCCCGTCCAGGAGTTACCATAACTGGGGCCAGGAGATAGGGAGCTGGAGCATCGTGTTCAAGGGGGACAGGTGCAATGACCTCGCCGTCTTCGACTTCATTGTGGAAGTGAACGAGAGGTGTGCCTCCCTCGGCCTGCGACAGGACGACCTTCTGAGACACGCCAAATTATTATTCAAAGGCGATGCCTTAATTTGGTACCGCATGGTCGAAAACCGCGTGTCCAGTTGGCCGGACTTATGTGATCGGTTGAAGGAGGAGTTCTTACCAATCGGTTACTCGGATACGGCGCGCGAAAATCTTCTGAGATATCGTCAGACGGGTGGTCAGAGCATCGGCATGTTTCTCGCACGTTTCGAGCAGCTAGAAAGTTACTTACCGCGACCGCTGCCGTTCCCGAAGAAGATGACCGCGATCCTTATTACCAGGATCGACTGTGGGACAAGGAAGTCGACACTCCAGACGAGTTGTACCGGTTGTGCCGCCGTTTGGACGCAAATCGTTTCAGCATTGATCAGCATGTAGACGCTCAGCGGAGAGTGCAATCACACAAGGACCGTGCGGCAAATGCGTCAACGGCACCAAAGGTCACTACCTCTCGTCCGGAGGAAATTACTTGTCCCCGTTGCAAGAAAACGGGCCACGAAGTTCGCGATTGCCAGTACGCAAGGAAAATTAAGTGTTTCGGGTGCGGTAAACCGGACTATACCATCACGAACTGTCCAAATTGCACACGGGATCTGGGAAACGGGTCCGGGGGACAGCTCAATTAGGTCGCGCGTTGCCCTCCATAATAAACTCGGCCAAAGCGGCTTTGAATTACCTTTTTGCAAGCTCTAGGAAGGATGAGAGTTCACAGCTGAAGGTTAGCGTTTGTGGTTGCGAATTCACAGCGCTACTGGATTCGGGGGCGAACCGCGTCTTCGTCGGATAAGCCGGGTGGCAGAAATTGCGAGTGCTGGGTTTCCAGTTACATTCTACAAGGATAGATAGTTGTACCCTCGCGTCCGCGTCGGAAATTTCTTGCATAGGAGCGGTGAACGTCCCGGTGACGTTAGAATCAAGGGTGGGCATTTTCGAGGTGTTAGTGGTGCCCGATGTACGCCACGAGATGATCCTGGGGATCGAGTTCTGGATCGGCATGGGCATCGTGCCTAATTTGCGCCACCTAACGTGGGAGTTCGCGGACTCGCAGGCCGACGTTACCTTGTTACCACCGCTGATAAACCATTTGATGACGAAAGACGACTTAACGGCGGTACAAAAATCGGACTTGGAGAGTTCCGTCAAGGAATATTTTAACCGGACTAAAAACACGCTTTTGGGTTGTACAAACGTTGTGCAACACAAAATTACGTTGATCGAGGGTGCGAAACCGGTGCGGGCTCGAAACTACCGCGTCAGCCCCTTCATCCAGCGTCTCATAGACAAAGAGGTCGATGAGATGTTGAAGCTGGGAGTCATAGAAAGGGCCGAGTCGGAGTGGAACTCACCGTACCTCATGGTACCAAAGAAGGACGGCTCCTATCGGTTCGTGATTGACTTCCGCGGGGTGAATGCCAGGTCTAAGAGGATGTGTTATCCTGTACCCAACATCTCCCACATTTTAAACAATTTGGGGAACGCAAAATATCTCTCCAGCTTAGATATCAGAAGCGCTTACTGGGAGGTCCCCTTGGAGGAGGGTAGCAGGCCTTTGACGGCTTTTTCAATACCGGAACGCGGACAATTTCAATTCAGGCGGAGGCCCTTTGGGTTACATTCGGCGCCCGGCACGTTTCAAGCTCTGGTGGATAAATTGTTCACTCCCGATTTAGAACCCTACGTGTTCGCGTATCTTGATGATATCATAATCAGTACGCCGGATTTCGAGACACATCGAAGAATTTTGAAGACCGTTTTCGACAAGCTGTCGGAGGCAGGACTGACCTTAAAGGAGTCAAAATGTGAGTTCTGCAAGCCAGAACTCCGCTATTTGGGCTATGTAGTAAACCGACGGGGTCTCAACGTTGACCCGGCTAAGGTCAGTGCTGTCGTCGACATGCCTCCGCCGAAGGGTGTTCGCGATGTCCGTCGTCTGATAGGGATGATGAGTTGGTAACGACGGTTCGTGCCGAATTTTTCGACCATGGTGGCGCCGCTCACCAACTTGACAAGGAAAAGTACGCGTTTCACCTTTACTGTGGAGTGTGAGCAAGCGTTCACAGACGTCAAAAACGCCTTGGTCAACGCGCCGATTTTGTCGTGCCCAGATTTTGATCATCCCTTTACTCTCCAGTGCGATACAAGCGACGTCGGAATCGGGGCGGTGCTCACGCAGAACATCAACGGTCAGGAGCACGTTATCTGTTATTTGTCACAAAAGAAAGGGTGACAAATTTATCGAGCAGCTAATTCAAAAAATTACCGAGAATCCATTGAAGTATCCGAACTTTAGAGTGCGTGACGGTCACGTCTTCAAGAGGGTTAAACGTCGTGACGGGGAGCTCGACCCGCAGTGGAAGTGGGTGGTACCGAAGGGTTCGCGAGATGAGCTGCTCAAACGGTATCATGACGACGCAGCCACGGGTGGACACCTCGGCGTCTATAAAACATATCATAAGATCCACGGCAGCCATACTTGGCCCCGGATGAGAGCGGACGTGTGTCGTTACGTCCGGAGATCTGCGCCAGTGTCAAACCGGAACAACGGCCACCAGCCGGAACCATGGGTTCTCGTCCCGAAATTTCCCACCCGTGGCAAATGATTAGCGCAGATCTGTTTGGTCCTCTACCACGAAGTACGAACGGCCACGAGTACGTGCTAGTCATCACGGACTATTTCAGCAAATTTCCATTATTCGTACCGGTCCGATCGCCAACAGCACGCAAGGTCATAGACGAGATAGAGCGAAGAGTGTTCTTAATGTTCGGAGTTCCGGAGTTCATTATCGTGGATAATGGGGTACAGTTCGGAAGGAGTCGTGAATTCCAAAACTTTTTAAATAATTACGGAGTGAAACCGTATTATAATTCTCTATACACTCTTCAGAACAACCCCACGGAACGGGTGAACCGGACCATGAAGTCACTGATCGTCTCGTATACGGATCAGGATCAACGGAAATGGGACGAAAATTTAGATCGCGTCGCGTGCGCCTTAAGAACGGCCAAACACGAGGCTACCAAACAGACTCCGTACCTTCTAAATTTCGGAAACAAAATGATAGACCACGGCACGGGACATGAACTGCGAAGGACGCGGGAATCGCTGGACGACGGTGCGGAAGCAAACCCACTTGGGGAACAAGTGACGGAGTCCAAGTTGGACAAAGTACGGCGCGTGGTAACGGGACTCATTAACAGATACCGGGATAGAGCGAAACGGTACTACGATGCGAAGCGTCGGGAAGTTGAATATGCGGTGGGTGATCTGGTTTGGAAACGATCCTATCCGACAACCGATGGCACCAAACATTTTAGCGCCAAATTGGCAAAACCATTCGTAGGACCGTTTACAATCACGGAGCGCCTCGGTAAAAAGGCAAATGGCATGTAAAGGACCTCAAGCCAGATCACACACGCGAGAGCGAGGACGATCGTGATTCCAGTTTCCCGGAGTTCACTGAGTATGAAGACTCCGACGGCGGTTCCGACACGAGCTCGAATGAATAACGTTCAATCGTAGTTCGCAGTCACCAGGACAATCTTCAGTTTGTTTTTTTTTTCGAGTCTTTGGGAGGTTGGTTGGGAGTGCGGCAGGTCACTTTCGCGATTTTTTTTTTTCACCGGTTCGGCTCGGTGTCGAAGAGCGAACGGTCGCGTGGTCAACATTTGGGGGTGACAAGTGAGTCGTTGCGTTTTGCGTTTCCATTTTTCTGTCTGGTTGTTGCGTTTCGTGAATCCGAGGAGTTTCTAGTTCGCAAGGGACGAAAGTTGTATTTTCGGACGTCGTGTCGTCAAGGTTAAGGACCCGGAGAACGGTAGCGTGGTCGTCGGCGTGGTGCGCGGGCGGTCCGAGGCGAAAGAGGGAGAATCGTGGTGAGGTTCACTAGGGGCGAGTGTCCTCTGGAGGGCCGAAGTTGAACGGTCGAGGTACTCGGCGCCATAGCGCTGCGGCGGATTTGGAACCTCACGCACGGAAGACCAAGAGTGGTCGAACGCCTAGTTGCGGATTTAATTCCTTACTTTTGCACTAGATCTTCGCGCCGTCCACGCGACGAAGAAGACCTACCACCGTGATGTCGTTCCGTTCGGGAAATTGAATCGGTTTTTGACAAAGTCGCCAGTTTTTGAATTTTTGCAACTCGGGGGAACGAACGCACGATCATCAATGTGGGACGCGGGCGAAGCCACGACTTGTTCGTTATACCCCTGAACATTCCGGATTTGTAACCGGTAACAGGGTTGCCCAGTTTCGGGAGCGTAATTTATAACGTAACAGTACTTATCAATATCCCCTCGTAAACATATCTAAGCACTACAGTGTTACAACCCACAATAAACCTTGAAAATAAAGAATAACATTGTTTTTGGATAACAGTAACATTAGAGGGGGCATTAGGTATAGATTTACTGACTGAAATCGAATTATTTCACTTATCTGACACTGACAATGACAGTGACATCAGGTAGTGATAAATCTGAATTACACAAGCAGCAAAATATACAGTCGATGGACAAATAAAACTGGGACAAAAATGACAATCACATAAGTCAAAATTTACAAATTTGCATAGTTTAATTACGGCTTTATCACAAATAGGTTAACTTTGGTACGACATATTATATAGACACTGACAAATCAATGGTCTGATTTGCGTAGATTAAATTTTAAGTGTCCCAGTTTTATTTGTCCACCGTATTTACTTAACACAATAACATAAAATTTCAATATAAAATAAGATATTATAATAAGTAAAAAAAAAACAAAAAATGCATTCACAAAAAAAAAACTCTAATTTTATCACATTAATCAGGTCATTTGGCGGTACCCAGTCATAACAGCATTGGTTCGTTAACAATTCTTTGGTTAAAAGAAGTGCATCACAACTGTCTATATTTAGTTTGTTCCTAAATATGTTTTGTTTTTATGAAACTTAGTTGTGAAAGCAGACGTTCAGCAGCTGCACTACTATGAGGGAGACAACTTAATAATTTAAAAAAATTGCATATTGTTTGGGAACAAAAGCCCTTCGGGTCCATTTTTAAGGTAGTTAACCCACAAAGCAAAAATTCGTTTCTTAAATGTCTCTGAACGGTCGCAATAAAACTTGAAACATTCAAGTTTTTGTTTCAATTTATGTTGCATAAAGATCTCAGTAACGGAAGATGTCCACCCTGAGAAACATTTCATAGAATACATTGCATGGGACACATTCAAGAAACACATATTTAGATAATACTGAAACGTTACTGACACTTCTACGAAACCTCTGACTTATTTCGTTTTCGTTCCTATATGAAGTAGATATTTTGAAACACATCTGAACAGTTTTACATGGGTTAATAAATACACCTGTGACAACATAATATGTAGTATATTAAAGAACAAGTTTAATTTGTTTGTTTTTTTTTTATAACGGTTGATTTGGCGCAGGTGTAGGGAACGAGGCGTAGGGGAGTTTTCTATGGGACGAGTGCGCCAATGCCCTTATAAAACGAGTTTTTTATGTTATTTTTTCGAATTTGCACCCAAATTCTAGGGAATTTTGTATTAATTGGTAATTCAAGGTAACGGATGTAACTCTATCTGAAAATATGTTAAAAAGTAGAGTTTGAACGTTAATATTGGAAGTTTTTTGGTGTAAATGACAATAACAATAATACACTGAAATATTGATACATTTTTTTCTTAGAGATCTATTAAACCACGAGTGCGCTAATAGAGAGCCATAAACGACTCCAACTTGAATACAATCATAGGCCTATTAGAGACGCAAATTCGAAAAAAATAGTTATTTTTGTATTAAATGCGAAACACGAATTTTGCCACGAAATACAAACACTATTTTTTCTATAACCGTCAAAAAAAGAATAAAAAGGTTTTAACGCTTATTAAGTAGTAGGAGTAATATTATTTTCTTGTTCTCTCTTGTACCACAGTTGAGCTTGACGGAACCAAATTTTTACCTACACTTCAAAATAGTGGTCTGTAATTTGAATTTCCATAAATCTTCCCGACATTTTGTCGCCAGTTTATTGGCAAATATTCTACACAATCCTCTTTTAAGGTTTTCGTTAGCAGAAGACCCTCCCAGTAAATAGAACACCGCTTCCTACAATTGATAAGTATAAAAGATGTTACTCCATTGCTCTGAAATAAATATTTGTTTAAAATAATTACAAGTTGTTTTCGACTATTTTCATCACTCTCCAGCATCATATTATATTCAATTAATTTTTTAAATTTCTTAAGTGGCTGTGAAGGGGTGGTGTTCAAACTGTCATTCTCAGTCTTTTTCATTTCTTTAACTGTTTCTTTAACTTCCACCAGCATTCTAATAACCAAGTTCTAATAAGCATATTTGCCGCATCTTAAAAAGTAGGTACCAACACTATCTAGATAATTATACAGGGTTATTCTAAATGATTGTAGTCCAAGTAGGCTTAAAATCTGAATGTAAAATTTATGGTTGCCGCTCTACATAAAAAAACATTAAAATGATGTAAATAAGTCAGTAAACACCATTCACACACAGGAGTTAAATTGGGTGCAAAACAACTCAATATGTTTAGAATTGGTTGCAAAACAACTCAATGGGTAGTATGAATAAGAATAAGCATTTGCTTATACTATATATTTGTCTTTTTCTATCTAATAGAGTTCATGTATTTCTGTCTCTTACTAATACAAGTAAAAGCATTTGCTAATGGTTTATGCATATGACCCCATATCTTTGGATTCAATCGTTAATTTAAAAAAAGTAAAAATAAATAAAATCCTCATCACCGCACTTTTCACATAAAAAATGACAGGGACAGCGACAAAAATTGACAGTTCATGGGCATGGCCTGCTTGGACTACAATCATTTAAAATAACCCTGTATATACAATTTAAAAAATTATATCTTCACCGCTTTTGGCTTGTCACCCACTGAGCTGAATCAAACCGAACCGAATCGAACCGCAAAAATTCGGAACAAACAAATTACATGTTTTTAAATCACAGTCCGCACATTTGTCAATCGAACCGAACCGAACCGGATCGAACTATATGAAATATTCGGCTGGATCGCTTGCTTG
The DNA here is from genome assembly GCF_963966145.1 of Tenebrio molitor. NCBI lineage: Eukaryota > Metazoa > Arthropoda > Insecta > Coleoptera > Tenebrionidae > Tenebrio > Tenebrio molitor. The sequence goes on from NC_091049.1 coordinate 12,917,284, forward strand.
AGCGACCCAGCCGAATAATTCGGAAGCGAATTTATTATTTCGTCAACTTAAGTAGGCTTTCGGCAATGTTCTAAAGGTGTTCCCAGTTGCCAAAAACCTAAAACAACATACAACACTAGTGAGTAGTGACCCACTATAAATAAAAAAATAGTTATTTACATTACCAGATGCGTAAGTGAACTTTTTTTGCCAAGGAGGTAGTTCAAGACCCGAGGCGACAGCCGAGGGCCGTGAAACCTCCGCGGTGAAAGAAGAAACTTGCGCATCGTGTATTGTATTCAATTTTTCCTACTACGAAGCACCAACATTTTATAATGTTAAAAAAAAATAGCAAAAATCGTGCCGTATCGCGACCGTCCTTGGATCTTGGAAGTAAAAACCATAGCAACAGCTTTTACAAACATTTTATTTTTCGTCTTCAAACGGCGTGAATTGTGTAAGTGCGTGTAATCCGTAATAATGTTAGTTTGATAGTTTGCGGTTATTGGTATTTATGCAACAAGTCTTCCCGCAAAATATGGAATGTGACGGAATTGAAAGAGCCGCTGGAATTACGTTAGGCTCATTGTCGCCTGTCAAGTCGGGTGAGCGATATAACCTAACTTTCCAACAATTCATAAATCACAATAAATGTGAATAAGTAGATTAATTTTCCTTTGTTGTATTCAATTGAACTAATTAAACTACATATTATTATAAAATGTGTTGCTGTTTTCCATTTAATGATTTGGGTACCTCAATCGAAATTGTCACAAAATAAAATAAATTCTCCTCGTCCCGTAAGGAATCTCCTAGTCGCGTAAGTATTTTACTTTCGTAGCTAGCAACCACACGCAAGATAGGATTCACTTTCGATTACAAGTGTGTTGCTAGGGCAGTAGATGAAACTTTCTAGATACGTAGTAGGAAAATGTTATTTATAGATGAAAAATGCAAGAAGCGATGGGGACCTCTTCGTGATTTGCCTGAAATCTAGGAAAAAGAGACAGACAAAAAGTGGACAGGCAGCTGTAAAGATTAAACCATGGAAGTACGAAAAGCAGATGGAATTTTTACTCCCGGTATCTGCACCTCGACAGCAACGGTCAAATTACAGTACTGTAAATGAATTTGTGGTAACTACGGAGCAAGAAGAAATAGGAGAAACTGTAGAGACTGAGTCTGTCGACACTGGCAGTTCACATGATATATTTTGTCCACCCGCCTCACCAGCAGCTGAACCATCATCAGTTGGACTACCATCAGTTGGACCATCGTTAGTCGGACCATCGTCATCGCCAGCTAGAGGATCAGCCAGTTCAAGAACAGGAAAAAGGCTATACTCGTCAATGGCTCCATCAACTCCATCGGCGGCTACCGTATTAAAGGAATATTTGGACAATAAAAAGGAAGCAAAAAAAGATCACTTGTCTTAATATTTCGGGTCCGCCGAAGAGATTGTTCGAACCTTTTTCCAGAGTTGCAAGTGGAAGTAAAAGCGAGAATTTCGCAAATTATACATGAAGCAGAAATTGAATCATTACGTAGTAACCGTACTTGGACCCTGTTGTAATACTGGTATTAGTTAATGTTTTACCTATTTTGTAATAATAAAAATCAGTTGTACTTACCGCAGACAAACTGCTAATCCTTCCTTTTCACGTATCTATCAACGAAAGTTTGTATTTTTAAAAGTGATTTTTTCTTCAATCAAATTGAGCAACACCGTAAATTTGTCAAATCCCATTCGAAAGTACTGGAAAATTTTTTTTTCATCTGCCAGTAAATCAGCAAAGAGCTTCGCCAAACTGTTGCCTTTTTTCGTTAATGGGATGTACCCAAAAGTTTCTTTTCTTTTTTTTTTTTGGTTCATCTTCATCGGCGGCTAATAAAGTCACTACGATCATAACATCGTCTTCAGAGCTCGACATTTTTTAAATGAGTTAAAACAAAGCTGTCATTAAAATAACAACATCACAACTCGATTAACTTGCACGAAGGTACGAACAAGTGGGCGCATAGGGATTCGATTCGGTTCGGCCTAATATTTTCGGTTCGGTCTAATATTTTCGGTTCGATTTGGTTCGGTTCGATTCGGCTTCAGTGGGTGACAACATTTATGCCGCAAATGATGTTGTAGGGATTGATGTTATTAGGGTAAGAGTGTACGATGGAATTGTGGCAGTGAACCAACTATTTGGGATACTACTGCTGTTGTCTTGATTTACCACCGAGACAAAAAAATGTATAAAAATAAATTTGGTTTTAGCCACAAACAAAAGAATAACAAACTTCTATTTAAAATTTTTAGTTAATAAATGGTAGTAATAAACATAAATTAACAGGTTTGAAAACTAACGCCATATCAACTAAGCCCCACATGTAATCTCCCATCATGGCAGTATCCCAGTGTCCTTAATATCGCGTTTCCATGTCTTGGATGTCCTGATGGAACCGCTCACCGTCTTCTTTGCTAACTGTTCCCAAATTTGGTCTAAAGAACTTCAAATGGAAACCAAATAATGCAGTTTTATCGACATCCTACATCCAAGTTAGTAATAGCTCTGAAGCAAATTTTCAACAAGTTGTTTGTAATTGTCAGTTTTATGGTTGTTAAGAAAATTTTCCACGAGTAACCTTTTTCTTCCAAAAAAATGTTAACATTTGTCGAATCTGCGGTCCTGTAAATACGTCTGCTTTTATTTTGGCATCTGATATTTTTCGAAACATTGATCGTATGTGGAGAAATGACTCTGCAGAATGATCTAGTATAGAGCCTTGACGAATTGCCCTAACCTTATATGTAGAGGTAGTAGTAAAATTTTGTCCACTGCAACAAGAGCGTTATTATTATTATTATTAATTATTATTAATTAAGTCCCTACAGATTAAATCCAATTATTGGGGTTAGTATTAAAAAGAAAAAAAAACAGAATAAATGGAATTTATAAACAGTATTAAAATGCATGTCCCATACCTAGTGGTTAATTGTCTGAACTCATGATTCTCTTTATTTCCTGGACGTTGGTGTTGAATAAATCAAATTTGTGGCGGAGAAGATTATAATTATGACACATATGTACGGTACGGTACGGTTAAAACTGACTTTTACAATCACAGTTGACAGTTATCCTGTCAGCTGTAATCCCGAATCTAACTGAATTCCAAAAACATCTAATTAGACACCGCCTTGGGGAGGGTATTACCATACGAGCAATTGCTAACGAGTTAAACGTTAACACAAATACTGTTTTGTGGTATTCTTGTCTTATGTTATCATACCACAGTTAACCTATTTGTTACCAAGCCTGAATTAAACGGGGCAAATTTGGATTTGTACAGTTGTCATTTTTGTCCCAGTTTTTTTTTGTCCACCGAACGTACTATGAAGCGGGCAAAACAGCTGCACGTTAGTCCTGGCTACATTTAAATAAAAACATGGATGGTCTCTACTGTTTGGGCGAGGAATATGAAGCAGCAACTTCTCCAATAACATACTGCAATCAATTTAATTATGGTTTAATTTGTACAAAAATTGCAGCGATAATTTAAAACGTCTCTCTTTCAGGCTGCATATAAAAAACAAGCTCAAAAGATTGTCGTGAAGGAAACCACGCGCAGGATGAAAATTGTATACCCTAAGATGTGTAGTGACACAGTTTAAATTTAAAATTCCGCGCCAAAAAAAAACCGAAGTACTACTGGACAGACTAGGAACTAAGGGCGGAGTTGGCAAGATTGCAGGTAGAGGGTAGATAGGGGGACAAAGGCCACTTTTTGGCAGGTTCCGACGTGTGAGGGTGTGTTTTTTTGTTTCGAAAAGAATCCAGGGTGCTAAGAGAGATCCAAGATTTCGAATACCTCGAGCTGAAAGGGAATCAACTCCGCTGTCGTCTCGGGTAGATATTTTGTATTCGATTCGAAAATTATACGGTTTAACCCGCGTTCATGGTGTTTAGCGTACCAGGACCACGTGGTAGAGGGTATGTTTGTAGATATTATTTTGTTGCATGTTGTTTCTCTCAAGAAGCACCCAGTTGCTAATTTTAAGTCTTATCCCCTAAGTTTCTCCCGGGAGGTGCAATTTTCAGGCAATTAGTTAGTTTCCGAAATTAGTAGCCATCGGCTGACTCACGTGCGTCCATTTTTTGTTACCATTTTCTAGCGGTACTTTACCCGCCATTTTGCTTAGCCTAGAACGCGATTGTAACACTCATAGTCACGGAAAGAAGGTGTCGTTACTTATGTTGCTACTTACATTTGTGATATTGTAATTTTTGTTTTGTTGAATTAAACTCGGTTTTCAATGTGTCGCTAGGTTTCGGATGAGTCAAAGTTACAATGTTGTAGGTACGACCCCATGGGAGCTAGGCGACATTCAGGAAGTTGTGGGGTTTGATAGTAAAGTAACGTGGGGTTATGTGATAGAAAATCCCAAAACTTCAGTTCAGTAATTAGCATTGAACCACAACATGAGCAGACGATCAATTCAAAAAATTATGAAACGTGAGAAATTTCATCCTTTCAAAATTCAGTTGCTCCATGAATTAGCTGAAGATGACTTTAATCGTCGAACTGAGTTTTGTGAAATAATGTTGAACAAGGTAAACCAGGATGACAATTTCATCAACCATGTGCTCTTTTCTGATGAATACACCTTTTGTTTAAATGGACATGTTAACCGGCATTCAATGGAGGAAGTTCACACACAACGTCCACAAAAAATTAATGTTTGGTGTGGCATCATTGGTCGTAATATTATAGGCCATTTCTTCATTGATGGTAATTTGACATCCGCAAAATATCTACAACTTTTGCAACAAGTTATTCCTCGACTTAGACAAATATTCGTAAACTATGAAGATAGAAATATCCCAGCTGAGACAGTATGGTTTCAACAAGATGGGGCACCACCCCATTTTGGAATACAAGTGCGCCAATATCTGGACGTAATATTTCAAGACAAATGGATAGTGTAACGGTTTGTTGTTTTAATTCTGTCTAATTCTTGGTGCTCATTTTTATTATTGTATAGAGTCGGTAATTCAGTGTTCCTGTTTAATTCTGTTTGTTCCATTTTTAATTGTGTTTGTTTCTTGATGTTGAGGTTTATTAGTGTATAGAGTCAGTAATTTAGTGTTCTTTTTCAGGGTTCTAATTCAACAACAAATTTGTACATTCGGTCTGGTCCTAACAAAAGTCTAAATTTAAACATTTAAAATAATGGTGGAAAACGGAAACTGTAATTTCAAAAGTTCTAGAGATATCGAAAGGGTGTCGCGGTCGGCGTAAAGTAGAACCGAGCGGATTGGTCACTTTGGTCAAGTAGGGGTTGCGAAAGTGGGGTGCGCAAGAAATGATAAAACCGAATGCGGAACGGAAAACAAGGGTTTTTGATTCACTCGGGGTTTGATCTCCAAAGTAGCCGGAGGTACGTTCAGTACTTCCAGCAGCCATTTTGTGACCACGTGCTTTACATTTATAAGGTAAATTATTTCTCTACTTCTTGTACATTATTTGTAGTCGTGATTTAATTAGTCAAACAGCATTTAGTTGTTTATCGTTCTAAAGTAAAGATTATATTATTTTCTTTGAGTATCTGATGACCACGTGACTCTTTAGAATCTTGTATTAATTTCTTTATCGCCAAGTATGTGATCTTCTTGCATTTACCGATTGGGGAAACGTGCTCTCGTCAAGGGGAACTAGTATAAAATCATTATAAAACATTTTCATTCATTATGTATGTTTTGGAGTCTCGAGTTCGGGAAGCTACCGCCAGTGTCCGTCGCACTCAATTAGCTGTGGTCCGGCGTAAGAGCACAAAATTAGCCGCGTCACCCCCAAGGGGGCCAGCGACCAAACTAGGCCAGCTGACACGTGAAGAGAGGTACCCTTTGGCCCTGTTGGAACCTTTTTCCCTTTTATTTTCGACCACCGAACTAGACCAGGGTGATCTATGAGATTCCAGAGCATCGCGTCGGGTTAAATTTAATTTTAATTGTAATCTAAATCGGATCACACAGTTCGCATCTCAAACTCGTATTATGCTGTTCGCGCCAGAAACTTCTGTATTTGTCCAGCTTAGTCATTTATTCATGAGTCAGATCTCAATTCGTGGGCCGCGAGTCAAATTTCATTGGGTCAAATTTCCACCAACTTCTGTTATTAAATTCATGTATTTATTTCTATAATTTGTTGGGACCAAACACCACCACACTTGATTATTTGTTAAATAAAATTTAAGTGAAGTGTGCTCAATCGTTTTAATTCTATTTGGAAAAATCTTCCGAAGGTACGGCCTCTCGTTAGAACCTAATTAAACAAAATAAAAAATAAAACACAACGTAGGATTCATAAATATTTCTTTTCTCATTATTTTTGTTTCGTATTTTTCCGCAAAAATTTCATCCGAGGGAATGCGGCAACCAACAATACACCAAATGAGGGAGAAAAAAATCATCGAGGGAAAGTCGAGGAAGTAGAAATGTTTCAATAGGGAACGAACACACAGTCGTGCTTTGTATCTGTACACATCGCCTTCGAGATTCCTCATCAGTTTGAAAACCCATTTAGAGTCGATAATTTTGACTCCGAGATTTTGTTCGACCAAGGATCAGGTACCATTTTCCTGGTGAGCTTTGAGCTCACAGTTGATCGTGTCGATCCACTGAGGTACATCTGCACTTTGTGTAGTTTCTGTATACGTCAGGGGCACGTTATCTTCTGCAACCGCGTTGGAACTCGCAGATTCGCTCGATCTCGCAGGGTTAGTTGCAGTGTGTCTTGTTGAAGCTCCTCTATGCCCAGGTCTGCAACTTCTTCGGTAGCTTCTTAAAATTCATCCTATTCTTCTCGTTCACCTGCGTGTTCTTTTCGCTCATCGACTTCTTCGACATTCAAAAATACTATTTCCCCGTCATCTTCATTTCTAACGACACTTTTAGTGCTTCCAATAGTTTCACTGAAAACAACATCACGCGAAACAGATACCTTCTTTGACAAAGAATCAAAGACGCGATAATTTGATGATACTCCATCGTAACCTAAAAACAGCATCTTCTTTGAGCGTGGCTCTAGCTTCGTGGTCATCTGCTCCGGCATATGAACAAACGCTACGGAGCCAAAAATACGCAAGTAAGTGTTTTAAGTTTGGTTTTAGCCCAATCCAGAGTTCATACGGCGTCTTTCCTTCCCGTGCTATTCATCAGGTACACTGCTGTGTTTCTAGCTTCTGCCCATAAGCGGAGTGTTAGGCTTTTTGCATGTATCATCGTTCGTGCTTTCTGGACAATGATCTTGTTGTCGCGTTCTGCTCTGCCGTTTTGCTCCGGCGTATACAGGACAGTATTTTCTCTTTGGATTCCCCGAGATTTCAGGTAGTGATCTTGCGATTTGTTTTGATATTCTCTTTCATTATCGGACCTCAGACGTGAATTCTTCGTCCACATTTGCTTTCAACCATTTTGTCGAGCATCTTGAATTTCTTGACTACGTCGCTCTTATTTCAAAGGAAATTAACATAGCAAAAACTTGTGGTATCGTCCTTAAACAATATGTAACAACGTGCTCCACCAAGGGATTCCAAAGACATCGGCGCGCACACATCTGTGTGAAAAACTTCACCAGGTTTCGTCGCAGCCCATTCGCGCACTTTGTTGAAGACTTTACGCTGTGATTTTTCTATCTGACACGGTTCGCAAAATACGTCGTCGTTTTCCGATAGCTGCACGCCATTGACGAGGTTTTTGTTTACCATTTCGGACAACATACGAAAATTTAAGTGTCCCAGTCTTTCATGCTAGACACGTAAGTCACTTATCGACGCGTTTGCTTGAATATTACTTCGTGCACTTTTTACTCTAAAAACCATGCGATAAATTTCGTTTTCCTGTTTGACACTGAACGTCAGCAACTCGTTGTCGTCGTGTATGTTTACATAGTCACCTTTGAAGAGAACCTCGAGACCCCGCGTGGTACACATACCTACCGAGAAAAGATTATTTTCCTCCCGCGGGTACAGGGCTCCCAGTTCTCCTCTCCGGGCTATCAAACGTTTTCTCCTAGATTCAGACGCAGTGCGAGACTGTGTGCCTAGTGACGACTTTCTCCCGTCTTCCGGGGCAAACACCTACCGTCACTCGCATACCCGAGCCAGTGACCCTCCCCAACCGAAGTCAAAATATCCCGGACTCCATGTTACGTTATTTATTTTTTTTGTTACTTATTGTTTTCGTTGAGAGAAACTCCCCTTAATAACGATTTTCTTTTTCTTTGATTTTGGTCGAGATCTTCTGGTGGTAGCTCGAGGGTGCGATCCTTGAGGAGGAAGGGTGGTGATGACCCGCCCGGTAACCGGGAGAATGAAACTTTCACGTGAAATTTGGTAAAGTCCTCGTCGAAAAATAGTCAGTTTTGACTTAAATTGTAAATCATTTTACAATAGGAGAGAAAATCGTCTTATAACTACCATAATTAATTCCATAAATATAAGTAGGGGTGGTTAATTTACCTGATGTCTGCCCTTTCTTGAGTTGGCACTGTACAACAAAGGGACAATAAAATTAGAAGGTATAATGTAATTATTGTTTAATAGAAAAGCCTATGCTTGGAAATGGTGGAAATAATGAAGAAAATAATAATAAATAAACCTGATTACAATCGTTCAGCATTATTATACCACTGCCTAGTAAAAGACAAATAGTCAAAATGTTTTTTAATATGTATTTAAAATGAACGATATCAAAGCTGCACCTTTTATGCCCCCATATCTTCAAATATAAAAGACATCGATATTTTTAATTATTTTTCTCATAATTTCCTAACATGAGTTGACATTGCCCCATTGAGTTGTTCCGCGAATTTTGGTGCACCCAGTATTTTCAAATTGCATAATTATATTTCCTAAATAGAGGGTCAGAATTTAATGTCCGACTAGTTTCATGTGTTTTTGGATTGACAATTATTTGATTAATTTATACCAATCAGTAAAAATTTAGTCGCAACTGAGCAATAACGATCTTATAAGCCCTAGAGTCTGTTATTTGAAGATAATGCCCTAGGGGATTATTTCTCTCATAACGTATCAGAAAACTGTGTCATTATCATTCAATAACAACATAGTCGGACATTATAGTTATTAAGGTATCAAGGGTGTTATAAGATTGATAACGCGCGAAGTCGGCAGAGTGAAACCCGTGGTGCCTTCAAAACTTAATGTCCGACTAGTTTCGTGTGTTTTTGGATTGACAATGATTTGATTAATTTATACCTATCAGTCAAAATTTGGTCGTAACTAAGCAACGAAGACCTTATAACGCCCTAGAGCCTGTTATCTGAAGATAATGCCTTAGGGGATTATTTCTCTAATAACGTATCAGAAAATTGTGTAAGAGAGTTTTTGCAAACCGTTTGATTATGCCCGTTAAACTTTAACGACAACGTCATTTAATGTCGTAGAGATGATGTCGTACGTCTTTAAAAAGAGTTTTTGCAAAACGTTTTAATTTATCGGTAAACGTTAACTTATTTAAAAATAAATAAACAATAAATAAAATAGATAAATTTAAATATCAATCACTGCTATGTCGAGATGGAATTATTATAATTAATAATTCATTATATTAATTATTATAAGCAGTTTTGTAAATGGCCAACGAATCAAAATTTATGAAGATAGCGCCTATCCTTTGAGAAATCATTAATGTTATAAATCTAATCTTGGAACCCTTACTAGACGACAGTTTTTCGAAAATTAAATTTCTAATTGATTCGATTAACGTACGTACGACAACGAACTAGAAAAAACGTAATACGTCTTTGGTTCAACGTTTACGACAACGACAAATTTTTCTGTAGCCTAGCGACGAGAAAATAACGTACGTTAAATTCGACAAAACGGTTTGCAAAAACTCTCTATTCATTATCGTTCAATAACAACGCAGTAGGACATTATGGTATTTTACAGTAGAAGTCCGTTAGGGTAGCCTTTACTGCCGAGCCAGAGATTTTGTGAGACGAGCTCGTAGAGCGAGTCGAATAATACTGCCGAGGCAGTAAAGGCCCTAACGGACATGTATTGTACAATAGTTTTTGTGATATCTCTGCGATTCGTTCACAATTATCTTTTTGAAATACATTTTTTTCAACGCCATCAAAAAAAACCGAATAATTAATAAGTGTGCGGAGGACATCGTCATGTCAATCGTTGTTTGTGAAAAAAAAATTGTTTCAATGTTGTTTGTCAGATTTGTTCAACGCTTAACTTTCCGTTGAAAATAAATGAATGAAATCAATAAAAAACCGCAATCAAGATATTCCCGATGTCCGGAAGTGAAGTCATCGTTATTGCCCTGCAAAATCGCGCTTGTGTTAGTGTTAAAATTGTGAGGCATCATTTTCGATCTTGTCTACATTTACTGCTGTTTGTCAGATTTGTTCAACACTTTACTTTCCGTTGAAAATCAACGACTGAAATTAATAAAAAATCGCGATCAAGATATTCCCGATGTCCGAATGGCCCCAGAGCAAGTGAGGTCATCGTTATTCCCTGCAAAATCGCGCTTGTGTTAAAATTCTGAAGCATCATCTTCAATCTCGTCTACATCTGCTAGTGGCATCCGGATTTCGATTAATTCAAGGTGTGTTCCATAACATTAAACATTAATTATTGTAAAAAGTTGAAAAATAAAGTTTAGATCTACGTTGCTATAGTTACTTAGTCATTCATAACGGCCGCTCCCGCTCATAACGGACACCCTTAACGGACTCCGGCCGTTATGAGGTTGTTTACATGGTGACAAACAGTCCGGAAAGCCACCTTTGACAACTAGATATTACAAAACAT